>NC_135560.1:14772597-15390097 GCF_964340395.1 Glandiceps talaboti | reverse complement strand
ATGTATAGAAGGCACGTATATAAGTATGCCCATACATGATCATTCAATGTTTACATTGGACTGTACATATTAACGCTATAGTATATTGCGTATACAGCTTGCGTGCAAGTTGTGTTTATTTTGGTCACCAATCGTAGTTAACGTAATCTTAATTAAAACTTATAATTTATATCCCCGAGTATTCCAATTGAAATTACAGTTTATTAAATTATTGAAATTAACTTTCTCGGGACTAGTTAAAATGATGATGTACTTACCATTGTGACGTCATTAACATTGTCTATTCTACTAACCAGCATATCAACTGTTACATTAACAGGTGGACCTGGAATTAAACAAAGTATAGGATTTCAAACATGATATCTTAAACTCTATATCTAAATATGTAGCATCTAAATCTATACAGAATAGTACAACATTTATCTTTTAAGAGTTTATATAAATATCGCCTGTATTTACTTATCATTTTATCCGATGTTCAGCTTCGATACATCAAATCACAATAGCGTTTCTTCTTGCTATTGATGACGAGATACAACGCAATATTTCAACTGTGAAAACACTATTATTCTGTCAGTTTGCATATTTCTATACCCTGTCATACATCGCAACGAACCTTTCAGCCGTATCTTTCGTAATTGTATTTCTTATTGTAAGTATATGTCAGGATATGCCATATACATATATTTTTTTGAACCTGGGACTGAATTGTCTGTAGTTTGTCAAAATACCATAATTGCAACTCATATTTATATTCATTATTAATGAATACAACTAGGGTATGAAATCATATCAATATTTTATGGTAGGATGACATTTTGCTTCACCAAAGTGGGAAATATATCACTAAAGGCAATAACGCTATGCTAATATATTATTTTTATTATTATGAGAGAGACAGGCAGGCAGACAGACAGACAGACAGACAGACAAACAGACAGAAAGACAGACAGAGACAGACAGAGACAGAGACGGAGAAGACACATAGACACAGAGAGACAGAGGCAGAGAGACAGAGAGAGATATATCATATCACGCCTATTCATGCATACCAAGAAACATTTGCATGATGTATAGGAGCATAGGAGCATGCGCATAGTTAAAGGTAGATAGATAGATAGATAGATAGATAGATAGATAGATAGATAGATAAATAGATAGATAGATAGATAGATAGATAGACAGACCGACAGATATATAGATAAATAGATATATAGACAGACAGAATACATATATACACATATACACATACATACATACATACATGCATGCATACATACATGTACATACATACATACATACATACATACATACATACATACATACATACACACACACACACACATACATACATACAGATTTGTACAATTTCATTTTTTTACAGTTTAGAAATATCAATCATTTTATCCGTCAATTATGTCCGTGTAAATATGGTTGTTAAAACGCATTCGCTTCGCTATGCTGTTCTTCTAGGCGATGGTGTGGATTCCTCGTACTCGGATTTCGATAACAAACCTGAGCTTTGGAATGGAATCAAATTTAAGTGCGCTTGCTTGAAACATCAATTAAACATTCTTTATAAAGGAAAACTTCCCTGGGGTATAATACCACTTTAAGCCTAATGCTTAAATTTTCCGGATTTATTTGAATAAAAGCTATATCAATCATTTGGAAATGCTCTATGAAGACATGCATTAGTTCCGTCGAAATGGAGATTCGTAGTTTCGTAACACCGGTTCAAGCGTGACCATGTCGGATAAGATCTAGCTGGCAGTCTAAGGTAAACTGAGACTCTTTGAAAGTGAAGGGAACACTTATCGAAAAGGAAATAATAACATTGGTCCAATAGTACGTCCCCTTTTACTTGTCTTGAAAAGGTTTCTTGTACTCCCGGCAAACTCTCAATGCTACTAACACATGGATTTCAGAATTTTAACACGATGTTGAACACGACAGAGATATCGTATGTTGTTGTAATTATAATAGAACAATGGGTATGTAATACAAGCGACATAGATACTTGTTTTACTTAAGCTAAACCAATACGACGGAATTTTTGTCACATAGAAAAACAATTTTGACATTTAGTTGATCGTTATTGATTTTCATTTGATGTTGATATTAACCTAATCATGTACATTCCATTTTATTTGGTTTAGGTGTACTGTTACACTGTCTGTTTACCAACGTTTCAACTTTTGAAAATCTCAATGTGATGTTTTATTTGACTGGTATACTGAAAACAATGTTAATGGGACGTGTAGTAGAGGCATCACAATCAAAGTAACAAAATTATGGCACAATATTTTCTGGTTTGTGTCGAAATCGGTAATGACCTCCCGAAGATTTACAATGGACGTTTGATGATCTGCTTTAAAGTTGGGTGTTCAGAATCTATTCATTTTATGTTGTGTTATTGTGTCATGTGCTCGCTTCTGTAACAAATTTAAAAGGAGAACCTCTAATGTTAACGTAACCCTCCTTCAATGTTACTCTTTCCCCCCCTCTACTCCGATCCGTACACGGGGTCGACTTGGACTTGAAAAGGAATTAGCTCAGACTACACACAGTGTTCATGGTTAACCTGGATGATTTAGAAGTAGCCACGGAGCAGATCGAAACACCTTGCCTCAGGCCTAGCTGTTGCCTTCAGCTCACTCACTTCTGAAGAATGAATCCAAACTTTATTATTCCATTAAATTCTTATAAACATAAAATATACAATACTCAAATGATTGGGTGATAAAGTAATCAGCACCATAAATGAATAAAACGGATTTGTTGCTGATGCCTTAAAGCAATGCAAATGATATTCTTGACAAATATGCAAGATAGCCAAATATAAAATGTGATCACGTCATTGTTCTTCCAACTATCTGTAATTAATCATTATTTGACATCGACGAACTTTCGGTGTTGTCATCTCAGAAGAATTGTATTCGTGAAATGCAAACATTTGTTTTAAGTATTAATTCATGACAGCTGAGAGTTCACGCTGACCTCGCAAAAACATCAAAACTAAGCGAAAACTAAAAATTTGTATTCTGTCATACGTAACACTTCAGTCGGTTGCATGCGATAATAATCTTTGATCACTATCTACACATCCACCTGAGGCATCATCGCACCTTATTTTCCAATTCATGTCTGCTTTTCGAAATGAGGGTGGCTGTACTCTGTCATATAGTAGATAAACGTGATAAATTAAACATTATCACAGTTCTTCGTGAAAACGGCTTTTGAACTAAAACCCTTTCACGGGGCCTGGCATTGGTCATTTATAACAGTAGAGACTGAACTATTAGAGATGACAGTAATAACTGTTTACATATCATTTTGCAATGTAGGTTGTTATTAAATACGATATTTTCATATTTTGGAAAAAAAAGTTCCACTTGGTTGGAAAAAATTGTAAGAAATGACTGGAATAAGACCTGATTTGACGACACTCGATATTCGACAAAGTACATATATGTTGAATTTAAACAACGGTTTTCATAATGATATACGATTCGCTGTCTGAAAGACAGTGGTTGTTTATCTCACAGGACCTTGTAAATGATCATCAAAGTCAAGTATTGTTGACAGATAAATATGTTGGATTCGACAGACGTATGTCTCTTGGGTAGGGAACTAACCTACCAGGATTTGATGGAGTAATATTCTTCTTCTGCATGTATCATATAATTAGATATTATTCCCCAATATTTTTCTTCGTTCAGCCAAGGAAAATACGAGTGACCTAAGGAGACCTCGTCACTACAAATGGCTAGATAAGTAGTGACAATCCTTTAGGTCAGGAGTACTTACCGGCTGGGGAATAATATAATTATATCATCGCTAGAAATGTCGGGACAATAATGGCAATTTGAGCGTTTTGACTTATATTTAGAATACAGCAGTACTAAATGTAGACAAGCGTTGTGGTGAGACATAGATGCTCGTTGTCTTGACGTAGAACGACCGAGTATATATTCCATATATTGTGTTGAACTTAGCTCGTGCAAGTTATAATACTTATAACATCGGTCTTATATGGTACCTATACTGTTGCTCCATCAATAAAAAAACTTATAATTCCGGTCAAATATATCAGGATTTATCAAATAAAACTTGCAACTAGGCTACCCATGAGCTAATTAAAACAATATACTCCAAAGTAACTATATAAATATCTCCAGAATTTGACGTGTTTCGCATCAAGAAAACCATATCCAGAATTCAATACACATGCCTTTCAGGCCTTCACACTCAAATAGAGGAGGATCATTATTAAAATGTTGAATCTATCAGCTGGAACCTCTTTTAATCTTCAATTAAGTGAATGTGGCTTTGTATATATACTTTTTAACATAATATCGTACATGAAGTGCCCAAGTGCGTATTTAATAACTGCAAAAAAACAAGACTGGTGATTCTATATTCAGACAATTCAATGATTAATCACTTGCGTTATATGTGGGTCCTCTCCTACTTCTTGTAAGTCTCATATCCTACATATGTATAAACTCATCTAACATTTATGTGCTAACCTCATCACGTCATATATCATTGATGACTAGACTAAAGGTGTAATTGGCGTTAAGGATATGGAAATATTATTCATTAATGTGCATTTACATAAATTCTCTTTTCCAAATCTTTGAATCCTGCCGATCTCTTAGCCATCGTGGAACCAAATATGTGTTTGTGCCCCTTCAAATACACAATGTGTGTGTGTGTGTGTGTGTGTGTGTGTGTGTGTGTGTGTGTGTGGTGACTCTGTTCATCGTATATATTACCTCACAAAATTGTTGTATAATCACCCTCGCTGAATACTTTCAGATTATGTTTGTAAATAGTCACCGTAGATTATTTTACTCGTTATATACCACTTTTACTCTGCCTGTGCAATCATCTGCTAAATGCAATAACCCAATGTAATTTACTTGTAATTTCCAGGACCTATTTATTCACATAGGGTATTTCAGATAATTGCAAACTAACGCCATGCCACCTCTAGATCTGTCAAAGTAAATACATTGTGTTTGAATTTCAAGGAAATCATTATTTTTGTTTGTAAAATACGAAGCATACTATACAACAAGTGCATTGTAACGGAATTTACTCAAAAGGCTTGTTGTGAATAAAGTGTAATTAGAGAAATAATGAAATATTCAATTAACATTCTGAATCACAATCACCATATCACACATTAAATAAGTTTCTCTAGCAAGACCTTGCCTTATATACCATTTACCCCTTACTATTCTGCAGTGCTTTACGACCAACAACGGTTACTTTCCGACTTTTATAGACATAGCCAAGACTTTAGAATTCACGCCTCTGTCAAATGACTTTCTCGATATACGTAATAGCTTGTATGATGTAGAAATGGGAGCGAAAGAAAGGCTCTCCTGTAAGTATAGATGTGATGTAATAATACACATAAGTAATACTAGGTATGTATCTGATGAATAGTGAAAAAATAAGGATATCTTAATTTAAATATACAGACAAAACACTATTTCGACCCGCCCCAACATTAGTACAAATTAAGGAACTTTATTCATATTCATATTCATATTAAAGATTGAATATGAAAATGTGTTGCACATCAAAACCATTTCGATTTACTCATGGGTAACCACAATTTCTCACTGACATAAAGCATCACGCTACTAGGCCGAATAGACGAATGTGTCTATTAGTTAATATCTTGAATGAAACATGTTAAACATAACAAGGACAAGAGAAGCGGAAACTTCTTTCCGAACTTTTCAGAGGCCACTTAGTTGATTTTGTATGGTTGGTAATTGCCGTATAAATCTGACACCAGGTAACAGATACAAAAAACAATAACTTTACAAGATATAATATTTTGCCATTTTCTCAACACCTTGATTCCCAAGAAAAGTACGAGACTATCTGTGTATTATGTTATTTGCATTCCATAAACATAATCCATAATTCCCTCATTTATTTTGAATATAAAAAAATAACTGAGACCCTTTTCAGAAAGTACATAACCTGTCTTGATGTACTGCATTGACTTGTTTTGCAACTCCGAGTTTAGAGTCGTCAAAGAGATGCGATGACCATACGCGTCCTCACTAAAGGTTTAAGAGATATGTCTGTTCAATATACGTTTGTGTACACAAGTGCAGATAATTAATATGTTGAAAGATTTTGCACAACCTACATATTGACGCCACATTACATGCATTATGCAAACTTACATTTGAAAAAGCTATGTCTATTGTCCCAATGAGACATATACATATACAATTACAATGGCATGCATACAAAGATATTGTGCTAAAAACACTATTTTCAATGAGTGAGATCCATTAAGTGTGTATAGGACCTGGTGTACCCGTCTTCAGGGCAAATGGAAACGTGTATAACAGTACTGTGTCCTGCGTGTGAACACATATAACAAAGTTAAAGTAATGGTTATGGTATATTACAGATAATAATGTCTTTATCCATGGTATGGTGAGGAATCAGTGTTGTTTCCAAAACACTCTTTGTAAGAACCCTGCATGCCAATATGTTGCATGTGAGAGTACGTTTCAATGTTAATTCCGGAAGCTCGTCCTCCGGGTCCGTACCTAGCACACTTGTATCTCATTCTCAATTCAGTGTATCAAAAAACTGACAGCATAACTATTCCACACTCCCCAGATATTGAGCATTAATTGCCAGATTGCCAACTTATAGTTTAATATCTTATGGCCTTGAGTTTTGTGTGTGGAATACTCATTCGTTGATATTGTTGTCTTTCTATTAAAGATGATTAATATGTTGTTTATACAGAGACGATTATAGTCTTGTATGACGTGTGTGTGCAATCTAAGTTACTATCACGTCATGTAATCTAAAACAAAATCTAAAAGCCGAATGTGTTTTTATTAGAAGAAATTGACTGATAATTACCACACCATATTACCTAAGCTTATATATTGTAAAACCTATATCATTTTTATTGTCATTTCACCATTTTGTGGATACACGCCAGGCAGATGTTTTGAATAAGGGCCGCATACCCTTGTGTGAAAATTGTGGGAAAACATTCGTCTATGAATTCACCAACCAATAACAGTGTGACTATTTATGGCTAGCAGCGTTCGTCCATAAAGAGTTTTTTTGCCAATTTATTGTTATGACATCGTTAATTTAACGACACTATATCATATTAATCATATGCCATTTGATCAAGATGGCTTTATGGACTTATATATATCAATTACAGTGTACATGATCAGGTTTCAAAAGCTATAATGTTATCCTCATTTCGCGTGTCAACGTGACGGTAGTTAGATTTTACCCCATATATCGATGAAGTAATTGTATGGTGAAAGTTTGCAATTTCCTCGAACGGACACACGGGTAATTATATTGCTATGGTGACCATAAATCCCCTCCATACTCTGTGTAATGCTAAATAAATGAGTGTCATTATACAGATGTTACAAAATGGCTGTACAAGTTTGGTGTTCGGAATCCCAGCATATGGGATTCGGAAACTTCAAATGATTCAGGTTGTTCAATTACTAGTCTGAAATAAGCATAACCATAAGAGAGAAGCATACTTTTCTTAAGAGTTGCACTGCCCACAGTAAAACAGCGAGCAGAATTCGATATTCTCTGCTTACCATTTTAAAGTTTTCATGGTTTTGCTTCATTCTAGCTTGGTGAGTTGATAGCCGTATTCTACGCAGGAACTCAAGGAGCGTAATTATTGTATTCATATCAACCTCTCGGTAATTATGCTGTTTATTAGGACATTCTCGATTTGCGGCCCACCCTTGTGGAATACTCTACCATCTTGCTTTAGATCTGGTAAGTTCATTTCAGTTATTCAAATCTTCAGATCTATCTTTATAGCAGGGTTTATCTGATTTTGTTTTGTACGGGTCGTGTGAGTTGTAATTGAGAATGTTGTGCTTTTTAAAGCACATTGAGATGTTTTATGGAAAGAGCTATAAGAATCGTATATAGGGTTAGATTAAGTAACTACAGATGGCTCCAACTGTATTAGCTGTGGGCCACTATGAATGTAAGTATACAACATTTACTTGATCTTTCTAACCAGCATAATTTGTAGTAGGCTGAAAGACCAAAATAGGAACGTTGCATAGTAACCAATCATAAGGATTAATTTCAAAAGAATTATGACAATTTGTGTTTGAACCTACTTTGGGTCAAATATAACCCCCACAATTTATTCACTCAGAAATCGTTTAATATATTTTCTTGCAGACAGCAAAACATAAGAAGTACCCTCAATCCCAAAATACACTCAAACAAAACTGAATTCCCACCTACAGCTAGGTTTAATCTTAATACTAAAGAAAATATAAAGAAAGTCAACTAGTTTGAGCATTATTACCACATATAATACTATAACATTACATGTAAACAGCAAACTCCAGATATCATCTTCCTTTGAATAAAATATGGTAACTCAGTCCAAGTGAAAATTTCTACATTTAGTAGTGATATGCAGTTGCTACAAAGGACGCCTCTTGGATATTTACAGAATTAGTCCCGGTTACCAGGTTCTTATGCACGAACTAATTCCCCAGTCTCGGGAACTCTCACATGGGAGTAACTGACTCTAAGACTATAATTATAGAATTGCTGCGAAGTCGATATTTCTTTTTGCTTACATTAAAGAGGATATAAGCATGGGAAACATTTTATTACGTTCAGAATAGTTTAAAGTCTCCCATGTATTTATGGAATCATTGCAAGTATCCGGTTTCTCAGAGATCATGATTTTAAAGTATTCCTGCCCTCTTCGACAGCCCCATTACTACCCAGCCGGTGTGTGTTAATTTGGCATAAAGATACAGTTATGGCGGATTCAAATAGTTAAACCTAGTCAAGCCTTACAAATGACCTCAAAAGGATGTTTGACATCATAATTAAGCGAGCTAATTAACTTCCTCTTCTTCCTTGCAGTACATTAATACATATTAAGGAATCAAATATAATTATCTCCGTGGTTCTGCCTAAAATGCTGCTATATATAGAATCGACCTGGCACACATTAATTACTATGAGCAAATTAAGCAAATGATTTCGACCTAAATTTCAAATACGTGAATACATAAACACGAATATATGTATGTAGCCTTATTACAGATGACTCTAGGGCACTTTAAACATACAGTATCACTTCCAGTATACTTTCTCTTATGTAATTACCAGTAAAGTATCTTAGAGTGTGAACCGGTCGGTGGCTATCCAGTAGCCAAAATCCCGTTCTCTAAGTAGATCACTGGTATTACTGTTGGTTGTACATAGCGGAGGGATTTTGCATGCTAAAGCCTTGCCACTTTCAGCTAATTTATACCAAATACAAGTTTTGTCCAAACCAGGCTAGTACCGTACCTGAGATTTTGGAAAAAAGAAAGAAAAAAAGCTACTTTTTAAATACATAGCGATATCATTAAAATCGTTATTTACGTGACGATTCCTAGCATGCTTGATGGTTCACTATTGACTGTACACTGACTCTTCGCTAATATGTATTTTATATCTCTATTGTACGCTGGCTGAACTTTGATTAAAAATGTGTCCACTTAAAAATTGTAACTTTTTGCAGCAAATTAAACGATGTGCGCACGTGCACTGTGCATTTTCCTCGAGTAACAGTACTCTTGAAATTCTCCTTCATTTGAAGATAGCAAGTCGCAATTATAATGTCAGTGAGTGAAACTCAAAAAAAGACGGAAAAAGTCGTTCAACATGAGGTCGCCTGTTATGCTGCATGCAGTGACTCCGAAGATGAGCTCGATCTTATATTAAAACATTTCGTACTGATAAAACGACAGATCTCTTTTTGGAATATTTGGTGGCCCTGAAAAACTATTAAACTAGGTATGCAGTTTAAGATCCACTCTTTGAAGATCCGCTTTCAATAATTGTGTTCGACGTTGTCTTTGGTAAAAATGTTTGATATAATTATCTCATTGTACACTGACAGTACCGTTATTCCGCAATTCATTTTGAAGAGACAGTTTGTTATGGAAAGGATGGCCTTGAATTTGTAAACAAAGCTGTACCTTCGACATCAAAATCCAAACTTCCATTTCCATTATATAATGATGGTGACAAGGAGAATTCACTGAGTTCACCCTGGGTTCCGACAGAAATGCGGCCATAAAAGTTTGGGTAAAGGAAATGATGATTATTTTGTTGTGTTACTTATTTGAGAAAGCCCCATCCGCTTTTTTGCTTTGAATGTGACATCATTTCGGAAACTACTTTGAAAGATACGACATTAGGCCAGAAAAAGTGAAAAAGCTGTTCAACCTACGCATAAATATTTTGTCTGGTGATGGGCAATATATCCTCATGCGGGCTTCGCATTTTTTCAAAATTAACGATATTTCAATAGTTCATGTAACAATACACATTTGAGTCTATTAAAAAATATAAAATATTATACAATGGTTACTTGGCTCTGATGATGCATACAAACATGAATTGAGATTAAATTACGCTGTTGCATATCCAATGTACACTAAAACGAATTGAACAAAAGTTTACGACCATTGGAGTGGGCTGAGCTGTCATTGGGCCATCAAAAGTCTGAAAGTTTTGAAATGTTTTGCTTTGGGATTTTTTGGAACCAAATTAAACTTCAAGAGAAGTCATTTACAAAGTGCACATCCGCAAAATATCTTTCAGCTTTGCCACAACAAAATGCACTTCCAGATAATAGCATAAATGTTTCAATTCTGGTATTTTATTTCCATATTCAAGCATTGTAAGACTTTAAATTATGTCTATGGTTTGATATTTTATGCCTCTAAATGGCCTCCTACGCTGTCTTTTTTCAGTTTTTTTTTCACCCTTGGAGTTGTCTCCTTCCAATCAGTAGCAATCATGGTGATAATTGTCTTTCTCCCAAAAGAAGATGGAAGGTGTCTGGCTAAGTACCTCCCTGTATAGGTTAGAGCTAATTAGAGTTCGGAGTATTATTGTAGTTTGCTATCCCTTATGCATCATTGTACCATATGATCTCCACTGTAGTGTAGGTGACAGAAGGGGTGGCTAAAATAATGCTTGAGTTTCATTTGGCGGGGCTTAATTTTTTTTAAGAAGAGAGAGTGAGAGGAACTACACCATTTGTTTAACCGTATATTGTGTAGATTTCCTTACTGTAGCTATGCAGACAAATTGCAAGAGATAGTATCAAGATAACTAAATACGTTCTATCTAAACTCGACCTGAAATATTTTGCTAACATTATATATGGTTTGTTTTTACATCCTGTCAGGCATTGTGAAAAGATTAAATCGACCTACCTACCTAATGTGATGGGTTAGGTTACCCCTTGACCAGCATTTTTTATTTGTTCTGGCCTTCCATATGATATTTAATTGCGTTTGCTAAAATAGATATTATGTAAATTGTATGTAAATATATGTAAATTAGCACCGTTCTAAATTTAAATGCACGATTGCACCAAGACAAAGTGCTGCCCCCTTGGAAATTTGATCAGGCTACGGCCCTGCAGGCATAATGATACTGAATTTTACATGGTTAGCTAATGAGACACAACCGATTGATATACATTTCCCTTTTCAGAACATTTGATGGTTAAATGTTTTCTTTTTCTTTGAACAATTTTAATATCATAGAGGCAACACCATGTCTGCACTATACCCCCCATGACTTCCCAAGGTTCAGAAGTAATAGATTAAGTTAACACCTATGGCATACTCTGATGATTTTTACTATGAAATACAATGTTTTAGCAGCTGCTTTACAAGTAATACGCTTAGAAATGTTTTGAAACAGATATTAATTATTCATCTCAAGGAAATGTGATGCATGTATAAGAAACTAGTTCTCGAAATGTCCAGGGGAGTCCGATTAGCACTATAATAGAGTAGTATTTTATGTAAGTACAATATATATCTTGCAGGCCATCGAAAATATTTTGAGGCTGGCGCTCAAGATGAACGGCATATTGTTAGAAACTTTCATGTAGTGAAAGCTTGAACAGGCATTACTAGATTAAATCCATTAAAACTTCATTGTTATGCTCTAGGTGTCTTTATGTAGCATAGAAATTGTTTGTGGCCCATCGGTATTAAATGTAGAATGTAGAAGTCAATAGTTTGCTAAAGCCAATGAACGGAATTGCATAACTAAAACCTATGCATATTTAGCCTCAAGCCCAGTTGCATGATCGATTGTCGTCTATCACAGCCAGTTGACGACACGCTATTCATGCTCGCAGATCGAAGGATAGATATTCATGACACGAAATATATTCTGGAAAACCAGGCTATTGATATTGTTATTGCATGCAAGTATTATAAAACAAGATCAAAGTTGTATTGAAAGTACGGTCTACGCAACATTATTACTCTTTAACCCTTTGACACTTTTCTCTTTGACTCTGCCGAGGTGAAGAGTCATTGAATTGATTGTATGTAACATACATCGACGATAAACTGATAGATGTAATTAGGTACAGATAGAATGTTCATGTTAAAATGTAACACTCACATACATGGACTATTTGGTGGAGACCTTTGTTTTGTCAATAACGTCTCATACATTGTATTTCTTTATCAACTGTTTTCGGTATTGGATATGTTGTATTCCATAATGTTGATGGATTATCATTATAAATTGTTTTCATTGAAATAATGTTGCAGTTACACATATGCATGAAATGTATACTACAGACTAATGTATGTAGGCATACACACTCTCGCTGAGTGGTGTTTTCAAATACAGAATCATACTATTAGCGTGTTCGTTCAAAACATAACGATGTGGCGTAAACTGTACTGGTCCATATTACATTTAAAAGATGTTATCTATTTTAGCACAAATAATACACTTGTTTACGCAAAATAACACATCGCTTATTCACTATGGAAATGATTGAACGTAAAACGGGTCGTTATTGAAGCGTTCCTGAATGATTGGATTTTCAGAAAAAAATGATTTATCTACAACAAAGCAGTATAATTTACATCACTCTTGTAGGCTGTCATTAAATTTACTTCTCCCTTAATAAGCTACATACACATTGTATCTTTTAACTTGTGTATTGTACTCATATAACTACGTCAATGTTACCATCATGTCCAATATGCAGGAACATTACCTTCCATTTGAAAGTTAACAACGCTCTGAATATGCGTTCAGGTAAATCGATTAGTATTATGCATAGCTGTATCTCACTTTCATTATATATATATATATATATATATATATATATATATATATATATATATATATATATATATATATATATATATATATATATATATATATAACTCGGTGAATATCAATCTGCCAAGACAGTGCTCTATACCGCAGTGGCAGAGCGTAATAGTTTTGTTGTCATGAACCACGTGTGTGTCGTTATTCACAAAATACAAACAGAGAGGTGGATGTTTGAGAAAAAACTATATATATATATATATATATATATATATATATATATATATATATATATATATATATATATATATATATATATATATATATATATATATATATATATATGTTGAGGGTAGAAGAAAATCAACCCGACTTGATTTTCTTCTACCCTCAACATATACTCCGCTCTGCGTGCAGACGTATCGAGCACTGTACTACGGACATATCTTACCACTGACTTCCTATATATATATATATATATATATATATATATATATATATATATATATATATATATATATATATATATATATATATATATGTTGTAGCTTCAGGTAACCTGTTCAAACGATTTCGTGATTTTGCAGTTGGAAACCGTATTGAATCCGACCACATGCCTCTTGAATTTTCGTTATTATTTTGCATTGAAGATAGGGAAAGAAATGTACGTGCACATTTAAATATAGAGGGTATGCCTGATATATTCAAACTGCGTTGGGATCATAGTAAGCTGGAACAGTATTCTAGTAATTTTCAATTAGATGAAGTTAACCTTATGTGTCTTTCATTCTATGATAAAATAGCACAGGGAAACCTTGATGATGCCACTACACTTTTATGTGATTTAGTTAACACCTGTTGTACTGAAATGAAAGTCAAAGTTCAATGCCTTCCACATGCTAATGTACAAAACCCCTGGTTTGATAATGAGTGTCGCCAGACAAAAAGAGAAGTGTACCGTTCTCTAAATATCTTCAGAAAATGTAGAAACCGTCAAAACCTCAGGAACTATCTACGCATCAAAGCCAGCTACAAAATTTTAATTAGTAAGAAGAAAATCGACTACCAGAAACATAAACGTGATGAATTAATTAATATATCAAAACAACAAAATTCTAGACTGTTTTGGCAACGTTTGCGTCAAAATAAGCAAAGTATCTCAAGCAAAATTACACAGGATGAATGGTTCAGTTACTTTGAGGGCCTGTTTAATCCAAATACACAAGATGCCGACCAGACCGACGATGATGAAATGAGAGAGTTCTTCTCCTCAGTCCAGGGATATGTAAATGAACTAAACATGGGCGACCTAGATAGTATGGGTATCGACTGTTCCGAACTAAACTGCCCCATCACTATAGCAGAGATTCGGAAATGTATTGACAGACTTAAAAACAACAAAGCCCCAGGGCAAGATGGGATCCCTGCAGAGTTTTGGAAATATGCCCCTCGCGAAATTTTTTATATGTTACATATTCTCTACAATGAAGTTCTTGATAGCGGTGTATTCCCTAGTATGTGGTCTATTGGACTGATTACACCTGTTTTCAAGAAGGGAAGTAAAGACTCCCCGGGTAATTATCGCAGCATTATGCTACTTGATGTCATAGGTAAAATCTACACTCAAATATTATGTGATAGACTTACCCATTGGTTTGATAAGTACAATACTATAATTGAGGCTCAAAGTGGATTTAGAAAAAAGAGAAGTACTCTTGATAATATATTCATCTTATGTACTCTTATTGAAAAATATGTGTTTCACTTGAAAAGTCGTTTCTATTGTGCATTTATTGATTATGAGAAGGCCTTCGATAGGATACATCACTTCTCCTTGTTTTATAAGCTTGGCAAAGCTGGCATCAGAGGTAAACTTTTACAGTCTCTACACTCTATGTACAATCAAGTCAAAGCGGCAGTGAAAACTCCACATGGTATTACTGACCTTTTCAAAATCAATGTGGGTGTACAACAAGGTTCCGTCATCTCACCTTTGCTATTTTGTTTTTACATAAACGATATTGAAAATGCACTTAATCAGGGATTTGAAACTGTTGTGTATGCAAATATGTTAAAATTATTTTATTTACTGTATGCAGATGATTTAGTGCTATTTAGCAGCACCCCTATTGGGTTACAAAGACTTCTAAATAGACTTTCAGGTTACTGTAAAAGGTGGAGACTTACTGTAAATTTAGCTAAATCTAAGATCGTTGTTTTTAGGAAGGGTGGTCCACTAAAGAAATCCGAAAAGTGGTTTTGGAACGGTAAACTATTTGAAGTTGTTTCAAAGTATAACTATTTAGGCGTGATGTTTTCTAGTTCAGGTATTTGGTACCAAGCCCAAACTTATATCGCTGACCAGGCAAGTACAGCACTGCATAGTTTGGAAATAACACTGCATAGGCTTGGAGGTTTAAAACCTGACATGGCATTTCGTATATTTGATTGTAAGATTTTACCCATTCTTTTATATGCAAGTGGTATTTGGGGTACTCACCCCTCCCCTGACATAGAAAAAGTTCATCACAAATTTTGTAAGTTTATATTAGGGATTAGTAGTAAGACTTCAAATATTGCTGCTCTGGGTGAACTTGGACGATATCCTATCCGACCATATATAAATGTACAGATAATTCGTTACTGGCTCAAGTGTACCCAAAGTGATATCTCTGAAATTGTAAAGGATTGTTACAGTTACCAATATGATAGAGCTGAAAAGGGATTCCCTTGTTGGGGTTTATATGTTAAAACTCTACTTTGCCAGTATGGATTTGCTGAGATTTGGCAAAAGCAACGTACTGAAAATGACAAGTACTTTCTACAGCTATTTAAACAAAGATGTCATGATATTCACATGCAGGATTGGCATTCTGATGTAAACACTTCATCTAAATTACGAATGTATTGTAGATTTAAAACACATTTAACATGTGAAAAATACTTAGAATGCATACCACTGTCTCACTTTAGAAATGCTTTATCACGTTTGAGAATGTCAACCCACGACCTTGCTATTGAAAAGGGTAGACATCTTGGTACACCACCCGAGGAAAGAATTTGCCCATTTGGGTGCAACGATATTGAGGACGAGTACCATTTTGTACTTGTGTGCCCCAAGTACAAACTTGTTAGATCAAAGTTTATTTCTGAATTTTATTACTCACCTGCATATGATTGGAAATTTATCTTATTAATGCAGTCAACAAATACCTTCATCATTCAAAACCTTGCGAAATTTATTTTCTTTGCCATGAAAATACGTAAACAGCTTTTGGAAGAAAATCTCTCTACATAAGCTGACTGTCAATTTAGCTATGTTGAACATACCTCTGTAATCATGATCATTATTCTATGTTCAGTTATGTACATTTAAGGCCCATGGCCTACAGTACGGAATAAAATTATTATTATTATTATTATTATATATATATATATATATATATATATATATATATATATATATATATATATATATATATATATATATATATATATATATATATATATATATATATATAGTGTGTGTGTGTGTGTGTGTGTGTGTGTGTGTGTATGTGTGTGTGATGACTTATGAAGGACTGATTAGTATTCATCAATATACATGTCTGTCATCTTTACATATATGCATTCATATCTTTCAAATATAATTAACAGGAATATCAATACAAAATTATGTAATCAATAAATGTACGCATCCTTGTATTTTCCTCACTTAATGCTACTTTACTATGTGTAGTACATAGTGCGGGTCTTTTGGGAAAACCGTAAATAGTTAATAAACTGTGCTTTACAGACGAAGTTAAACGGTTCTGTCGCATTTTGAAATATTTCTGATGCTAAGAAGTGATGCGCCAATCCAGGGTAATCTATTGCCTCTTATCCTTAGTTTTCCCTAAATACATAACCTTTTCTCAACTCTGTCGCTCAAGTACTTAATTACCATACCGCCGGGATTATGGTTAACATTTAGGTGCGAAAACTAGTTGTCTGAAGGAGCTATATAAAAGTTTGGACCTGGAGAATAGACCTTTAAAATTCTATGTAATCCCAATGGCGCTCCATTGCTAGGTTAGCAATGATGTGCGAACCTGGGATTCAAGCAAGGGTCGTTAAATTTGGAAATGGGTAAGGCTAGACTGTCACTTAAAGGTCTAATAGGAACAGAATATATATGTATACGACATGGAAAGATCATGCTTGTGTTCAAATGACTCTGAGAGAACAAAAGGTTATACTATATCAACTCAAATTAACCACAACTGCGTTAGGTAATCTAATTAGTCTGAAGTGAGTCATTAAATCTCTTCTGAATAGTCTGCATGTCTAGGAAATTAAAAACAAAACAAACTGTATCTAAACCCGTATTTACATTTGTTGTCAAATAGCCGTCCTAATATGAAGAAATTGGTAAGTTTGGTGTTCAAGGGCAGAGCTTGCTAGACTTGTCCGTATATTCTCAAACATCCATCTCTCTGTTTTTATGTTGTGAATAACGACACATACGTGGTTCATGACGATCCTCCACATCATCTTTCAAATGTAATTTAATTTAACTCAATTTAAATTGAACTTTTGAAGGAATAAAGCACTTATATAACAGTTTTACATAATAACACATAACTATCTAAAAATGGACCCTGGTCAATTTATATAATTTATGCAAATTTACAAATACTACGTGATGATCTATTCCTCCCTGCAAGCACGTTCTGATTTAATTCCAGGGTCTTCAGTGTACTGAACAACCGCTGGGTTCTGAGTCATTCAATAAAGTAACCCTGTCTATACTACACTGTTGATTAGATTACGAGTCTATTAATCATTATTATAGTTTGAAAGCGTGTATTGTATCCCGATAATCAAACATGAATTTAAAAAAAATTCCTACATCTTTCGATCGCAACTCCAACTTCTAAAAGTATCGTCGTCTCTGAGGCATTTTGTGAAACAGAGTCTTTCAACATTCGCCATTGCAGGTCCGCATCAATTGTCAAAAGGTAATTAATTGCTTTATTGTAGAAAACGTTAACTAATCCGATGCGCAACTGATGAACTATATGATATACGATTATTTCTTTTGATCTTAAAAAGAAATTCCGGGGGCCTACATCATAATTTAATGATTGATGACTGCGTTGAATATACCTCACCAAATACATCAATTGGTAGCCGGGGGGTTCTTCCCGAGTACTTATCAGACGCTATGTTACCTTATTAAGTCGGACTGTCTGTCCTGAAGGATTACAACCATTCACAACTCTTACTTAATAGAACGACAACACATACGACAAAGTTAAATAAAATAATACGGTAGCCAAAGGGTTTCCATGTTATATATCATGCACTATGTTTTGTTCTTAAATCTTTATTTCAGATCTTACCCCAGAGGATCGGATGAACAAATCATACGAAATATAAAACCATACCAAAATTTACTGAACGATAAATCATACAAGAACGCTTTGAATAGATTACATCAAGTGAGATGACAGCCAAGGGTTTTTTCATAGTATTTATTATTATACGCAACGTTATGTTGTTAATAGTTAGAATAGATTTTTATTCGGGGTGGTCAGCAAAACCATGAAGACATATAGAACCATAAAAGATTTCGCAGAACTATAAATCAAACAGTCATTAACTCTCTGAATGTAATAAATAAAACGCGTTGGCAGCTAAGGGGATTTTCCTGGTTGCTTATCGCACGTAATGTTACGCAACATTAGACTCTAACTCCAGAGATTAATCAAACCAATGCAACACGCAAAACCACACTGAACATAGAGAGAGAGAGAGAGAGAGAGAGAGAGAGAGAGAGAGAGAGAGAGAGAGAGAGAGAGAGAGAGAGAGAGAGAGAGAGAGAGAGAGAGAGAGAGAGAGAGAGAGAGAGAGAGAGAGAGAGAGAGAGAGAGAGAGAGAGAGAGAGAGAGAGAGAGAGAGTTATTAGACAAAATCTCTTTATGGCTCTGAGAAGCCTTATAAATATACATTGACAAGTTTATAATGGCTACGTCATCCATGGAGCGCATTAGACCATTAGATTTACAAAGATTAGGATGCAGTGCAAAAACTGTAGGGATATATTTGAGCCTTGATCATTGTACACAGAGCATTCAAAGATCATCTTCTACCTTACCTGCGTCGACGTCACATTCCAGTTTTTAATTAAAACGTAAATATTAGCCACTAGCGTGGGGTCTATTGTCTCGATCTATCATAAAAATCGCTTTGCATATTTTCTCCTGCCATCAATCACCACCCAGTTCTATCTTTTGTGTAATAAGTTAATAATGAAATGTATTTTCATCGCTATTATTCCCAGGGTCTTCATTAATACAATCCCGTTAATATAAAAAAGGATTTATCAGTATAGTACATGTAGCATAAAAATGCAAACATCAGAAACTAATTTGACTTTGAGTATACATGTATGTTTCCTTCAATTCACTAATTTGTCAGCGTGTGTCCTGTACTAACTGGTACCATATTGCGAGGTATACTTGCTATTGTAGGTAGGCAGTAATACACTTCCTATGATATACATGAATATTCATTCTGTTACGTTAGCTTCTTATGGTACCACAGCTTGCAAATTCATATCAAGACAAGCACTATATGCTCCGTCCCCTTTCGTGCACCCCCTCCCCAATTCACCTATTATTACACAATGAACCTAGCAGTCAGGTTATATCTCATCCATTCATCATCATATACACAATAAGAGGGATACTTTATTATTGACCTATTATCACAGTCTTGTTTAAATGTATGGAAAGACCTCTTGTTCTGTAACCGGTTTTATTTTAGTATGTGTCTGCATGGTACAGACTTATGTCAATATCGCCTTGTATATATATATATATATATATATATATATATATATATTTTAGTATGTGTCTACGCCTTGTATATATATATATATCAATGTATGCTTAAAATGGACTTAAAGAATCGCCACCTCATGTTGACACGTTTATGCCTGTCAGTGTGCTTTTTTGTGACTATGTAATGATACTAATGTCAAAAGTAAGTTATGTTGAAGCAAGGACAATAACGCATGTAATTCTTCAAAGGATACACAGGTATATGTTAAGATATGTCCTGTATTCTTAATGCCCCTGCTTTTTAAATCCATATCGATACTGTAAAAAATTCATGGCTAATTATTTTGATGTGCGAGACCAGCCAGCGTGTTTGACTCCAAGTAATCATGTTTGATAACAAAATATTAAAGCAGATCTTTTGTGTGAGGCCAATTATCCAAAAAGGCAAAAACCATAATATGATCAGCCTGGATAGGCTTGAAAATTGAAAGCTCCATAAAAAATGTCAAACATTTGTCAAAACCATGTTAACATCGCCACAGCCTGTCACCCTTGACTTCTCACACATTATATTTCCTTCATTCAAGTTATTCAGAACAACGCTCTTTATCTTGTAATAATTCATTAAATTTATTAACTGAGTAATAATAAACTATATGCGATTAGTTAGCAATTACTATATATATTTGGTTTGTGTTGTATTTAAGAGCGCCCGGTTAGAGGCAATGGTGGACTGTGGCACAGCGGACTGGAAAAAAACGCAAACTGGGAAAGATCTCTTCCCGTAATGATCAGTCGAAGTGTTTAGTGAATGAGGTCTGAACAAAAAAATTGTAAATTCATACATAATAAGCCGAATATGTATTGATTTATCAGTTTCACCTCGATTGAATTCTAAAGTCCATATTTTCAGACAGTTGTTACAAAAGAATCGTATATTTGCAACACAATTTTAGAGTTATCAATCATATTACATTGTTATATTGTCGTGCAGACTTTGGAGTCTCTAGGGTCTATATGATTGCACTACATTATATTTTTTTTGTAAATTCTAATAATATAACAAATGAAAACATTAATCGGGAATATCTATCACAATATCTGTTATTACCATGCAAACAAGTGACACATTCATGCGTTGTTTATACTCCCTTCATTTATTATGGTGAATATTTCATCCATACTATTTATATTCCTGTTAAATTCGTTTTAGTTATTGATTGACATAACTGATAGTGTTAATTAAATAATAAAAAAGCCAATTATTAATTCATTAAGTAATGATTCTATCTAAAAATGAGACGCCGGTTTTCTAATTTGCAGTCACGTGTGACATTCTGTTACTTCAAATATCGATTCAATATCTCGTATTTGGTTTTATACTGATCAGGTATAAAGTACTCTGTCTATGTATCGCACACAGTATATCTATTCAATGACAATATTGACAATGGCATAGTATCGATTTGTTTCTGTACAAACATAACTGTATAATCTCAGCTGAAAAAAAAAATTAATCACATTCCATTACAAAGCTCTCCAATGTTACTGAAAAATCTCACCACCACAACCCCACCAAAATCACAAAATATAGTGGCAGCAGCATCAGCAACAACAACAACAACAACAACAACAACAACAACAACAACAACAAAAGGAGGATATACTCAAACGCTATTGGTTATGTAGTGTCAAAGTATGACACCAAACCACTACCATCACCACCACCACCACCACCACCACCACCACCACACCAACAACAACAGTAATAATAATATAACAACAGCACTGACAACAACACCATTATATGCTCCAACACTGTATTCAACATGGAATCGGTTTACAAATTAAGACGTATTAACGTAAAGAAATAACGATTCCATACATTCCATATAATTATGCGATATATTGTCTGCCTTAAGTGAAAGTTTCTTAGCACGCTGCATACATGTAGTTCCCTCTCGCAATTCAAAAATCATCGAAAATAAATCATCCACTTATCCCTATTGTATTATATTCTGTAAGTGGAAGTTTGCTTATTACGTACGCAGAAGCAGATCAGGTTTGTGTAAACGGACATGATCGTTTATTCATTTGAGCAATATTTGACACAATCCCAAGTTTGGTTAGCGCATTCATTGTTTATCAAAGCGGTGGCATGACGAATAAGCAAATGTAAAAACATGCCGGTCACACAAAAAATGTTTCTGTTAAGCATTTTCGTCCGTATTATAAGAACAGAGATATTTCAAAGGTAGAACGTTTCACAATGTACACACATGACCTGCGATCCACTGCTTCCATTCATAATTATGTCATTACCACAGCGAAAAGATGATTTGAAATATACCACATCTATTTGAAATTTCGTTATGAATAATTTACAGTTGTATTATAAAAGGACGACTTACAGACGTTGGTTGATACGGTATTAAAGGCTAACTTACCGTCAAAAAAAGGCCTTATTCTTTTGTCGTAAGTCTTAACCAAGTCGTTCAGAAATGATGTTGTCATTGAAGCATTATGTTGGTCATGGATGGCTTCAGCGGTCTCGGATGACACGAATTTGATATGAAAAACAAGCAATACATGGAGTATAAAAAGATAGCCAAATATGTGACTTCTCCTCCACATGCACGTTTGCATGATTCCACCCCAGCGCAATTTATCTTCGCTCTTGAAACTGCCCTACAAACAAGGTGGTGTGCCTGGTTGAGGATACCATGTACACGCTTGGAGAGTTGCAGCTGGACTGTAGTCGAGCGCTGTCGAAGACATTTAACGGAAGCAACAGTCGATATTACCGATAACAGCTCCTCTGCTGCAATGAATGTACCAAGAAAATGGGACAGTATATATATCGTGCACTGTTAAGTTACAGATACCCAGTGTACAACACTCCCTATGCAAATCATCGTTGCCATAACAACACGAATTTTTTCTTTACCTTTAATGTCAGACGACACCATTCCTTGTGACAAAAACAACGAACTGCACATGCGCGCAATGACAGTTAATACTAAGTATGTATCGATAATTACTATACACAAAGACTGGTGTGTGGTAAAAACGCTATTTAGTCTCCGTCACAATACAAGTATTTTCATTATACTTAATGGATTTCTGCGTCCGTGAGCACTTTCGGCCAACCAAGCCGTTCAGACGTCACTGGGTTTAGAAGAATTGTGCATTCTTGTTTCTGTTTCAGGAGTTTCCAGCCACCAAAATCATGAAGAGCAACGTTGACTTTAGTCTTTGCTTAAATGTGCTAAGAAGCTCCCTAGCCCCAAAAGTGAATTCATTTTTTGTCACCTTTTCCTGTGATTTTTCACATGATGAAATTAAAGTATAGACATAGTAACCGTAGACAAGATAATTTGAATTGAAATAGATATCAGTCAAATTTGTCACAAAATGTCAATTTACAACTTCGGTAATAAATCTGCTTTTATCAAGAATCAGATGTTCGGAAATGTAAAATAAAAAAGCAGAGTCAGAAAATACTTCAAGTAAAAAACATCAAGGGTATAAACGTTTGTTTCCATGATGTTTGGAAATCCCCCAAAACCTCAAATCAAACAGTAAATAATAAATAAGGCCAACTCAGTAACTAATACAGGCTTTCTGAGAAAAAGGCAAATATTTTATGTTTTATATTTGCAATATAATCAAACACATTGATGACAACAACAACTAAAGGATTTCAGGAGACTGGCCGCCAACAACAACGGATACAAATTACAATGAATAACGATGGTGGCGCACCATGGATAAAAATGCAAATTCTTGCATATAAATAGTAAATTCTAGCTTTGTGTATTATTTTGCGAATGTCTTTTCAAATAGACACATATCATTATTGTGTAAAATAAGCATGCGTGTTTTGAGGTAAATTGACCTGTATAATAACACCGTCAAGTCATATTGAATACTCAGGTGTCCCACTGGTAGCGAAATCCTCCTGCGTTCTATACGCATCTTCACATAAGACATAGTGTATAACTGCATTCTGCATTTGCAATGTTTATCAATTAATCAATACGTGTTTTGTAGTGGGTTGTAACTCTAGAATACCATTTTGAAATGGATACTTCAAGATAAAGGCACCGGCGTTATTATATTGCATTCTAGTTGGGGGACGAATTAAGACGGAATTTATCATTTAATCTCAATCATTCCCAAGGGCATCTCATGATCATTGTATGCGTATGGGCATTCACCATACATGTTCGGGACATGGACAGATGTGATATGGATTTTCTTCGCGGGATGGCGGGGGCTGGGGAGAAATGGGGGTGGGGGGGGGTGGCATGAAACTAATTGAGGGTTCAAGGGAGGAGGGGGGGGGATTCTGATGGTCTGCAATGGGAGGGCCGAAATATTTTACTCATGATTTGAATCAAATTAGACCTCAGGAGTGGTCGTTTACTTAGTATATTAAAAATCATTCTCGCGGCTTCACTGAAATAGTGTTAAAACATCTCTCTCTCTCTCTCTCTCTCTCTCTCTCTCTCTCTCTCTCTCTCTCTCTCTCTCTCTCTCTCTCTCTCTCTCTCTCTCTCTCTCTCTCTCTCTCTCTCTCTCTCTCTCTCTCTCTCTCTCTCTCAATCATATTCATTCAACCTCAGGAGCAGTCGTTTACCTTGTAGTTTGCAAAATTGTACACTTCATTTACCTACCATACATTTAATTATGAGGCAGTCAATTAGCCAAGTAA
The DNA here is from genome assembly GCF_964340395.1 of Glandiceps talaboti. NCBI lineage: Eukaryota > Metazoa > Hemichordata > Enteropneusta > Spengelidae > Glandiceps > Glandiceps talaboti. The sequence goes on along the minus strand of NC_135560.1, from coordinate 15,365,368 downwards.
ATGTGTAGGTCTGCCAAGATATCTGTGAAGAGGTAAGTTAATGTGTAGCTAATATAGCCATACAGGTGTATAATAAAACGAACATCATAAACCCTGAAACAAAACGTCTAGCGCGACAAAAATATCATTAATATTGGTACTGTCAGTTGCCTGGCAAGACAAATATCTCTTTGATGTTGTAAATCATCTAGTCTAGCTCGACAGAAATCTAATTAATATTTCCACATCTTATCGTCTGGCACGACAAGAACTGAATTACAATTGATACATTTTAGTCAGTTGACTGTCTCAAACATATCAACGAATTCGCCGACCTTATGTTTACCAGGATGTTTAAATTTGTCGATGATCTCCTAAGATAACGGTAGCTCGTGCAAATAAAGGGCAACAATATTGGTAAATATGTGTGTCACGCCAGACGATTGACGGAACACTGTTGGTAAATTTTTGTCTAGCTAGACGATGAAATGTAGCCATGTTAATGGGATTTTGTCGAGCCAGGCAACGTTTTATTTCAGGGTTTACGATTTTCATTGTAATGTATTGACGAGTAAAATAGGGGTATTGAAAACAATTTTCAAGTACTCTACGGCTTTCGAAGTATATGCATGGTTTGAATTTTTATTCCATTAAATGGCCTCCTATATGTCCTTATCTTTTTTAAAGTACTTACTGTGTGTGTGTGTGTGGGGGGGGGAACACCCCCTCCCATATCCTTCCCACTAGCTATCATGGGCCTGGGGGATGCTGTTTCTACTCAGAATTGCCAACGTGTGTAACGTTATTTTTGGCGGTCAAAGTTGTTTTGATATTATCCCTACTACTAAATGTTGAATGTGGTTTAACATCTAGGTCTCCAGCAAGGACTCTGTACATTGTATAGCATGTTATTATGACAGAGCTAGGGCTTAGAATTTACGGCAGGGGGAGGGGGAGAAAGAATTTGGTCAGAACAATGTTTCACCACCCCCCCCCCTTCGCTCACTCAACACATTTCACCCCCCCCCCCCAAATGAGCCCAAGAATTTACGTAGCTTGCATAGATATCCCCTTTCAGACCATCAGAATTATCATGCGCCCTCCTGGCCCCCTCGAGTCTTTTCATGGTCCCCCAATTTATCCGCAGACCCACCTGCAGTAAATTCTGACCACATCTTAAGTATTTAGTTACCAATGAATACGAAAACCACCACAATCTACATTAAGTGTAGGCTTGTAAGCTCTTTGTGCATATTCAACCATTTCCTTTACACCATCTCGACTAGATATAGGAAAAGAATAATGTTTGTGGGCATCGTGCATACTCGATTTTTAAATTGACCAGAGTATACATTCTATATTTTATATTTCAATTGACATTATAGTCCAAGTTTAAAAAAAAGAGAACTATCTTTCATATGGCATATTACGAGGAGATTTAAGGACTTTAGTTATCAGGGAAATCGGTCCCTCGTGACGCCTATAGTAAAGTACATTACATTTTGAATAATAATGACATTTGCTATAAAACGGTCTAATTCCACTAGTCAGGAAGTAGCAATACTATACCATAGACAGGAGCAAACGATATCAATATATTTACCTATTTTGATTAAAAGTCGATTTTGAAAGAAAATATTCAGTTCTCTTACTTAACGATATAACCACAGACAAGATACTTGTCTGTGGTATAACAGTCGTCATATGTTTACCTATTTAAGAGAACCAAAGTCGGCAAGATCAAAGAGTATAATCCCTGATTAGAAGTACTCCTAATAACAGTTATGGGTTTGAGATGATAGGACAAGGTCATACTCAAATGCAAGTGGATATATTGGAATATGAAATTGAAAAATCAAATTGAAATGATTTATGGAGCGTGACTTCTTGTACTTTCCGAAGTGTCCTACATGACTGTGACAAACGCAAAGCACTGTGATGCTGCCATTAAATTAAGTTAACAACACCTTTTGATATATGTTACGTTTTTTTCTTTTACTTTTTTGATATATTGCTGATAAAAATTCAATATTTCATTGCATAAAAATCATTATTTTGCAGACGAGTATTGTCACTCGCAAAGTGTAAGTTTTGAAAGACCAAAAAGGTGAAGATTATGATGTAACATTTATCACGTTTGCTAAGAAAAGATAAATTCAAAGTAGAGAGATAGGTGTTTAACTGAATCGTTTGTTTCTTAGGTTCTTAAATGTTCATAGGTAGGATGAAGGAGGTGTAAATTTTCTACGCTCAGCCTGTGGTGTCAGATATACGCTAACAAATGGTAATGAACAAACAAATGTCATTTGATTAAACTTGTGATTAGCAATTGCGTTGAATTTAGGTTAACGAGAACGCTAGTGGAAAATGTACGTCGAAGATCATATCAGATGGTGCTTTTTGTGAATTTCGGGCACTAACATGATTTTGTAATTGAATTAAGTGAAATACCCAATGGATTAATTGTACCCAAATGACTATTTAAAGGATCTAATGCATCAATATTGAGTAACTTTCGAGGTTACTGTCATTGCTAATTTTTTAACATTCCTCAGCAATGTATCAGTGTCGGAAATCATTACACTTTGACAGCAGTATGTGAAAGGTTGTTTTTTTTGGAAATCAAAGGTGAACGCCACTCAACGAAATACAGGTAGTGTCATAAAAGTTCGGAATCTGGGGAGACATTGTATGATTTAACATCACACAAATTTCGCTCGGTTGCCAAGAAACACTATTTATCTGAAGGAATATAAGCTCTTAGACGTCATGCATATTCAGTGTACATCGTACGAATAATCATGTCTGGCTGGCAGTGCCAATATCCATGAGCAATGGTGCATCACTGTAAAAACAATGGCGACGAAAATGATTTTCAAGTTGGTGTTTCTTGGCAACCGAGCGAAACCTACGTGATGTAAAATCAAGAAATTACTTTCTATATCTCAAAGTTTATTAAAATACTTTTAATTCCTGGAGTGGCGTTCCCCTTTTTACAAAGCCTGACAAGTTAATATCCGAATAAGAATCTCCAACAAAATTTTGTCCGGTTATCGGGTGCAACAACCTTTAATTTCCGACTATTTAACACTCTCATAATTTTCTTCATCAACATAGCTTTTCTGCTCATCTCATTCATTTTGGCGAGATGTAAGTGTCAATAAACAGCAAACCCAATCAGCACAAATATGCATGATTGTTGTTCAAAGGTCATTCGCAGTGACATTTGCTCAGATTATACAAGGAAAAAACAATTTGAGAAAATAAGGCATACAATAAGGCCTATACGATAAAAGCGCCCGCTTGTGAACGTCAGAGATAAGCGGTTTCATAAATGATGAACGAATTATCAAGCGGCCGATCATACATTGTTAGTATATAAAATGAATCTAAATTTCATATTTGAAATATAGGTAGAAGAGTCTGGCCAGCGTCGTCTGAATAATAGGAACATCATGTTTGACATCAATATCCACCCGTGTAAATAACAGTCTTTTTGACAGTCGAAATATGTTACATAGCAAAGGATACACAAAATGTGCTCGTGAACGAAATACTTGTCTTTCCGTTGGTATGCTTTTATATAATTTACTATTACTTTTCAAAGTACTTATTAAAATGGTCACGAATACTGTTCTGGTATTACATATGCATGTCTGACTGTCACCAAGAAAAGTCTGTCTATGGCAAGAATTTCCACTGCACAATATATATGGATTTGCTAAAGAATCGATATTATCCGGGGATCGCGTACATGATGTACAATTAAATGAATTTCCATAAGCAAAGGTTTATGCCAATGCCTTTTATAAAAAAAAAAATGGTATTCCTCTATTAAAGTCCGTAAGGTAAAAGCTGTCGCATCGTGTTTGATGTCCCAGTGAACTTCCTGTCGTAGCTAATTAGCAGCATATAGGCAGCAGACACAGAAGTAAACTTTTTTTTTAAAGCAACTAACGTACTTTCGTATAAATACGAGACAGTATGTCACGAGAAATTCAGAAAAGGAGAAAACCCAAGGCGACTATTGTAACTATAAATTGGCAATGGAATGGTTTATCTCCTCAGAATATCTATATTCTATCAGAAATCATTTGTTAAACCATCCATCATCACGGTTAATTACAAGCCATATGAATGCACAGCACTTTGTTTTCAGTTTTCATCCGGTGCTTTGTCTTAAGCTTAAACCATGATTGCACCAAGACAAAGTTCTGCCCCCCTTGGCAATTTTGTCAGGCCCTGAAAGCCGTTATCCCCATAGACTTGAATGTAATGTTAGCTGGGAAATTTTACCTTGCCCTTTTTCAATGATACTGTTAACATTCTACTTCAGTGCATTGTGTAAAGTTCACAGTACGTCTTTCATGGCAATCTCAGTTTGAAAAGACACCTTTAGAAATATGTGAAACATTTTGACAGCGTCACATGACGCGTGAATGCCACTGAGTGTGCTGTACCCGAGCTATTACTTTGCATGCCGCATGCATGCATGCATGCATGCTTGCTTGCGGTGATCTACGGCCACACTTCCATGAGCGTAGCCAGTGAAAGTGTTACAACACAACAAGCACATTGATGGTGCAAATACCTCCGAGTACGCAACGGCACTGCTGGCACTCAGGAGTTGTGGCTTTCTCTTATTACATATAGGTATGTATTACACAATTGAAAACAATTGCAAATACATAAAATGAAATTTTTAATGTACTATGTGCGCGCATCAATGCAAGTAATAAATATGTAACAATCAGAGGCATAAAAAGTGTCTATTTTGTTTTGTTCTTGATTTTTCAACAAATTTAATTTGAAATTGCGATCTCAGAAAGCGTAAATCAGACTTTGATTACTAGTTTATAAAAGTGATGACCAAGGGCCATCATATTGGTTTGTCAGTGTAATGATAGTATGCTCTATAAGAATTTACAATAGCGCATATCAATTGATTATTGAATTTCAGAAATAACTCAACCGTTTGTGACTGGAACTTTATCTTAATTCCAACAATGGGGACGTTTTGCATTACACTAGATGGAAACGTTATTGTATTATGCATGAATCACTTACAGCACTTATAGTAAAGTACTCTGCATTTCTTTATTTTGTCTAAAAACAACATTCAAAACTCGTCAATCATCTGGGACGACAGCAAAACAAAGTTCTCGTTTAATTTCCCCCACAAATGCAATTTTACTACATTTGATTTACGAGTCTCTCCATGGCCTGATCATGTAAACAAACGAAGGGCTATTTACAAAAGGAGCTATATCATTCTCTTCCATGAAAATTATTATGTGCCAAAATGATTGTGTTGGTCTCTTTCTTAATTATGTAGTTAATGCAGGAATGCATTTTTTAAAAAGGAATTCTAACTGCACTCAATTGATTTTTCAAAGGAATGTTTGTACTATATTGTACGCCAATCAAACCCCACATAGACACAAACGATTGCTGTTTTGAATAACATTGTCCCTTGTCAAACTTCTAGAAAAAACACTACAATTAAAATTATATAGGAAACGAGTATTTTGTTATAACTGGTGATTACGCCAAAATCCATAACACTTGACGTCACATTCTTCAGATATTGCCGAATTACTGGAAATCATTCATTATGTCAATGAATCATTACATTACAAGACGCATTAACAAGCTTGATGTGCAATCAAAGTAGGTACCAGCTTATATTAAATATAAGACTTTCCTTCGAATGTTGCATGATTAGGCATAACTAAATTGTGTGGCTCCGATTACATTCAATTTGAAAATAGGTGGGGTAGGTAGATTTTTTTATTTTATTTTATCATATATATTTTATTTCACGTGTGAGTGTCTAGTTCAGGTTTTCCATTGTTTTCCAAATGGTCTCTCTGTTATTTGTTTCTTCCTATCAGATGTACAGCCATTACAGATTGGAAGAATAGCTTTATATTGTCTTCTTTAAGTTGATGTCGGTTTCCGCACCCAATATTTCTTTTTTGCGAGACTTCACGATTTTTGCGATTTTATTATTATTTTTCTCGAATACGTAAAAATAAGTTTAGGGTCGGCGTGAAAAACTAGTTGGGGTCGGGTAACCGGAACCAAACAACATTTTTTATTTGGCCTTATTGAAAATCGCATCATTGTGAGGATATTTTCACAAATATCAGTTCTTGCTATTCTGACAGTAAGTGTGTATCAAGATTAATTAGAATTGATTTAGTAGTCCAGACTAAGATATCGTGTAGACAGACAGACAAACAAACAAACAGACAGATAGATAGACAGACAGACAGACAGACAGACAGACAGACAGACAGATAGATAGATAGACAGACAGACAGTCAGTCAGTCAGTTAGACAGACAGACAGACAGACAGACAGACAGACAGACAGACAGACAGACAGGCAGACAGATCATAGCCTCCGTTTCGGAAAGTAAAAATCACGACTTTCTGTCAGTCTACAGAGTTATTGTGTAGCTGTGATAAAAGTCTTGATTTCAGTTTATACTTAATTTCTCCTATACATATTGTATAGACTATGAGATGTTAAAATGGTTTATCTCAGGAAGTCACAAACTAGTGTATCTGGTCAATTAAGAGTAGTTCATTTCTTGCAAGATCAGAGGATATCCTTCACATCCGTTGCGTCTTCATATTAAAAACAATCCATTATGGAATTGCTTCCTTAATTGATTTACCTTCAAGACTAACGTCGGAGTAGGTGGCAAACACCTGTTAACAATTACGTTATACCGGATAGTTAAGTCTGAATTATATTGCTGCATAAACTAGAAATAGTTGGGCGGGATGGAAATATAACTTCAAAGTAAACAAAATCCGTTTGCAGACAGACATGTATGCGTAAAGCCGGAATGTTGTGGGAATGTTGTTAAACTAATACACCCATCATGTTTAGAATTACATTATAATATAGCGTTATTTAGGTTTGTGTAGCGTTTCATTCCTTAACTTACACTGCAAATAGACTGTGTAGCCCTGTCACGCTTAGAATATCAACACACACGAATGATTTGTCCGTAGCCTTGACATCCTCTGTATGTATCTATGTGTACATTCCAGTATTAGTCAGGTCTATGCCTATCTCTCGGTTTCGTTAACTTAAAATAACTAACAAGTGATTCAGGTTAAAAGAAATGTAATGTCTATATTAATTATAGTAAATAATTTAGGACAAAAATCTTATGTGTTGCTTACTAGATATATTTAAATGTAGTAATTGGTGTTAAATTATGTATGTAACCATAAATGTCAGGCTCATGTTTTCAAAAATGCAATATATATTACTAGCAACAACTGTTTATAGCCAAGAAGTCTCCGTTGTGGTTAATATCTTCAATTGTGTTACAAGAAAGGTGTAATGGAAATTGTATTTGGCTTGCTAATTCAACAAAGAAAACACCTCAACTTGTTATTCGATCTCCAAAGTTATAAATAAGTCATCCAGACAAAAACATTAATTTCTGCTGTCAGGTGTGTAGCTGTGCATTTTATATTGTATCACAGGTTCCAAGGTCTAATGGGGTGTTAATATATCTTTGTTTTCACTTGACATGTGTCTGTTCTTCTAATCGGTACTGTTGATCTAGCTTGACGTGTTAATAAATGTTAATTATGTCTAATTGTTGGGTTTGGGCGAATTTCCGTTAAAATAGATCGTATCACCAGGGAAGCTTCATATGTTTAAAAACCGTACAGCTGTACTCTTGATCGTTAAGAGAGAACGTGACAGGTACTGTTAAATCAGTTAACTATGATCATCAAAGACAAAAAGAACCTTTAGTTTTCAAGATTAATTACAGGTGGAGTGTAATGGCTAAATATACATCAAGATATCGCCAAGTATCACAACATAACCACCGACACGAGTTTAAAAACCACATATATAACAACATACTATTAATTACTTTTTGCAAAATTGGTTAGCATGCCAAGTGCATATCTGAGTCTGTATGTAAAGTGAATTTGCCCTTCAGACAGACGATTATTAATAAAAAAGCACACCCAGGGCTGAAAGCACTATTGGATGAACCCTTCCAAATAAATATACAAATAAGCAAGTCAGTAAGTACCAAGCAAGTCAGTATGTAAGTAAGTAACAATATGAATAAACAAATAAACCAACATGGAAATAAGCAAGTAAGTATAAATAAATAAATAAATAAATAAATAAATAAATAAATAAATAAATAAATAAATAGATAAATAAATAATTAAATTAAAAAAAAAAGTTTATAGCTGCTCTTAATTTCTAACTGTAATGGCCATATGGTACATTTAGAGTAAAGGCAGAATGGCCGCCGTTGTTTGAATATACATGCTTAGTCGTGACTTACAGTGTCACAAATTTATTCTCTAAAAGAAAGACACTTAAGTTTACTTCTCAACTGTTATTCGTCGTAAAACGACAGCGAAGATTGTGTGCGTAAACTTTAATATCATGCTTGATTTCAATTATCTTCAGCTCTCGATGACCAAGTAGACAATCCAAACTTAATAGATCTGTTTTCCTGGGTGTGATTGAGTACCGGTATCATCTCACCTCGCCAAGTCATTCATTTCAATTTTCGCACAGTCTCTGGGCCAGATATTTGACTTCAAGCAAATGAGTTTCATGATTAGCTCGCCGAATGAAGGTAAAGCACGTTTATACATCTATCATTTTTGAATAATAACAATTTGGCAATTAATATAAATATTTTTTTTGGTCTTTGTTTAAACATGGCATTGAGTCTTCAAGATGTGCTGTCGCATTTAATTTTCAGAAAAAATATTTCGTCTTCTCTAGTTATCTCATAAACAATACGTGACAAATCACTAAGAACCTATATGGATATAAAATCCTTAGCTTTCATGCAATCAAAATTTTCGAATAAACATTGAATTGTAACAGAGCAAAACGTGTTTATCTCCGCTGCGCCTATTAAATTAATGTCAGGTCAAGGTTCAAACTGATTCAATAGAACTGAGTGTCAAATAAATACCTAATTTACAGACGCTAAATAGTTTTTCTTTCATTCTATGTAGTATCGTTTGTGGTTTGACGATTTTTTTGGCGCATGGGAGTCTTGAACTTTGTACCAAAGATACTTGACGAGTTCATGTTATTATCAAGATATTTCTGAGTAATCACATTTGTAGTCATCTTTGTAGATGCTTAATCCATAGTTAATTCCCTGTATCTGTCAAAATGTTGATACAGTGTTTCTCGTGTTCATGGTTAGCAATCAGCTTATGGCCGGGTGTCGAATTCGACAAGTTACAAAATTGTACAGTGGGTGATAACCAATTAACTCCTTGCTGCTGCATAGGTAGTGGATAGCAAGACTAAGGAAGATTATATTTGAGAATATTACACATAATTGATGGGTGCCTTTCCCTAACGAATAATTGAGCTTTCGGTTGAACATTGCAAAATTGTTATGTAGTCCCGACATAGGCGACATGTTAAACAAATGTTGATCTTCTAACGTTAGAAATTATCTTGCCCATTTTATCCATTTGGGAGGTCGTTGACAGAATATCGTGACTGGACAGGATTTGACTAACAATCAAAAACGTCACCCTATACTTCGTATATTTGCATATCAGGTATACCCAGAGGCCTCCTTAAATGCATCAAAGTGGCTTCATCAATGTTTTATGTCTTCCTACCGGTGAAGTTTATTGGTCATTTTACTTTTTACTGTTTTATTGTTTCCTTGTTTAATGCGTACAACTTTGTTCAAATAACGGCCAGCTTTAATCACTGGAGTATCAAGTATGAGGTATCTCAAGAAAGACAAACCAAGATCGATATCTGCAGAGTACATAGCCCTATCTGTGCATGTCTTCTCAAAGAACTATTTACTAGCAAGGTTAACGTTGTCATCATATTTATATATTTCTTAGGGCGGCTCCAAACTCGATCCTCCTCTGTCCAACTAGTAATTCCTTGGGTATGAACAAATATCCCCTTGGGATACCAAAGATGAAAATATGCCAATCAAGTTGTCATTTGGACTTACTGATAACCGTTCGCTCTGACTCTACCCTAAGCTAATCTATAACCAATCTTTGACGAAATTTCGAGGGATATTAAGAACTCTAACTGGATAATTTGCCTTGTTTATACATGAACACTTAGCTTATTAAAACTACGATTAATAAGAACATTCTTGACTGCAAAGTGTTTAAGCTTCAATACAAATTCTCTTGACAATGGTTGGATGTACATTGCATGCCTAATTTGCCCAAGTGTTTGCCATATTCTACAAATAGCGTTATTATTATGTATCCGTACTATTCGGTTTCACAATGTGTGTGTGATGTTTTAATCTGGAAATATGCTTAATTCGCCAATGCTTGTGTAATGCAGCACTTTCAGCTTGCGCAAAACCCCGTTGATTTATATATTACCCGAACTCCCTCATGGCTTGTACATTAATGACTCGTAAAAGTTATTAGTTCATCAGAGTTTACATCAAAAATTATAAATATATTTCCACATTAACATAGTATGGATCTTGGATATAAAGGCCTTGAACCTTTTTCTGTTTTTTATACAAGGAAAGTTAACCCCCATTATCAGTCAAAATAAGGAAAACTAAATCAAGGGTCTCCGTACAAATGTTTGAAACAGAGGTCAAAATGATATCAAACCATAAGCCAGTTTAGAAACCAATATGGCCGCCGAATGCTGTCTTCAATCTATGATGAGAAAAATAAAATGTTGTTCATTTCCCTAAATCAAGACGGTGAACACACTGGAAATGTCTTTATTATACCAAAATAATCAGGAATATCTGACAAAATATTTCTGAGATTGAATAACTTTGATTTCTGAGAAACTGATCCCCTAGATGCATTCTAAAGCTGAAAAGGTTAATTTCGATTTGCAATGACTCAGAGGGTTTACTATCAGTGGCAAGACATGGTCAGCAACTCCTGAATATTTTTGTTTCCGAATAAAATGCTACTTATATTTTCCCATTCACTATCATTTGTCTCAAAATCAGCAGCCACTGGCCACTCCTATGGTTTAAACTGCTGTGATAACTTCGTCTAATACGTAAGAATAAATATTACGTCATTTTTTTCAGTGACACATAGTGCGAATACTGTATCACAGCAATTAACCTGGCGGGAGTTTTTTCTGTGACTACTAGTCATTAAATTAGTGAAAATGAGGGATTAATTGATATGAAAACAAAAAAATAGCTAAAAAATACTTGCAAATTGCAGACCATGTGCAATGTATTGACATTGATCAGAAGTATATATACAAGTTGTAGTCGATGATCTATGTAAAACTTTGGCATTCTCTACAGCATGCAGGTCTCAGATCTAATATGATCATACTGATCTGGAAAAAGTCAAATTTAAAATGCGCATTTGCTGTCATAGCAGAGTAACCATATACCGCATGTTTTAAAATTAACCGGAGACAGTATGCCTTGAAATGTGGCGTCGTTACGACTAAACGAGACCACTAACATACACTTTATTTGATACAACACGATACGGAAAACTCGTCAGGGGATATTATTAATTTAAGATAGACTAGGTCTGATGAAAGATTAATACTGGTAAGTTGAAATTTCATTCTAACGGAAAGACATTTTAACGAGCTTAGATAAATCACTCAAGTTTTAATGGAGATACACTTTTTTAATTTTTTTTTTACAAACTGTATTATAAATGGCAGTTCTTCGGCTGCTTTCCGGAGGTTAATTGCCACTGATGGTATAGATAGTCATCTCTATGCACCCCAAGTCTACATTTCAAGTCATAACATTTGCTGCAGTTACTAATAATATAAGGAATTGAGCATTAAGCTGTTATCTACCGATGCGGTAATGTTTGGTTGTAAATCAGCATGGGAAATTGACTGTACAGATAAATATTTAATTTGTACAAGCAGAACAAAATTCAATTGTTCGACGTGTATGTGCGTTAAACCTGCCCCCCCCCCCCCAACAATCAACACCGAAGGCCAGGGATGCAGTCCCGGGTTTTCATGTTAATGATATCACTGGGGTGTAAGGATTACATAGGATTATTCATTTATTCTGGATGAAATTTTATATAGCTCTGGCAGACAACAATTGTTATACTTAGACACTGTTAGACACTGTACATATTAGGAAGTGTCAAGTATGGTATACAAGTCAGAAATACACTTTGTGATGGAGCGATATATAAAACTGGCCCGCAGGGTACTATTAGATATGTCGTTCCTATACACATGGTATTCATACCTCAGCTGTGGACTACATCTGGTGTTGTGCGATTGTTGGATATAGCGACCAAGCAACCATAACTTGTCTGGTGTTTTTTTTCAAATATGCCACTGGCGTACACAACATGCTATTTGCTATATGCTTGAAAACTAACGACCAGTCTCTTGACTTTCAATTCCTGTGAGGACATCAACCACTAAATTAAAATGTACCTCCCACTCTGATTCGTTATTTTATAGATTGTATCAGTTGAACCTGATATCAGGAATATGATATATAGAATATTTCACCGTACATACTTTCGGGATGGGATGATGACATGGTCATTGTGAAAATGCCAAAAAAGGAGAAAGATTCAAAATTTGACAAGTATTCTAGGCCTGAGAATTATAAATGTTTTTTTTACAATTACCATGACTTCTCTTCTCAACACAACTTTTTTTGCCGTACGAAACACATATTATTTCGATTGGGAGATAGATAGGCAGGTAGGTAGAATGTAGATAGACATGAAGCAAACAGACAGATAGACACAGACAGACAGACAGACAGACAGACAGACAAACATATTATGTATGTTATTTAGTCCCATTATTAGCTACATTGTACATTGCACGTTTAGAAGAAAACCCTACACTGATGAACAGTAATTTAGTAATTATTAAATCCTGCACAGACCGGTAAACTAAGCTTTATACCTTGTGTTTGTAAAATGGAAAATCACACATACGTTGATCTTATCTGGTGCTCCGTCATATCATATTATGTAACATTTATGGATTAGATGCACGTAATCATCTTCAGCAACGAACGTTTATCAGACAAATATATTCAGACCGTGTCTTTTCCCAGGAGCAAAAGCCAACCGAGAGCGTACCATGTCAGCGTCATAGTTCATTCCCAGGTGATTTAACTTCAGACTATATAAGTTCATTGAAATGTACATTTGATGAGTAATTGCGTAATATACATAGTTAAGATGACGATGTCGTCTTTGGCATTATATATATATATATATATATATATATATATATATATATATATATATATATATATATATATATATGTGTGTGTGTGTGTGTGTGTGTGTATATATATATATGTGTGTGTGTGTGTGTGTGTATCTAAAATAACTCCTCACATATCTTGAAAAACAAAAACATCGGCGAAAGAATTTCTGTGGGGTTTTCATTAACATTTTTGGGTCTCGAAAATTAGATTGGCAACCACTATTTCTTTTCAATGATCATGAGGATTTAGAAATCTGTAGACCCATTCTAGAAGCCGTCACGTGTATATTGTGTGCGTATTCTAATTTTCATCTATGATGTGTAGAAATAGGAGCAATTCCAGGTAACTTGTAGGAAAGTCCGGCTCTTGATTACTTTCTGTGTTATATTCATAAACGGTAAACACAAGAAAGATTATTATTTCTCTACATTACAATATTTCAATGCCGTATCAAGTTGACAGATATGAAAAGTTTTCATCCCAAACCGTAAATCACACAATCAAACAATCTCACATTTACATTTGTACATCAAAGCATCGTCAAGCAGTGCATTGTGCTGTCAAGGAAACCACATCAAAGATAGCGTTGCTTCGCGCGAATTATTCCATTAATCCCACGCTATAAAACTGTATCTACTTACTTCATAAAATTTATGTCATGGGGAATAAAGTAACCATCATGATTGAGTAAGCATGATTAAAAGTTGATATCCAGTAATTAACAATGAATATTTATAGACTAAGTCTAGATAGATACTATTAGCAAGGTGCATCAGCAACTTAAGATTACTGTAACATCCAGTCGTATAATAACTTTTAGTAAGGGATGAACGGAATTCCGTAGGTCTGACTTAACCGTTAACAAGTGAAGCACACGTTTCGCAATCTCAAATACAACTGCAGACATCAAACCATGCGCGAACAGAACCTGTTATAAACAGGGAAAGTAAACAACTGAATTGAATTAACAACTCTTGGCACAGCGTGTTGGAAGTGCAGAGACTTATTACACTTCATCATTTGATAAGAACAGAAATATGGCCTTTAGTTCATGTTCACAAACAAATTAGAAGTTCCCTGGCATTTCGTGCACACAATAAAGAGGCCATAAAACTGTTCTTATCATACCATGAAATGTAACAGAAGCCGCTGCTGTTCCTACCTGCTGTGCCAAGTGTTATTAATCGAATTCATTTCTTTATTTCCTTGTTTGCAACAGGTTCGGTTTGTCCACGTCTGATGTCGGCCGCTGTATGCCCTTAATGTGTTTACTCAAAGATTCTGATATTTGTTTTATGACTATATAATTAGTCTGATTTATGCATTCAAAATAATGTATTCAGTCTGTGGATCTTCTGTTCTGAATTAACAGGCTGTCTATATAAATTATGTTTTAGTAGATCTGTTGTCATTATTCAAAGAAGATACTCTAAGTATTGACAATAATAAAGTGATATCTAATGAAACTATGACAGTTTTTATGGGATAATTGTACGACTTCATGACAGAGCTGCAAGTTGAAATAATAAAGTTACATCTTAAAATTGCACAAATTTCGAAGATAATCATGCGATGCATTGTTTTATATATTTCGTACTTATTTACATATACTTATTTACATATACTCAAAGGCTGCAATGGATTGCATGTTCTCCAAGGAGTTGAGGAAGTATAAAGGGCCGCTGTGCCGCTATAGATCCGAGCCAGGGGTAATAATTGTAAAGCGCTTTGAGCACCCAGACTGGGTGGGAAAGCCTTATTTAAAAACCAACATTGTTATTAGCACATGGTCTCTGCGAGTCACTCCTACCGCAATCCGCAAACCCCTCATCCCATATAAAAGGAAAAACAGTTCAAGTTAGAATGAGGTATAAGTGAGGCCATACACTTCCATGGAAGGATGGCGAAATTATCAGTAAACAAACTGAAAGTTTCCGTTCAATTTTCAACAAACGTAATTTCGTCAAAAGCTCATAGCGTTCTAAAAGACCATTCCCAACCCCCTTTGCAAAATTCAACAACTGACTTATTACTCGTAGCAGATACCGTCCCAAGGTAATTAAAAACAAACATTAAATCATCTCTTGTCCCATCCGCTATCTCTGTTCTCAACATCAACATCAACATCAACATCAACATCAACATCAACATCAACTTCATCATCATCATCATCACCATCATCAACAACAATAGAAATAACAATAATAACAACAGCAACGACGACAACAGCAACCACAGCACAGTCGTTCGTTGCAGTATTTCTTTTTTCGCTATATTTGGGTAATTTGTATTTACCTTTACAATGCATAATTTGTGTTTATATATTTCTTTTGCGTTTTATCTGTGCGAACTGTAATTATTGTAATTTCCCCTGGTAGGGTGAGTAAAGGATTAATTCTTATTCTGATTGTGAACTTACAAAAGAACAAGTGTGCAGTATTCAACCAGTCCTGCATAAAGATTCTTGGCAGATTGTCAAATCCCATATAGTTATTGCCCGTCAGAGATGAGAATTGTATATGTAACTATCTATGGCATTTGTCATGTCTGATTAGAATTGTCGCACACCATGACATATCGAATTCGAAGGCTCAGTGATTACATAATTGAACTACTTAAGCTTAGCAACCTTGTGATCCTATACTTACGTAATGCACTACATTAGCGCAGACAGCGAAGAATCCCTTGTCGACAGATGCTGCAAAAACCGGTTTACCGTCCTTCCCTTTATGGTAATTTACATTCCAAGCCACATGTGGACTTATATATGTATACGTCAGTTCTGTATAAAGAAATACATACTCAGTAAAATAAAAAGAAGTCAGATTGCGTGCAAAGGACATGAAAGAAGTTTGACACACTATTCCTCGAAGCACAGACAGTTTGATGTATAAATGTTACGTCCTTTCACACGTCTTTCGCTTCAATTGCATAAAATTATCTCTAGAATGGATGAATTTTATTCCGAAACCTTGTCTGTCCCAATTTTTGAGTTTCACGTAGATTTGATTCAATGTGAATATGCATATCAATTTACATGATTATACTGACCTTAGTTGATTATACGTTAACACCACAGCAATATAAAAACAGTTATAACATATTTGCGACAACCCCCTACCATGAAATAAAATAGGTATGTGCAGATCAAAGGAGTGTGTATTTTTGGACGT
This sequence comes from Glandiceps talaboti, assembly GCF_964340395.1. Classification (NCBI taxonomy): domain Eukaryota; kingdom Metazoa; phylum Hemichordata; class Enteropneusta; family Spengelidae; genus Glandiceps; species Glandiceps talaboti. The sequence goes on along the minus strand of NC_135560.1, from coordinate 15,348,979 downwards.
CCGGGTCTGAAATGATAAGTGTTTTTTTGCATTTGTTTTGTTGGCATGGTGGCTCAGGGTCCTCAGGCTGGAAAGGGGGTTAATACCGAACTTCGGCCCGAAGAATCAAATTGTTTTTGCGTGTCGAATCGTAACTGTAACAACTTTTTAGCTTAAATTCCGTCTGAAGGGACATGCCTGTAGGTAATATTTTATTGTTAATGTTTTTTCTCATTAACCACACACACAGACACCCACCCAATATTTGTTCCATACGTTGGGGACACATCTCTTGATAATGAAACATTTGGGTGGAATGACAGATATCACACTACATCGAATATATACTTGTGTATGAATGTAATGGAATGACTTACATGTCTAATAGTAGAGACGACCCTCTCCAGGTCTATTCTAAATGTCACACCTTATATTAGGCCCTACACGTCTAAACATTCTTCATTTAGTTAAATTTAGTCCTCATAGTTTCTCCCAATATACACAATGGCCTCGAAATGTATATATGGTAATTACTCATAAGAAAACACACACGCGCGCGCGCACACATGCATGATGCACGATACAACATACACACCTACATGTACCTACCTACCTACCTACCTACCTACCTACCTACCTACCTACATACATACATACATACATACATACATACATACATACATACATACATACATTAACTGTCTGAAAGCATTTGCAAAACATTTTAAGGACATCAAATTGTACCACCATTTATCTTTGAATACGTGTATAAATAAATGTCGCAATGACATCGGATCCGCTTTCTTTTAAAGTATTAAGTTGTTCTCCACAGGGAACGGAAATTACTTCGTATTATCAATTAGGCGTCACATGGTCTAGATAAAAGTGAATATCAAACGAAGCGCTTGCCAAGTTCATTAACTATTATTGTATGTTGTATCTTTGATGGTTAGGCTTATATCAATATATCATTAACATGGCTAATTAAGCTACCGTGTACTATGACGCATCAAAGTTACTGCCGACATCGTCTACAAATGGGAATAATTTAATGGTACAAGTGAGCGGCGTGAAAAATTTGGTCTTAGAGACCACATAAATTATGAAGACATATTATGCAGCATTCTCAAAGCCGAATCATACTCTTCAGCTGGCGCAATTATCAGCGGCGCATCCTGGGTATAGTGCCGCGGCCGTAAAGAGGTCTGTGGTTTTACGACGATGATAATGTGGATGATAATAATTTAGGATCACGTGATCATACATGACCGTGCATAATTACGTTCAAGGTCAATTTCTAAACTTCAGAAGTTCTGTTACAATATAAGAGACTGTGATATGAACAAGCTAATATATTTACAACGTATGTGAACTTGCAGTCAAGGTCTGTAGTAGTGGACAGATCGAAACATCGCAGTCATTTCCAATTTAGTTCCAAAGTAACAATATTGTACTGTCCTACTGATTCTTGGGACCATGAACAATATATTCTATCTTCATTATTCTCATCCATGGCAGGCCATCTTATAATGTACAATAAAACACCCTTGCTTGCATTGAATAATATCTGTTGTGTTTTCTGTAATTATTTATTTGCGTTCGTCAAGTAGTTCTTTATATTTGGAAATTTGATGGGGTTTTTTATCGACAAGTTTCTAGTCACCATGGTTGATAGTTTGTGTGCGCTCTTCCGAAAATGTGGTGACATTGGTCAAAACTTTCGACAGTCTGATTGCTTCTGTAAATGTTCATGTTTATTTACGAGCTATTTTTGTTTAGTTTTACTGCTTCTTTTTATCAATTTGTTATCATATTCATCAAAGTTACATTTGCTTTCACAAAGTGGACGTGGCATGCTTGTTCGAGAAGTATGGGAGGTTGTTTGAACAAAAGAGGGCGTCCTTTGCATGACCTACACTGTATATATGTCGTTCCATTTTGTGAAACTACCAGTACTTGTTTTTCAAATCATATCGTCTAGTTACCATGTTGACAAACCCTTTTTATTTCCAAAACTGTCATGGCCCGCTATACTAAAAACAATCTCCAGTAATGAAATTAAAGTGAGCTGACAAATAAATTCAGTCTTAGATATAAAAGATATCACCTGCTGAGTTTCCATATTAACAACATAAACCGCATCTTTCTAAACATTTCGCAAGTGACCATCAGCAACAGTAAAACAGTGCAAGCACTTTCAAATTTTCATTATAGGGTGTCTCTCCTTGTCACTGTATTAGGGTTCATTCGATATCTCACATTGAAAAAACAAGCTTCATTACAAAAACATTTATTTTTTTCTCAACTCCATGCAATAATGAACAAGGCAGTGAATGAAAAAACACAAATAATATATGTCATAAGGAAAATTATTTTCAACAATTTCAGTTACGTCAAGTTGTTCACATGACGCCGGTGAGGGCGGGGCAACTCGACGTACCTTACACTCTAATGGCAATACTGGTGTATGTCAGCATGATTAAGGGTAGGAATCATAGCCTAAGCTGTACTAGTTTGTCAAATGTGAAAAAAAATCCTAAATAAACCTATCATATTTATTACAGTTATAAAGTAACTGTTATTACATAGGTACCTATGTACGTTGATGTATAGTTAAAAATAAAACCGGTATTTTCAATATAAATTTTGCAAATTAGTCCCAATGCACAAAATCTCCTATAGTGCAATTTGATTAATAAATTTATTTGTTATGTGTATACACTCTTTTCTAGTGGTTTTAGACAATTTGGTGTAGATTTAAAAAATTTAAAACAAAATTTCAATATATTTCCTGATCATCATAATGTTCGGTAACGGTTATATCAAGTAACTATACAAATTAGTTGCTTACATATTAAGAAGCTATGCAAATTAAATCAGCATTTTCGTCTGTAAACAAGTAATTGCACTACTTTCCGTATGTATTTACTAAAGTGTATCTATGGATGTAGTGTGTATTTGGTACATTGCCACTGGTCAATTATATGCTTCTGGGAAACATTTTGAAAATGATTGTATTATGGTAGTACTGTTATGGTCGTTTGAAACTGATATCCGACCAGGGAAGTCACAAGCCTGTGATGTGGTGTATTCTGCTGTATTTAGCTTGCTATCACTCACAAAAAAGTATGGCCGCAGTAATACACCACATCACTTACGAAAATAACTTCTGTATGCCCTACTATCCGAATAACTTCTGTATGCCCTACTTTCCATTGTGAGGTTCTATTGTAAAACGAAAGGTACAACCTTCTGATACTAAATATCAGGGTTTTGTGTAGTTTGTGTATTTGGCTAGCATGACTATACAATGAAAGCTTCATCAGTATGGGTACTTCACATAGCTATCACTCACAATTGACAGTAATGTTGTGTTTCCATGACAACAAATCTTTCAGTCTAGACGATAGATCTCACTATCATTTGAAAATATGTTACAATGTCAACATTGTCAAAATATTATGAATACAAATATAAACAGTCATTAAACATATTTATGAGTAAAGCAGTTATACCAAATCAAATGTATATGGTCTGTGTATGTGATGTATGTGTAACCTGGTCACAAATTACATGTAATTCATTTGTCTGTATTGGTCAACTTTCTTCATTATTGCAGTTTCTTTGTTATGGTGCTATTTTTGGTCCCTGAGGAACACTGATGACATTTCTAGTTAACCTGGCTTGATAAATATCAGACTAAAATTGCTACATTTCGATGTCTGATTCATCAAAACTTTTTAAGTACTATTGTTACATTGGATTCCTTTTAAGAGTGGGAATCAACTAAAAGGTAGCTCATCAAACAAAGGAATGTAGGAATGTCGGTAACATTTCTGTTACACAGACAATGAATGTGGCAAGCAAGTAGAGGTGCTTGGCACCTGATTGTGAATACCTTTCACTGAACGCCATTTAATACTATGGACCAGATACATGTTTTCAGGTTGTACGGCGGCGTTAGAGCCTGACCTTGGGAGGGTCCATAAATCATACTACCAAGGTCTGCAAAACCCATATGCGATCAGTAAGGGTTTTATCATATACCCTATTGAGCTTTAATTAAAATACATTAGAAAATATTTTTTTTGCTTATTTGCAGAAAATTCAACAATTTGTACAACTGACCTTATTTGGGCAAAATATGCCTGGGTGTGATATGGCAAAATATTACACAAATGTGTGGGTGCTGGAGGAAATATGGATGATAATGATAATTGTGATAATTGTTATTATTTTTTCCTGTGACTCTATGTAAAGCCAATAATCAAATGTAATAAATAAAAGAAAAATAAATAAATAAAATGTAGTATGATATTAGGGTGACATTCTATTTCAGGTCAATCTGGTTAAAATCTGATGTGTTCAAAACGGCTAGATGTTTTTATTTGCTGTTTCCACTGTTTTGTGTCGATTGTTTTGTTCTGGTTGATCGCTGCTTTCCCACATCTGACCCTGTGTAATACAAAATCTCATTTGAATATCGCGCTTTTGAGTAGCCAATCAGGATGAGTGTTACGTTGGCAGCTGCGCACACTTGAGAAATTGAAGAAAAAAATGCACACATGGAGATTGCATTGACGATACGACCCATTGGTGGCTACATCGTCTCTTCGCACGATTTGGAAAGCATGTTGATTGGTTGAAGAAACCTTTCAAGAGCCTTGAGATTCAAACAAGATTTTCTATTACACAGGGTCAGATGTGGGAAGGTGGGGATCATCGGGAACAAAACAAACGACACAAAACAATGGAAATAGAGGTAAATAAAGACATCTAGCCACTTTCACCACATCAGATTTTAATCAGATTGACTTCAGGTTAACTGGTCTACTGTACACGTAGTACTCATTTTACACAAATCAAAGTTACCACTGAAACACTGTCGCCAACAAATTGCTGTTGTAAATTCTGAAACAGCAGTGTATTTATCATTGGTTTGATGTTGGTATTGTTACTGAGAGTATTGGAGAAGACGCCTCAGCAGTTGTCTCCATTGGTTCATTCCTGATCACATCCCTGAGGTGTCCAATGTCATTATGAATGTACATTCTTACATATGTCCATGGTTTGGGGATTCCAAAAATGCCAGGATACAATTCACTCAATGCTTCATCTCGACATAGTAACCACTTCCATGTGACAAGAAAGACAACAGCAATGCCCATACTTTGAAGGAGGAACTGACCATTCTCATCAGTAATTCTGTGCAATGATTGTTGAAATAATTGGTAGACCAGCATAACGAAGAGTGTGAGTAAGAAGGGTGTGAGAAGCTGATACTGAGATACCATGTACCTGACAATACAAGAATAGTATCATTAGTAACAAAGCCTCAGAATGTCATATCTGCTATAAAACTGTACAGCAGATAAGGCCTTACTGCACTGATATGCTGATGATATTAATGTTAGGAAAAATGGGACAGTACATGAAAGTACTCGGGACTGACAATTGCAATATGCTAGAAATCATTAATGTGTTACTCTTGTGTTTCATAACATAAATACTCAGGACCCAGTGTGTTTCAGAAAATAACAAATTTCCGATAATATTGACGTTCACAAAGCATTGGCTGAGGTATGGGATGTACCAAGGGAGTGCCATGTAGAATGTCTTGGCCAGCTATGTCAAAGTTTAGATTGTGGTGATTTGACAACTTCAATTATATTCTGAATCAGTGATTTTTTTTATCAGAACCACCTGTAACCAATCTAGTTGTGACCTGACAATGAGTCAACATGATCGAATAGTTAGACCACCCAGCATGGAACCTGCAATTTGCTGGTTGAGGGTCTATGGTTGGGGCCACTGCTATTTGTTCTTGAATGTCTAAAGTCATTCGTCAAGATTTGGACCACAATTATGCCCTAGTCAACTTAATTGTTGGGTAGAGGGTGCTATCTGAATGATTTAACCTTATGCACTTACGGAGGATACAATGGATTGTGTGCTTTTAAAAGGAGGTTATACGAGGTCGTTGTGTTAATATAGCTTTGTGCCAGGTGTAATTTCTGTTCAGTGCTATGATGACAACATTTATTGTGGAAAGCATTTCATAAATATATACTATTACTATTATCCTTATGAAGTAATAATCAAAGGGTTTTGCTGGGTAGTTTTCACATGCTAACAATATGAATAAACACCTTTAGGAATATTTACCATATCAGGTACCAACATTGATATGTGTAGATCAAAATTTTGTTTTACAGAAATAATTTGAAGAATAAGAAGGAACTACAGAATTACTTGGGGTCTACCAACAACATAACTGAAACTACAACTAATTGAGGTGTGGTGTTGACTTAAAGTGGCCATATCGATGAGGATTTGGTATTTTAGTTTTGGATTTATAATTCATACAAAATTTTTATCATGGCTCCTACTTGATAAATCAATGTGAATCTGCATAGATCAAGTCTGTGTTTGTTGTTCAATACTAGTATCTTGTAAAAAAGCTAAAATATATGTAAATTATTGTTATTGTACAGTCTATTGCAATGTATTGAGTTACAAACAAGGACTTGGCATATGTTGTTTCGCATTGATTTTTCAAGTGGGAAGCCATGATAAAATTGTTTTATAAAATAAAAATCCAAAGTAAACACCAAATCCCCTTTCATATGGCCACGTTAATCAAGTTCCATAATGTGTATATAACTTACCAAAAATATACAGCAAATAGAGGTAGCATGGACCAGCTTGTTTGTCTCAGCTGTTGTATGCCTTCTGGCAGTTTTGAAGTCTTCTTGATAAAACAGCCAAAGAAATAAAACAATAACGTCAAGAGAAAGGATATCCACCTGTACATGTAGGATGAGAGATGAAAGTTATTTAACTGTTATACAATGACAGCAGATTTTCACACAAAGCATACATGTAGCTCATCACTGAGTGCTCCTCATATGAATATTGTTTGGGGTATGACTGGTCATCTATGAAAGATTGGCTAGAATTGTGCATTTTTGCTCACCCAAAATATTAGTAAAGATTGAAGTCCAAAACTCATGTAAAACATCTCTGACATTGATAAGTTCTATACAACCTCCTCCTACCCAAATACCCAAACTTTGCCAGTCTACATATATATGACACTGGTAATCCAGCCTTCAGTTTACTAAGATAAATGCAAACTTAATGTAACATTCTTCAATGTGGTAGATCAGTGCCCAAGTAGGTGATAGTGGTTCCTCTGTTTTGCGATTCTAATCACACTATGATCAACATGGTGTAACCATCCAGGGCTCGAAATTCGCGGTAGTCCCGCGTCCACAGACTACCAATGTTTGTCTCTGGGCTACCAAATTATGTGAGTGGTAGCCCAATTGGGCTACTAAGTTTTGAATGAAACTGTGACACCCTGACTCCGACACCTTCCCGGGCCGGGGGCCTCCGAGGTCGCAGTCCTGTGGGACGTGTTCTCGCCAAAATTAGCGTCAAAATCTGTGCGTCTTTTCCAAATTTACATCCACACTACATGATGTATATCAAATGTACACGAAATACATGTACACTGTACACGTCATTCTTCCGTTCATCGTATACACAGCTTGTACTTCAAAAATGTCACAACAAAACATTTATATGCAACAATATTCTGTATAGCGATTTAATGTTATCTTTCTGTACTTTCAATTTCCCATGGTAATCACTCTTTGGAAATCTGCTCTCCGGCCCGGGCCCTTCCGATTCTTCTCGGAGTCGGAGTACAGTACACTCTCGGTACAGCACTGCTGCAGTAACTAAATTCCATAACATTAATGACAGCTTTAACTTTCAACTTGACAGAGACACGGTTGTAATGGTGTTTGATAAAATTTTATGCTGATGAGAACTGTTAACTTGGTATACACCTACAGATTCGTTTATTCTTGAACGATGCCTAAAACATTCCGTGTGTAAACCACGCTCACGCAACCCCTGAGAGCATGCAGTGGTGAATGGTAAATTCACGTAATGCATTCGATCTAGTAGTAGTAGCAAAGCTCAAAAGAAAGTTGAAGTTTTAGTGAGAATGAAATGGTGACATGATGATTTGAATTTATCTGAGTGGAGTTTTCAGCATGGACCGTCTGCTGATGTGGTCTTAGACTCTGTTTGATTATCTCTTCGCCCATGAATGGAAGGGGCTTTGCCGTAATGGCCATCATGTATGAATACAAATCCTGTCTAACCCGTCTGTTAATAAGTAACCAATCACGTGGATAGATAATGATAACAGCACATAGTTTCTAAACTACCCAAGACGTAGTCTCCACATCAGGAAATGGCCATGGGGCTTATGAAACTGTTTATACGTTTTCCATACGTTGAATCATATTCAAATTTTACAGGTCTCACTGCACCAAGAGATTTAGATAATAGTTACAAGTACGAACTGCGACTACATGAATTTTCTTCATTGCGATGATAACCGTACGTTGTAACAGTAAGCCTCATACGGTCCCTCTTTATGACACGTCCCCAGAGACGCATACATGTACATGCAAAAAATTGCATCCCCAATGTCAAATATGGCATGAAATACACACAAATAACGTGTTAACGTGACTCTTAAGTTATTCAATCAATCATCGAATTCAATACATCATATAGTTACATATATCACAGACACCATTAATTTAGGAATGCATGCATATGGGCTACCAGTCATTGCTCTCGGGCTACCAAATTTAAAAGATGGTAGCCCACCTGGGCTACCAAGAAAAAAAACGAATTTCGAGCCCTGCCATCTGAAGTTCCAAAACAGCACTTCAAGTTTATTTTACTCTAAATAAACTAGTTTTCAGAGACACATCCCTACTATACTAAGACTATAATTAAACCAACATCATTTCAATAGCTTATCACTGTTGTAACCATATGATGCGACAATAGTTTTAGTTTCTATGGGTCTGTCCTAGAAAACCAAAGGCTCAACTACCAGGGTACTATATACTGATATACAACACTTGCAGCACTTGTCTAGAGATGCCACTGATCAGCATGTTGTTTGTATCAGTATTAGACAATTAAAACTCGCTTTAAAATTAAAGTTGCAAAAAAAGTCATCCCCTTATCACACTGTCAAACTAACATACATTAATACAAAAACAAGTCCCAGGTGCCTCTGATATAAATTCAAGTGAGTCATTTATCAGTTTGTTTATGTCTGTAAAAGTTAGTCATCTGGTATACAATGCTTTACAAAGCCAGTTTTAATTGTCCACCACTGACTGGTAAAACAATGTTCAGATCAGAGGCACGGCTACATGGGCTGTAATGGGAGTAATGTCAGCATGCCATTCCATTAAATATTGACCCCTAGTTACCAAAAGTGATCATGAAATGCACTACAAATGTACATGTACGTAATTACAACTGTTTATGTACATAATATCATTTTTACTTACCAAAGATGAAATCCTGAATTCAATCCTAAGGTTATCAACATTTCAAATACATCTACCTGTAAATAGAAGGAAATACAAAATAATTCTGCGCACATTTCTTGTTAACTATATAACACTGCAAGATCTATGATAGACTGAAAGATTTGCTATTGTTGGTGCTCCTGTTAACCCTTCCAACCCTATGGCTATGGCACAATGTGGCACGATTGTTGCATCGTCCAGACTAGTTATGAATGGGATACAAAGTACATGTACTCACTAATTGCGTTGGTTTTACAAACTGCATTACTGAATTTTCTCCCACAGACCATTCACTGTCATAGCCAAACGCTTGAAGTCTTCTTGTGACAGTTCCTATTACTGTCTGCATGCAAGCACCTATTGTAAGCACAACTAAAGCTGGCAACATTACGGTAGAAGAAATCCTGCTTGGAGAACTTTCCCATAGCTAATGAAAATGAGAAGAAGGAACAACAAAAGGTTACACTTTAGCTGATCCACCATAGGGAGCAAAGCCTCTGCTTCGAGAACTTGTCATAGCTGATGGAAATGAGAAAAACAAAAGGATTCCAACGCTAGCAATTCACCATTGAGGGCATTGATCTCAAGTTTGGTTATTTCTCAGAAATATCATATGATATGAATGAACACTTTGTGCCCCTATGTTATTTGTAATGGTTTCAAGATGATAATGAAGTAAACAAATACAAAATAGACCACACTTGCATCAAAATGAAAAGGCTTTGTCACAAATTAAACAGACTGATATCAATTAAACAGACTGATATCACCAACACATAATGGTTTGATATGGGGCTACAAGACAGGTTTATATATAGTGTTCTACATTTACAAATTATGTCAGGATGGTTGCAGTAACATTGTGTGACATGATCACATATTAGTACACAGACATCAAACTTTTCTGACTCAAAGTTATTCATCCCTGTATAAAGAAAAGTTAATTAATGCATGTCCTCATAGCCCTGGCTTCACATGGATATACAATGGAAAATGTGTCAACTTTTCTCAGTTATTGTGTGTAACACAAGTTCAGCACAGTGATCTAACTACATTGTATGATTCATGGATTACACTAAATAGGGCTGTATTATCTAAACTAAGGTTTCTCTCCATAGCCTTCAGTTCAGTTAGACTTGAACATATAAATCATTACAGGAGATTTCGTTTTAGTTTGAAAATGTATCAAGATCAGTGAGACTGATCACAAGGTTTCATGTTGAGATAGACACAATAAAGATAACACAAACATCTCTTACACAATGTATGATCTGTATTTTGTTACATTTTTTTGTTATAAATAGAGAGAAAACACCGTGTAAGAGATGTCTGTGTGTTATCTTTATTGTGTCTGTCTTAACATGAAACTTTATGATCTTGATACATTTAATACTATTTGCAATCTAAAACAAAATCGCTTATAATAGTTGTGTACATGTAACTATATTATATTCTTACCTTGTAGAAACAAAATGGCACAACAAATGAATACGAAATATACATCCAATCAACTACTGTTGCCTTGGAGAAGGAGGATAACTCAATAGGGAATTGGATCTGAAAAAACAACAAACCATCCACATAGTTATATCATAACCATATCAAGTACAATGTACATATACACACGTATCTCTGTCTGGTGAAATGAATGAATGATATTTGGATGTGGTATTTGAAAGGTGATATTTATACACAATAATAACAATTTACATTTGTAACAATGCCACATACATGTACATACAAGTATAGTACAATCTGGTAATGCTGACAAGATATTGATGGAAGTTTGAGAATATTCCCCAAAAAAATTATCTGACAATGTGGGTAGCAGTATTTTAAGTTTAGTATGAACCTATCAAAAACATTGTACAAATGCAATCAAATTCAAACTGTGTTTGCATACCAGCTTTACGCGATTACTAGCTCACTTGACCAATGTGACAAGTCAATATTCTAGAATCAAGTTCTTACCTTAAGTAGATGAACACCGATATCTAGGATCCAAAATGCTAGGATTAATGTCACCCATATATAGGTGTGGAAAGTACCAGCAGGTATGACTTGTTTCTTGGTCAGTTTTCTTTTTCGTTCCCTCTGTACTGATTCCTTCTCTGATTTACTCTCATCACTGGAGCTAAAACTTGTTCCGCTTCCTGGGCTGAGAGATTAATTAATAGCAAAATGCATTTAAAGTTAACTGCATGTACTGTACATGTACCATCTCGTGTTAACTTACTGACAAGTAATGTAATACATAGTTTTCCTGGTACTAAACTACAGATGTATTTCTGGAAGAATTTTAGGGGAACTCTTCTTGAAATGAACATACAGTTACACATGGCAATTACGCAAAGATGGACTTCATATTTATGTCATGAGTTTTTTCTCTAATAAGAAGAATGAAGGTACCAATTTTGTGTAATCTGTAACCAGATCCAGTTCAAATATGACTTGGAAATTTTTTAATAAAGTGCCCCCACCACCACCACCACCACCACCACCACAAAGCATATTACAACATTCTAATACGTTTGCCAAGGATTGAGAAATAGACATTGCATATTTAAATTATGATGATAAAAAACTAATTAATTATTTATTGATTAGTGTATCACTGCCATACACTGACAGTGATAAACTCCAGCATGATGCCACTGTTGCTAGTTTGACAACTGGTGACCCACTGAGGTAGAAGGGTTCATGTTCCATCAAAATATTTGGGTCAAGATTGTATGATTAGTGGCGATATTATCGATATAATTATAATCTCAGTGAAAAGTTGTATGCCTGGATAGAACAATTTGTGTGTGAGCATCATGGTATACCATACATTCAAATATATTCATGGTGTGATGAGAGTACCATAATAATAGAGTATCTGCAAGCGAATGAAGGAGGACCACAGTCTACAGACTAGTCCTGCTTACATACGGAGTAAGTCGGTGTTGAGGGTCATGTCAGTAATCTAGACCCGTGCACCGTCAGCAAGCAGGACATATCTACAGACTAATAATAGTACACGGTGGATAGCGTACGTTTGTTACCGAACAATGCATGCATAACATACCCGCTGGTCGAATCGATTTCTGAGATGCGTTCCGGAGCGTTACTTTGGCTTTTTGGTTTGTCTGGCACTCCAATCGGTTTTCTCGGACGAAGTTTTGAAGGCATGTTTTGAAATATTATTTTACAAGCACATGTACACACGCGTTGAATCAGCTGGCTCGGCTGCTCTGTGATTCCCTTCGCCTCGCTTTCGCTTTGCAATGTAATTGGCTCATCTAAGGTCGTCCCCATTGCGCGTGCGCGTGTTGTTTTTCTTTAGCGATAAAAGCAAGACGATAAAATTAAAGTTGAACCGGGAAGTCGCTTGTCAGCTTGTACTGTGTCATCGGCCCGGATAGTTCCGTATTTGAAATTTTCTCGCTCGCAATATATGGTAACAGTTGTAATAAGCAGACACTGTGTCCGGAGAGCAAAGCAATTTGCCTGACTATCGTGTAAGTCACTCATATTATGATATTTGGAATGATGAAATTGTCTGAAAAAAAGTTGCATAAGATGATAAGTTATAACTGTTTTACGTAATGTAATCTATTAACCGAGGTTGAGGTTGGGTTAGTTACCTGGTTTGTAATGGTAAATGTAAAAGATATGACGCAAATATGTAAAACATGAAAAAAAATATATTTGTTCACTATGGCAACTCAGACAAGCCCTCGGTACTTCAAAACCTCTTGTTCTGCTTTGCTACATCCAATATATCCTTTTCGAGTTTCGGAACGTTTATACAACCACGAAGGAAGTATTTAAATAAACGCTTACAACTTCCCCATAAGAATAAAACTTTCAACATGAAAAATGATTAAAATGTCACGACGTGGATCATAGTTATAATCATGGGGTATAAACTGAAAGATCACCCCCCCCCCCCCGGGGGGCGCTCTTCTCATTCCGTTTTTCATAAACGAGGGATGATAGGAGCGCTCCCGTCGATGTATTTTAATATCTACCATACGTTACTACGAGCAGCTGCAGAGCAACGTTGCTACCCGTTAACTTTGCTTTAAGTTTCTAACCGTTTATGACTCTAAGTTTCCAGACTTGTCAAATCCGGAAACTCCATAGATCATAACATTAAATCATGTTATCAGGGATAATATAATCGGCCACCACTCCCGAAACCCCTCCACCCCGCCCCCTACGGCGGTGTACAAAACATTCATCACTTTTACAATGCATGTAATCATCATTATGCAACCTATTGTGTTGTTTTGCATTGTTGTTGTGTGCGTTGTGCCTGGCAGCCAGCATGTACGTCAGCATTCGGATTCGCGTAACAACAGCTCCGATCACCGAGTAGGGTCTGTGATGAGCAACATTGTATCTCGTGTATGACCCGAGTGCCATCGATTTAGTCATATGACTTGTAAACTCCATACCTACCCAAAAATGTTTGTTTAATATCTCAAGTTGCATCGATTATTTGTATTGATGACCCGGGCAATGTCCACGGGGTCCACGTGCATGACTTAAATAGAAATACCACACATATTGTCGAAGTTGGACTAAAACGTTCCCCTAGCTTGTCATATACTTGAAAGTTATTATTTTTGTGAATGAAATTCAAAATGAATCCTAGCTATCGCAGCTCTAATGATAGTTGCACCTAGCTTCTCTGTTTCAATGTCGTCAACATTGTGATAACATGAATACAAGGTTAGAGAGAAGATGCAGAGGTAGTCTAGTCATGTAATTTGCAATGTCAAATTAGTCAGAGTAAGCTGTCTCACTCTAACTATATACTGCTTGAAGTTTTCAATCTTATACCACTGATGACTTTTTGGCCGCTCTAGTAATAAACGGAACCTTCGTCTCGTTATCAGGTCATCCAATCATTGTTTTGCAAAGGTGATAATTGTGTGGTATCCTTACTGGACCCTGCACTTTAAACTGTATTCTTTTGGTATAACGGTTGGTATTGGAAGTATACTGTATACATACCAATTTGACCAAGCATATATATCTGTCATGATGCTGGGAAAGGTCTTCGTCGCATTTGTTTTGACCGTGATTACTTTTGTCGATGCAGGGGTAAGTCGAGATTAGATAGGTTGGTAACTTAGCTAAATAGCCGCGTACATAACAACATTCAAACATGATAAACCAACAAGTAAGCTTAGGTTATGATGATGATGATGATTTAAGTTAAGCAGCAAAGTTACTTTGAAAGGGGGCGTTTTTATTTTGACTATTTATGTCAAGGTCCACCATGTACCATACCATCGCGCCTAAACTTGCCGGATCTACAGTGTGAATTTGTCTAATATTGTACCATTTCACGCAACTGCATAGAGGTTTACAGAACTTTTGTCTTTATATTTATTGGCGTTGTCAGAAGACATAATTATCAATACCATGTACCCGTAGCACGTTTTACAGGGAAATTACAATAGACGTACCGTCCGTGTTCCACTGTTTTGCCATTATGTACAGATTGAAAGAACATGATGAATATTTACAGCATTTTTGTCTAACATTTTAAGGGCAAATTTAAATGTGCTGGCCTTTCCATGTTAACCGATTGCTATATAGTCAAAAGGATTATTTTGCATTCATTTCTCCAGCATATTTTGATTAAAAAAATACACCTCCTATTTGATTTTCAATTTCTGTCAATAAAAGTTCAATGACATGTATATTTATTCGCCAGCCTGACCCGCACGCCAAGCCAAATCTGAACCCGATCGTCACCGACCAACCCGTATTTGTGAAGCAGGTCAAGAATGGCAAGTTATATAAAGCAGGGAAAGGAGATGACGAATTTAAAATCTTACATGTATGGGGTAAGTTTTCTTCGAGCTAGCAAAGCACCATTTGTTTCTTTATTCATGTTTATATGCACGTGACCATACTGTCACGTGAGAAATCGAACTACATAGACCTGCTATCTTCAATTGCCCTGTAAGCCAAATATTGGCCTGAAAATGACGAAAGTTTCCTACTACGTATTGCGAACGCCATCTATGTCGTAACAAACAAACAAACAAACAAATATAATCTAAGCCTATGTTGAGGCTTTCTTCTCAGTTTGCAGCATCCATTGTATCATTGTGGTGTAAAGAGAATGCTTGACATGTCAACTATCCAACCTTCTATGGAGGCCACTTCGTTTAAGGTAGAATATCGCACGTCCCAGATAAAGTTTCTAGTTTTTCAAGGCTTGGTCCATAATATCCTGTTTATATATTGTTTATATCGAGGTCATGCCCCAGTGAGAGGAGAGTCCCACGCGGTTGCAAAAAGTATGTTACTATGTATGAGGGCGTTATAGAAGTTTACCTAATAGATGGGTACTTTAATTTCCATATATGCGTACTGCAGTGTTTAACTTATTGTTCCTGTCATCTTTGTACATTTACATATTCCTCTAGGTACACCATACGAAATGGGCTTTGCGCATGGAAGCATTTTAGGAAAGGAGGGGAAGGCCTTTGTGGATGATGCCTGGAATTACATCGAAGACGAGGCTGTATGTAACGATTTCGTTTATGTACATTTCATAAAACATAATGAGTTTTTTTTTGTAAAAGTGATATAGTCTACTCACATAATGAAAGCGTTCAAGTTATGATTTTCCATATTTTGATGGCATGTTTTATTCATGTATTCTTTTTTTTCAGTACGGTTATATCAACAAATCTGTGTCATGGCTAACTCCCTGGTTTGTGAAGGATGTCATAAACTATGGGTAAATACACAACCTTCACTTTTCGTGATAATCTTTGTGCGAGTTATTAAACATCGTGGGCAAGATTTAAAACAACGATTGTGAGACAGTCAACCTAGCTGTATAATAAACTTGGGTACCTGATAGGTTATAGAATGTAAAGTGAATATTTTTAATCCTTATATCACGCTTACAGACGCGTCAATGGATTTTATATCCCCGCGGCGTTGAGGAGGTGTAAAGGTCGTTGTGCCTCTATAGGTCCGTGCAGGGGTGATAATTATAAAGCACTTTGAGCACATTGTGGGAAAATGCTATATTATAAAAAACTAACATCAATAGTACACGTAATCGTGATAAGCAAAACTTTGAAATCAGTGTATATTCATGGTCTGTTAGAATCAACAGGTGGCCCGTTTGGCCATAACTTAGTACTATAGCGTTATCGTCGCCACCATACATACGTTTCAGTATATATTGATGTCTTTCATTTTAGGATGGAGTTTGCCATGGATCTTGAGATATTGGCCACTAAGCAGTATACCAGTAAGGGCTATCTCTTTTTTATCTTCAGAAATTGTCATTTTTTATTATCAACTTGGTGTATTTACTGTTGATTTCCAAATTGCTTCTTTTCAATTACAATAATAGTGCACTTGATCAACCTATCTTCATCGATAAAACAAATGACTTCCTAAAGTAGTATTAAAAAGGGCAATAAAGGCATTTTCATCAGCGTTGGGTTCTCTGGAGAGTGGTGTCATGGTTTTACATCACCTTCATTACACGTGATCTCAGAGATCAACATCAAGTTGAAGTTGTCCCTCACTTCGGGATCTTTGCCATGGGCTAATTCCTCATGGAAGTCGGCAGAAACGTTTATACACTAGGTGAAACATGAGTATTAGATCTTTTCTGAACTGTATATTTTGTGTTGTATAATTAGCTCCTTGGGCCCGTGGCCTTCATTGCAAATAAACTATCTATCGATCTAACATGAATATTCATGACAATTCTTCAAGGTAATATGCATTAGGCGTCATGAATATTCATGATCGGTTTACCTATTTCAACAACAACTTCGCTTTGATGTTAATTGGAAATCGCATGTGATGTAATTGATGTAAAACCACGACTTGACTCTCCAGAACCAAAAGTTCATGAAAATGTCTTTATTGCCTGGAGTTGCGTTCCCCTGTAATATTGTAAAATTATTTGTAACTGTGTAGCAAGGTATAGATAAATGACACTCTGCACGAATTAAAATTTTCTTTCTTTAACTGAGAATTACAATACATTTGTTTTTATGTATCTTGGTTTTGATCATTCTATATACTTCATTTATTTAAATTTAAAAGCTATCCTGTACAATTCTATTCCACCCAATCATTCCTTAGCATCTCTGCAGTTAGATGATTTTTGTTCGTTTGTTATTAGGTCAATATTTTCTCGATGAAATGAAAGGGTTATCTGATGCCTCTGGTATTGATTACAAGGTAAGGAATAAATTATATTTATATATTCTTGAATTACAACACATGTTTGGTTTGTTGTTATTTTATTAGATTGCTTTTTAATACCCTGGAGATTTATTTAGTTTAAAATTACCAATAACATTTTCCTTGCTTGAATCGAAAGAGAAGGCTACTCCAGGAAATAGAGACATTTTCGTGAACTTTAGGTTCTGGAGAGTCATTTCATTTTACTTCACCGTTATTACTCGCGATTTCGGACTAACGTCAATTTGAAGTTGCCCCCCGCCCCCACAGTTGGGTATCTTTGCTGTGAGCGATGTTGCTTTAAGGGAGGCAGCATTAATGCATATGCAATGAGTGAACAGTGAATATACATAACGTTTTCACAGAAGGTAATACATACTTAACAGTTATGAATATTCATTGTGCACCCATTACATATATGGCATGCGTCTGTTGACTCTCATATAAGGCGATATGGTTCTCAGTATAGATCCCCAAACTGGAGACAACGTCATCTTGATGGTTCCCTGAAATCGCCTTATTTAAGTAATGTAGCTGGGGTGATATAAAAACCATGAAATAACTCTCTAAAACCCAAAAATTAATGAAAATGCATTTATTTCCTGGAAAGGCATTCACCTTTAATTACTGATTTGGTTCATTCAATATACTTACACATTCTGCATTACTAAAAAGAAATGCGTTTACAGGTGACAAAATGAAAGAAAAAAATATCTACATAAAAGTCGGCGAACTTGTTAAACAGTCTTTCAGGTTAACAGTCAAGTGATAAATCTAATCTAAATTTTATCTGGTTGAGTCTTGTTTGGGTGACACTCAACAGTTCATTTATACCGATGAGGGCGCTATGTAACAGTAGCTCAACAATCACACAAGAGTATCAATTTCTGCTGCTGCTGCTGAAAGTTCATTTATGATTTGAATTATGCAACACTTATTCAAATCTATTTTTGTCGCACTTTTTCTTTCCATACCTTATTGTGCAATAGAAAATTGAGAGAATACATATGTTCGGAGAAGTATAATACTATTACCATTTCAATGTCACGTGACAAGTTTATTTTACTTTGGAATATATATGTTGCACATCTTCAAAAATATACTTGTAGTTTCGATATTTGGCTGGTCTTTCTTTTGCTCTTATGCTTCTGTTTCGAATTCTGTTATGACTTCTGTTATAGCAATTGAGTAAAATAATTGTACATTTAATGGGTACAGCATTGGTCCACTTTCAAAGGCCCAGTAACTGTTGTTCCGGCTGATAGGATTACAATTTAGTTGTGAAAAACAGGTGCTTGGTAGAGTTATTGAAAAAAGTTAGTCCAGAAGAAAAGCATTGTCTCGTGTAATCCTTATGGTTCCCATTTATAGGATAGCACTAACGCGAGAACCTGAGATCAAATCACGCGCCTTTAATTAGGACGACATCATATGTAACGTTTTGGCTATGTAACACTTTTAGTACTTCTTCCATAATATTGCAGAAAGGGGACATGTTCAATGTTTGGTGCTTGGGGCAAAGCCACGCCCTCTTCAGAATCCGTCATTCAGCTGCGTGCGCTAGATTGGCAAGTTGATGGTAAGTAGTCTATACGATTAACATCTCATAGGCTTGCTTGCTTTGTTTACTTCTATTTCCTTCGTATATTGTCCATTTTCGATTTTGTTGTTCGGGAATGACAGCCTTAAAGCCTGCGTGGGAAAAGTAATAACAAGTGAAAATAGCAAACTATACTTGTTTACGGACGTCAAGGTTGTACGTCTAATGTTGAATCGTGTGACAATGTAGATAAAACTCTAATGAAGCGTCCTCCCTGATCTATCTACATGATTCATCAAAGAACCCCATTACAAACAAACTAACTCGTAACGATACCCTTTAAAGGTGTTCACATAAGTATAATAAATGAAGTTTGCCAACCAACAAAAAACACTTCTATTATCCGACTGACATTTAGATTATTCCCATATATATAAAACAATGGACTGTGATTATCACGAGCGCTCCATCTAGTACAGACTTGCATATTGAACCACCTCTGTTATGTACATTCATATTGTTGATTATCAAAAATCATGCAGTATTATATTACTTTTAGGACCGTTTAAGAACTATGCCCAAGTAACTGTTTATCATCCGAACAATGATGGAAGTAATGGACATGCATTCGCCAATCTCGGATGGACTGGCTGGCTTGGATCCGTATCAGGTAGTTTTCCATGCATGTACTTTGTCGAAGGCCTAACTTCAGAAAAAAAACCTTATCAACAGTGCCTCTATATATAACTAGTCACTGTATTTGCTTCCAAGTTGTTGTGAGATATTATTATTAAGATGCTATAGGCTAAGAGATATGTCCAAAGAATACAGTGGAGATTCGAAATAGTAATGTTTTTCTACTGTACTCTTCATACGTCGTGTTAAATACTCTAAGATTTGACTTCGATCTCCTTAAAGTGGCCAAAGGATATGAATATATATATATATATATATATATATATATATATATATATATATATATATATATATATATATATATATATATATATATTGCGCTCTGCCACTGCGGTATAGAGCACTGTCTTAGCAGATTGATACTCACCGAGCTATATATATATATATATATATATATATATATATATATATATATATATATATATATATACAGGTTTTGAAAATATGAACAAAATTACATGCTATTGGCCCATATATATATATATATATATATATATATATATATATATATATATATATATATATATATATATATATATATATATATATATATATATATATATATATATATATATATATATATATATATATATATATATATATATATATATATATATATATATATATATATAGGTTATACTTGCAAAAACAATCATGTGAAACAATATGTACTAAATCCTGGTTTGTAACTCAATAAATTGCAAACCATTAATAAAGTGTGTAAAATATTTTTTTATTGTACGTACAATAACAAGGTTATTTTTACACTCTTTTAGTGTGTTTTAATTTATTGAGTTACAAACAAGGACTTGGTCGATGGTATTTCTGTTTTTTTTTTAAGTAGTAACACAAGATAGAGTTGTCAAGAATTAAAAATCCTAAATAAATACCAATTTGTCATCCCTGGGGCCATTTTAATGTTATTTATTTCAATAATCTAATCGCGTGTATTCACTATATAGGTATGTCGGAACAAAAGTTGGCTATAAGTGAGATCGGTGTAGTTGATGCAGATGCGTCCTGGGGATCCACATCTAGAATAGGGGTACCATTTACCGTAAGTCACAACTTCTACGTTACTTCTGTCATTTATTCTCCATCTCCACGATTGTTGCCCCCCCTCCCATACAGTAGTTTGGTCGATACTCCCACCTTGGAAAACGTGAACAACTTGTGACAATACATGTGGATTGCAGATTTATGTGTGTATGTACACATATAACATGTACGTGTATAAATTAATAATAACAAGTCTTCGTATACGTACAAGACACAGTCCCCAATACTTTTACTACTATGTGACTGAATGGTGACTTGACTTTCAAGAAATTAAGGGCAGCAGATAAATATTAAAAAGCGTTTGATATGCAGGACTAAAATTGCCGAATTTTCAATAATTGACCCCTCTTAACCCGCACTTTAATTTTCCAGTATCTGTTACGTGACATTCTTCAATTTGATGACACCGTAGATGACTCTATCAACCGTATATCGAATGCACACAGAACATGTGACCTACTCATGGGCGTAGGAGATGGCAAGGTAAATTAACTTTATCCTTTTGTTTCAATTTTAATAAGTTCAAAATTAGGAAAACTAAGATATTAACGGAGTACGTACACGCCCTAATGCGTAGCCCATTTTCAGAGTAACTGGCGTTAGAATTCTCGCAATTAATTAAGTTAAACTCACCAAGAGCTAGTCAGAAATTTCAAGAATAGGATCGTTGAGGTAAAGAAGAACCACTTTTTGCGTTGTGTTGTGTGTGTTTACTTTCAAGATGGCAAATCCGTGCTGTTCGCAAAATGTTCTCATTAGACAAAGTGTCCCTAAGGTGTAGGGTTTACGTCATGCAGACCATGTCTTTTGATTTTGTTCGTTGATTTCTTGATGATATCATAAATAATTAGATAGGTTTCCTTCCTCGCACTATGTTCTTTAGTAGGTTCGCATGTACAACTCATTAGTGTTCTGAATTTCTTATGTATTGCTTTTAGTTGGAGACCTTCCGCGGTGTCCAGTATTCAGCCGGCGTTTCCAACTTTTATGATGATCAGAACATGTTGCCAATTGGTGATTTCCACCCTCGTATGGAAGGAGTGGTTTACTGGAGTAAGTAACGATATTTATTTCAAAGACCTTTCAAAGACCGGATTACTTTTCAACGTTCGCGAAAATATTAATGTCCGAAACGTTTCAGGTCGTGGTTGGTTCCACCAGGACTGGGTAAGCGTACTTGCCAGACAGCTACAGAAATACCATGGTAACATCACTCCTGAGAACACCATCCGGGACATTGTTTCCATTATTCAAAGTGGAGACGAGCACATTGCCATTTATGATCTCAAAAATAACCTGATGTATGTAGCAAATGCCAGGAAGGATGGGGCTTCAGGACCCAAGTGTGCATATGATAGGTAGGTTTAGTTTGTATTCCCTTATGTTGACTACACTTTACTAAATGTAAACCATCCCATATAATTCAAGTCTACGTATAGTGTCTCCAAGTCATTTTGGTTTTGCGAATGACAAAGCAATTTTAATTTACGCAAGATATCCTCTTCGTGACACGCAGTGTTTCATCTATCTACCCCTCCACATACATTTCACTCTTAATCCCCCCCCCACACACAAACAAATACATGTACACGCATGCATGCACTCACGCTTACGCCCACCCATAACACACCCACCTACTCGCTCGCTCGCTCACTCACTCACTCACTCACTCACTCAACCCCACTCACGTATTTTCATTCTCATCAACAAAAACAGAAATATATAACTTTTCGTATAGTTGGTGATTGATGGCTATAATTGTGCATCACCAGTACATTCATTTACACATCTTTCGTTTTTATTTCATTTTCAGGCAATTCACAAGATTGGATATGGCAAAGTTGTTCAGTGAAGAGAAACCCCAAAACTTGTAAACGTTTTACCAAACCTTATAATGCTTTGCAACATTTTGAAATATTAATGATTGAACTAAATTGCAAATTCCTTTATCAATTTCCTCAATGTACATTTGGAATACTGGGGGCACATCCTTGTTGCGTTTATATCAGGGCTAAATATTAAGAAGACTGCCTACTTGGTGACAGATGTTCACAATCTTAATAGATTTATAAATTTATCGTTGACATAGAAATGAAGGTGACTTACATTGCCAGAGATTGCCATACAATATATATAATCATGCAATGAAGGGGACGGGGTATGGGAATGCACAAGCAATGTACACAATTAATGTTTACAGCTACACTTGAAGAATCTTAGTGAAATTTCAAAACATTGTTGTAAGAAATATGTAGACAAGAAATGAGCTCAATAAATTGACAACTCACACAATAATTAACAAAAATAGGAGTTTCTGTCTGGTAGTTACTTTGCACTAAATGCAGTTGGTGGTTTCAAAATAGTTGATTGAGTGTATAAAGCTATCGGATCGAATACATTGTTGAACACTCAGGTGATTTAATTGGTGTAATTGTAAGATTATGCAGATGAAAGTTACGATGAAATATGGCATTATTTGTAAAATTAACAGAATTGGAACAAGAAAACTTATTAAACAAAAATAACTATTCATACAAAAACTTACAGGATTTAGCAGACTACTTACATGTACAGTAGTCGAATAACATGTACATGTGCTTGACACCGTTTTCCAAATGGTTGCGGTCTCTGTGATCGGCTTCAATCAAATAGACTCATGATCATGATCGAGTTACTAGTTGCCTTGACAATGGCAACTAGTAACTCTAATTGCCCTCTAATTGACCGTTAAACAGGTTACCAAGGATTATACATCCATTGGTTACGATGGTAACCATTTCCCCTTATTCATATAATCGGGGTGAGCATATATGGCGCATATACGTAATGTTTCCCTGTTATAAGTTTATGGACGCTAGTCACTACATTCGAAATAGTCACATTGTCGGAAATACTTTTACTCACTAAAAGCGGAAGTTATAGATTCATGACAGATTAATCGAATTGGTGCGGAACACAGGACATCATCACGTCCGTAACTTTGATTTGACACCTGTTATCTTTGCATATGCAGCCCAAATTCACGACGACATACAGCAGTTTCTTTATCGTCAACAAATATCATAGCGAGACAGTATAAAATATGCCGGTAATATAGTATACTTAAGCTGAGCAAAACAAGCTTAACAAAGCAGTCAGCTTAAATTGATCACGAGTTTTATAATATCACATTTCTCAAAAATCCCCTGAAAAAGCCAAGGGTGTTTTAAACATAATTCTTAATATTTCATAGCATAAATGGTTCCTTATTCATATAAATATGGTTTAATATAGATAAAGCGTATCCTCATCACTGTCAGGCATGTTAATAATAAAACAATTAAGTACAGCATTATTTCCAAAGTAATAGTTAGCTTCTTAATACATATGTATTATCTGTATTACCTCATATATGATATATTGATCAAAAATGTATGTAATCGAGATTCTAGGCTTTTTTCTGTAAAGCCTGCAAGTATTTTGAAATACTCGTTCAGTAATCCCCAATGTGCAATATATATTAATTCCACAGGGGATTACAGTTTGTTTTTCGATACTTCGTAAACTTTTCCTACGATGCAGTCAATTGCACTTACGACGCCAGAAAACATTTAGCATTATACTGGAATAGAGAAAATGTGGTTTTATGTACGTATTAAAATTTAATTGCGTATCAAATTGACAAATTAAGCTTATGCCAGATGTATACTATACACATCGAAATTGCTGGATAAACGTATAAATATCGAAATGAACAAATCAACTTTCAAATTATTGGCAGCGTTAATCTACTAGAATCCAACAGAAGTATTGGTTTATATTGGTGGAGAATCCATAGGTTGTCCAGTGGTGACTTCACTTCACTGTCATATTAAACACCACAATTCGTCATTCTGGTGTTAAAACTTTAGTCTAGTTGTTCGGACTGCGGCACAAATAATGGTGTTTTTGAATAACAACATGGGATTGATGAGCAAATTTATAGGTTTCGAATTACCAAAATGGAGTTGATTATGATAGAAAAGTTACAGAAAGTCATATTAAAGAAGGTTAGAAGAAATCGCATTTTATGTGTACTACATGTATGTACATTCGAACCACCCCAAATCTAGTGGCTTGGGTATTGAACTCGGACTGTGACGTAGTAAGGACTGTTAAACCAACCACTGAACACCTATGGCATTAAAACAAGGATTAACACATAGGCGCATATGACCTTTATTTGACATACCCTAATCTGAGAGATGCGATCGAGATGACGATGATTGCCTTGTAATGGATTATGTCTGTTGAGATTATAAGCAACTCAAGAGTAAACAAGTGGTACACCTTCAGTCGACAAGATAAACTACTCACTGACTTACTTAGCTGAACAACGTTAACTTAGGAAGGTTTCGGATCATTTGCCACAGTGTCTTGACGTAGGTGTGTTGTTGATCTTGAAATTAGAATTCTTAATTTCCATGGACATCACCTACTTTCAGATTATTACACATTATCATTTATAACGGTTTAGCCATCACCTTCAGTAAAGAAAGTCATGTGGTATATCAACTAGATATATATAGTTATCCATTGTGACCAAAATATGCATATTCCAGGCAATCCGTCGTTTTCTCTTGTCCTAAGACACCAGCACAGGAGCCTTACGTTAGAGTATCTTAGTTTTGCTTTTCTGTTTAGTACAGATAGCGATTCGTAGTTGCAGACTTAACTTTCAATCAGAGAAAGAGCTTCAATTTTGACGGCAAAGATGAAATTAAAACAAAAGAAGTTTGCCAGAGCTCAAAGAAGACCTCCATGATTAGTAATATTACCCGTATTACGTTATTATGTATCAACTATTGCCTTGATTTCAACCGAGGGGAACTTTTAGTACGACATTCGTGGTAATAGACCTCCGATAGTGCATCCTCCCTCTACCATGGCCAAGCACTATATGATTTTTTGTTGATTTAGGTTAGTCATAAAATGTTAGTCAAGATCTTGCGTCCTTCTCCCTCTTTACGTACACTGTCATGTCATATACATGTATTTGATGTAACTTAGAAAAAGGTGACCGTAAACTTGATGCATGTTCATTTGCCAAAAAAAAATAACCACCCCAGCCCTCCACGTCATTCCAAAGTTTTCAATCTTAGACGCTTTGCCAAACTAATTAGATACGCTCGATGTAGTCAACACTTTCTCATTTATAACAAGCTTCCAGTCAGTCACTTAGAGTCTAAAAAATGCATGGATTGTTAGATCGATTCCTACTTTCACGGAAAACCAGTGAATTTTCTGAATCTCAAAAGAGTGTGTTGGGTTTGTGTTGTATATAGTATCTACCTGGATCAGTGCAAATCGATAGATTATCGACGCAACCACCCTCTATCCCTGTGATTATCGCAAAGACTAGATAATTCATTGGCTAAAATGCAACCAGCTTGTGACCTTTTCCCCAATACTGTACCTTCAGGACTGGAAATGAGAAATTCAACTACAGGGAAAAATGATTAAAGATATAAGTAACATTTGAGGTCAACCAGAAAGATTAACCGATGATAATAATCTAGAGTAACCTTAAGATGATAAACATTAGGTCTAAATGTTTTATCAACCTTTTTTTTCCGATCTCGCTTTGTGATACATATATTTCTAACAGCATTATTTATATGCCTGGAATCCTTCTCCATTTATTAATTTTTCTACTGCAGTTGCTTCTACATATTTGAACAGCAATGAATGTTCAGAGACCAGTGGCGATATGGTCAGCTTAGACGGTTGTTATAAATTATTAGTCAAGGGAATGCGATTTACGTGCTGAATTCAACAAATTCTCGCTATATAATTCATTCCAAGCCCGTAGCTCAAATGCCAAATGTTAAATATGGAATATAGTGTGATCAATATATAGAGTATTTATATAGTGTTCATATAGCGATTTTAATATCAGTTAATAAATCAAATGGTATTTATAGAAATTCATAAATGCAGGCAAACATAATATATGATGTTGTGATACAGTATACACCGTCAGAAGGAGGATGGTCTTTCCTGAAGATCAGCTACATCAGTCGAAATTACATTCAATCTAGGTTACATGACAATGGTTCATGTTCAATACAAATCAAATTTGAAAATGTATACAATTCGTTTCTAGTAGAAATTCATGATCGTCTTGGCTATAATTATTACCCTACACGTTGTAATCATGTTGCTCTACACGTACCCTATTTTTTTTTAAAAAATGCGATCACAACTTTACATATCCGTACAAGTTCGCTTGGAAATGCCCTATATTTCGACTATGACAATTGTACCTTTAATTTTGCACTGACGGAGAAGCTCATGGGAATATATATATTGTGTCGCATGTACGTGCAAAAACACAGTAGTCATTTTGAAATAACACAATGTCTGCTCGGTCAGTCAAATTACTTTCTATTTAAATAACCACTAATTAATTATTTAAAGAAATTAATTAATAAAAAGTACACGACAAAGTAAGGTTGTAATTCAGTAAAAATAACATATAGGTGCGCACGCGTTGAGCCACATTCGACATCTTTTCAATCAGAGAAACGGTAAGATAACATTCAGTTATTTTACAATGAATTGCCCCCATTGCGCAAGCTCACCTGACAACATCGGCCCTTTAATAATTGTGGGCATTGACAAAATCAATGTTTCCAGCATCGTGTAAATACTTCTGACAAATTGAAATACCAATTAAAGTCATTCTTGCACAGGAAATATTATGTGTATGCCCATGTAGAGAGCTTAGAGTTCGCTTGTAAATGCGGAGATGACTGCACGGTCGAAGTCTGGTATTCAATTGTACATTTAATCTCAAATCGGAAATCATTTAAGGCAGGTGTGTGAATTGCACGGCGGGTTGTCATGGTAGTAAACCCTCCAATTGGTCACAGTATTATCCGCAAGTCAGGCTCGTACTCGTTAGGTAGTTTCTTTTTCTGTACACGATATGTGGCAGTTTATGCAATTGTGTCTCTTACTCTTAATCAGAAACCTTACTTCCGCGACGAGACGTATTTACTTAGATTTGGACTAGACTTAAATTTTACTCAATCTTATCAACTCGGACTGCTTCGACACCACCCTCTATACCCTCGAGAAAGGAATATGAATCGGAATCACGCTGAAACTTAAAAAGAAACAAGAACGAAAACATCATTAATCACTATAGAATGTATGTTGTAGGAATGGGTTAACACATGATGTGAAAACAGTGACACGAATATTGTTAGTTCGGTTGAAGTAATAAGATTTTGAGTAATCTTGGGAGTCTACTGACACATACACTTATATTGATCACGCACGTTCCTACAAAACCTCAAATATTAAGATTAAACATATGAATCAGTTTCGAGTTCTTGGTAAATCCTCCATCTATCAGAAAGTATCGCTGGAGATAGATGAACCCCTCCAATAATGGTAGAAATGGGTCATGTACGTAGTTCCCCCTAGTTGATTTCTCTAACCAACTTAATCTGGACTCCAGTTTGAAGTCCGAACTGTTATCAACGCGACAGAGTATATGTGTACCATAGAGGGCGTTGTATTCTGTCAATATCCTACGTTTTAGGGGAATGCAAGCAATTACATATTTTAGTGATTTCTGTATAACAAATGATTAATGTAATGAAAACAGTGTGTTACAAGAACTTCGTGGTGCACACTGTCACTCACCCGCAATAGTAACGTAGCAACATGCACGATGTAAAAAATGTTTCGATCAATTATTATTGCAACTGAGTTGAGTCAAAGTATTAAGTTTACATATTTGTCAAGTCATCACGTGACTTGGGTATATATGCCCAAGTCATCCATTTGTCTACTGTTGTGTTTATAATGACATGAGAATGTCGCGATCGATACAGAGCGAGAGGAAGTATCATTCAATTAAGTCATATCACGTTTGCAGTGCTCAATGGCCAGAAGGCATGGCTGTAACCCCGGCGACGTTCTCAATGTGTCGTGTTGCAGTTTGTTTACCTTCCAGTGGGATCATCATCATACGCTAGTCCTGGTCTTTATTTTTACCCGCATACATGTACAGGTACGGTAGATAGCTGCTTCAACTTGAAACTAACGCGCACTCGGAGGAATACTACATAAAAATTACTTGATCCTCGGCTTTCGTCTTTACATACGGGACAATAAAGCACTGCGTGTATTATATAAAATACCACCGCTGAGGGACCATAAGAAATGCGGATACCTTCTTTAAAATGCACTGCATGATTAGCGAGACCGTTTAGTCAACGGCCATATAAAGGAGCCCGACTTACTTTAAGCGCAGAATTGTAGTTCTTGTAGCCAGTACGACGTTTCGCCGCTGATCGGAGTATTAGTGAAGATTTTCTTGATGGGAAACACAGTCATTCTACATCCAGCTACGATAGGAATTCTGACGTTTGTGCACAGCTATGTCGCAGCCTTTTACCGTTATAGCTATCAACATGACAAGCATGAAGACCAACCTAACTAATCCAAAGATGAACGCTTCTTCGGATTATGTCTGGCAGGGACCAGATTACAACCGACAGCTTCGTTTAATCGTCTTAGCGGTACTGTACATTTTCTCGCTGACAGGTAATACGGCTGTCTTCATGTGGATGTGGCTTCATCGTCGCGCTAAAAACCGTATACATACATTTATGGTACACCTGTGTACGGCGGATTTGCTGGTTGCGTTTTTCGCTCTTTTGTCTCATTTCATCGTTGAACTTTTAGACTTGACTTGGCTTATAGGTGACGTTGGATGTCGAGTTTATAAAATTCTACAGTGTTGTACATTTTTTGCTTCCTCGAACATGGTTGTTGCCATAGGTGCCGACAGGTATCATTCTGTCGTGTATCCATTCAGACAGCGGCTTGATGTCTATTCCTTGATCATTCCGGCATGGATCGTAGCATTCTTGTTATCTATACCGCAAGCATTTGTGTGGCATCAGGTTGTCGACGAACACAACGTCGTGGGATGCCATAGCTCGCTACAAAAGCCGTGGCAGAAGCAGTCATATCTAACATGGGTGGCACTGATCAATTTTTTTCTTCCATTCATTATAATTACAACCTGCTACGTACGAATCGTTGTTCATCTTCTGCAGAAGAGGAACACCGTTTTACCGGGAAAGGGTGAGCGACGCCGTAGAGCTAAAATGAAAACACTTCGTATGACTTGTGTCATTATTTCTGTATTCGTTCTCTGCGGGCTTCCGTATTTTGCATTGGACATGTATCGATTCTATTCCGATTCGGATGACATTGAACCGAACGCCTATGCCGTGCTTGGTATATTTGCAGTTTCCCACTGTGCGGTAAACCCTTTCATTTTCTTGTCGTTTAACGCCAGGGCAACGCCCACAGTTTTGAAGTACCAGGAAAGCTCGTTCCTGACATCGGCTCACACGAGAACGTTAATATAATAACAGAATCTCATACAAGCTTTTAATGGTACGATCCCATCAACTGCATTTGGACTGATTGCCTGGCTAAAACATATCTTCTAAGACAATGCATTTGCATAAATAGTACCGTAACGGTCTTCGATTACTCAGCAAGTGTGAAGAGAAGCAACCCGTGTGTTTAATAGGAACGCTAACATTAGACTTAAACCCATTAGAGTGAATTAATCACTAAATCAATTTTCACCGTGACGGTAATCACGTTGTCATGAATCTACAAATTTAGTATTTTAAAAGATAGCGTGTTTGGAAAACAATTGGCGTCTTTTTGTTTGATTCTAGATAAGATGGAAGAATGTCAAAGATTTGATAACGTGTTCGTATAATCAATCTATATTTATGTACAGTTATTGAAATGTTTAACAGTTGAAAGATTGTTGTGATCATGCAGAAAAACAACAACAAACCGTGAAGTTATTTTGAAATTCAAAAGATACGTTTTCTCTACATGGACATATATATTAACCTTGAGGACGCGCCATTATTGCTACATATATTGTTCAATCATTAAGATTACATTGTTTTCGGATACCTAAGCCGGAGCATGTAATAACAACAAGCTTAATGAATATCAGAATATGTCATTAGAGTGTATTGACAGAGGTACTTTTGTGTTCGAAATGACGACTGACTGACTATTTTCGCAAATCCGGAAACACGCGATTGAATCTTACTGATTGGAACCCTGACCGTTTAGCACGGGTATTACTGGATTGAGGTCAAAGGTCATATCTTGGGATTGCTCGAATCACCTTTAACAAATGCCATGGTAACAGTGGTAATCCTATATCTTATTTGTCTCGAGAGAGGAAAATAACAAGCTGATCGGTCTTACACGTTGATTGATTGGTGACTCTTACATTTTGGTCAGAATGTCATGCAAAGCCTAACCTTGCAGACGCATTGGGAATATTGATGTATAACTGTTCGATGGTGTTACAAAGTAACTAAAAAAAATTACACTTTCTATAGATGTGCAGCTCAATCACAGTTTCGACATATAAACTGTATTCTCAAAGCGTGAAAGCGATTCTCCCTTGGGCATGCATGGTTTTCGACTTTGTATTTGATGTCTGTTTTTAATAAACGAAATCAAAGTACGGACACGGAAACAATTTTCATGAAGTGTGAAAACCTAAAACATACGATAAGTAAAGAGTTAGAAGCACTTCAAAAGGAGAAAGATTTCGAAATCAACTGATGCTTGGGGGGCTTTGTGAATTGAATTGCATATCATGGAAACTAATATAAGCTTCATACTTAATTTATTATTGTCATCTTATATAAGTTTTGTGGTATTTATGAATGTGAAAATTTCTAACTTTCTAATTTAATTTTCATAATTAGCTTATTAGATATTACATTATTAATAACTGATCTAGGTATGTTATTATATCCATAAGCATCATCCTAACGTTATTAAAGCTCTTGTTACCTTCGGTCGCAATATTAATACCATAAAAGTATTCTGATATGAGATTGAAATATATTAAAATCGCAATATCATAATAATACCACCTTGCGAAAGGGTAAGGTTGTTAGCGGTATATGTTACCCATAAGCATACCTATACAGATGCATTGAAGACAATACCTGGCAGCTGTGGATATTTTTTTGTAAGTCTAATTGCTTCTTATATGTATCAATTTAAGAATTTTCATCAATTTAAACTTATCTTTTGAAATCGTAATAATATGCATAGTATGTATTGTGGTCTAATAAACACAGTTTGAAAAAAAGTGGTCAGGTGGTTCATCATTCCATGCAGTTGTGTTAATTCGATATGATGGGGAGAAGCCATTCTATGTAACTTTTGACCTTTGCTAGTTTTATACTTTCATTTGCAGGGTAGCTTGTCGCGTGAAAACAAAATCACCTTGCTCTTTACTAATGAAAAATATGACCGTCTCGGGGCTAGGAGTGTGATGTTTGCCTTATTTGCGAAATGAAATGAAATTGCTTTTCGGTTATCGGCTACTTTTACTGAAGTCCTGATAATAAAGAGAAGTGATATGCAGCTGAATTTCAAGATGGTGAAAAAAAGACCTAGAATCATCAAAATGAGCAAGTCAAAGAGCTGGTGTAATTACATCTAAGGGCGTGTCACATCAAACGCTACACATTGTATGTATTTCATTTTAGCAAACAACGCATTTATATGATTAAGTTTTCCGCCGTTATGTCGAATCAGATCAGCTCAAGGCTATAGGTATGATGTCTTACAATTCTACTGATGCATCCGGCTGTATGTCATCTGCCTAACGGCGTTTAATGGTCCGTAAAAGCGTGAATAACCGTAAAAGATTTGGCATCGAGAATAAGAAATGGAATCCATACTATTCACACATACTGTGTTTACCCTTTAATGGAAGCTGTTAAGTAACCTCACAAAATATGAGTTATCAAGTTTTGCGTAGGTGTATATGAATTTGAATACCTATAAAATTGACGGATTTTCCACTATATTGCCAACAATAGTAAACATTATGGGTTCCAACTCCTCTCAAGTTTCATACATTGTTTATTGCTTGCGCACCGGAGAAAATTATTGTCTTTTAAAGGAGTAGCAATTAAGTACGAACTCTTTCTCTTCTTGCAACATGACACGCTATTTCACGTGTTTGTTAAGAAAGATCGATGTGATTCAAACACGTTAATAACGCTAGCTTTAACATCAATAGACATCCCACAAAGTGTAGAAAAATACATTGACTCACTTCCTGTTTGGAAATTTTCAAACAGTGCCTTATACACATTTTTGTGTAAGAACTTTCCATTCACGAATAGTTTCTTTTCAACCACGTATCACATTTGGGAAATTTAAAATAATAACTCACTATGACATAATGTTAAAAGAGCCAGTACTAGGGGAGAATTTCTACTTCAATTCACATATTACGTGAATCATATTTAGATTTTTCCTGTAATGGAAAGGTTTCTCGGTACTTTTATCGTTTTCAAGTGTAAAATGTGATCGCTGTGTAGCAAAACAAAATATCGCTCATTCTTGATGTTATCATACGTCGGTAAAGCTATATAAACAGAAAATAGAACAATCGGACACTTCAGATATGTGTCTCGATTATCTCTCCTTATTTTCGAGGCAATCATATTTTTTTCCCCAGATATACGTTTTGTCAAATATAATGGCGTGTTTTATGTCCGTGATTAAAGTATCGAGTGTTGGAAGTAACCATAACGACAAAACCTCTTACAGTCATCTGAAGAACGGAACACAATCTCGCTAAGACAGAGAATCTTTAGAAAGGTACATTGTGTTCGTGAGGTCATGAAAGATCAACCATGAGGTGCGAAATCATTAAGAAGAAAGATGTATAGACGAGAACGGTGTTTATTTATTGAGACTGCATAATGGATATATCATCAGTTGTGTACACTCATATAATGTTTCAAGATGAAAACCTCTCATTGAAACCCAAACTGTAAAAACAATTAGGAAGCTCGAATATTGATCAATACACCACAAACAAGATGAACATAATGGTTGATCTTTGCACTGATAGGCATTTTCTAAAATACGTATACACTATCACGTCGACAATGTTGCACTATATGTCGATTTGAAGGTCATTGACAAAGCTGAAAGCTCCTAACCCCATCAAGTAAAACAAGGCGAGTCAACGAGGATATGAAGTTTAGCAAAATATCTCATTAGACTTTCTGAGGTTTGTCTTATTTCAGGAATTACTATTCTGTAATTGTTCGACAGATAACTTTATACAGTTTGAGAACTTTAAAATAACTAGCCTCCCGTTGATATAGAACGCAACAAAGGGATAAAAAAAACAACCGCACAAGACGTGTAGCTTTACACTGCCTTCTAGGTTTGATGACAACATACATATTA
The DNA here is from genome assembly GCF_964340395.1 of Glandiceps talaboti. Classification (NCBI taxonomy): domain Eukaryota; kingdom Metazoa; phylum Hemichordata; class Enteropneusta; family Spengelidae; genus Glandiceps; species Glandiceps talaboti. Next base: position 15,314,737 of record NC_135560.1, on the reverse strand, counting down.
TTTCAAGGTATAGCAAATTCAGCATGCCAAGATTTCTATACCTTTAATATGTTTTATAGAAATGACCTTTGCTGTCGTAGTTCTGTTTATTAGCATTTTTCTTTACAATCCTTGAAATTCCCGTTCAATAAACTTCATTACTATTCCCTTTGTGCAATATGGCATGCGTTTTAATAAAAAGGATTAAAACTATACTTGATTGCACTCTTAGCGGTTTATATTAGATTGCTATTACATGTTTAGATTTTCATTATAAAGCTTGCTGCCTCGGGTGAGTACTTGTCTTATTCAAACCTCCACACGGATGATTGTAATTAGGTCTACATATGGTTATATGCTGGTGTTCACACTTTATTTAACACACGGCGTATGTTATAATTAGTATTGCATACGTAATTAGTCAAGTCTAGACAAAATACGAGAACTGAACATGAACCATATTATTGACGTCACGTTGGCAAACTCAGATGCTTTGATTCGGACATTGTAGGGCTACTCGATTAATGGATTTCTGTCTGTCTGTCTGTCTGTCTGTCTGTCTGTCTGTCTGTCTGTCTGTCTGACCGTCCGTCCCTCCGTCAGCCCCTCCGACCGTCTGTCTGTCTGTCTGTCTGTCTGTCTGTCTGTCTGTCTGTCTGTCTGTCTGTCTGTCTGTCTGTCTTATTTTTATTTTTTGAGGAGGGGGAGATTGTGATCATTCTTTGACCCATTAGTGTAGATCGAGATATCATTACTTATTGTCGCTGACGTAGCTGAGAAATATCTTGAACTTTTCATACGATAAAATGCACCTTTCGTTCAATCGCATTCTTCAATATCACATGATGCTCCGGGTAAAATTCAATTAAACGAATGAGCTATCTAAATGTGTTGCCAAATTGTCCATTTAGATGTTGAACCCTAGGGGAGGAATATCCAGCTATAGGGTGATTACTCATTACAAGACAATTCTTCAGATAATAAGACCATTTTCATCAGTATAATAACTTGTGCATTGGAATGAATTCATCAAATAAACTTCTTAAAAATTTCTTGATACTAGGAAAGCTTGTTCGGGGTCCTTTTTCAAATGACAAGTGAACTTTAAGGGTTCACCTTGAAAAAATCTACAAACTTAATTTTCTCATTGATTTAACACAATATTCGGCAGCCATATTGGATTCTAAAATGACCTCTTTCATAAACGGTGACCGCTAACTTCTACCTGATTTTAACTTAGAATGTGCTCGAGCTTTCTTGAACAAATCAGACAAGCGTTATAATAAGATTTTTGTCTATTTCTGAGCCGCAAACTACGTTAACTCAACATGAATTATTTAATTCTAGAAAGACTTTGTAATGTTACTTCATAAGACTTAAGCTAAATATCGTGTGCCATTTTCAAATCAACAACCGGATAATGTTACTAGGTATAATATATTCACACTCATGGATCTGGTGAAGCATGTGAAATCATTGATGTCACTCATACTGTTGTCTGAAGACATCCATGTGAATTGAACTGAAAAGCTATTACCATTTCACGGTTACTTTGTTTCTACTTTTACGACAGAAATCATTACGTGGATGTTTTGAAACGAGTGTGCATTGTAGACGCCTACATCAAGTACAGTGATTCAGTGATTCAAATAAGCGGTTGTGAGTGTTTTACTTTACAGCTTTAGAAACCAAAAGAACAACAGAATGTTCGTAATTAGAGCTCTCTCAGCCTGCCGACACGAGCGTTTGATTCAGAGTCACGTTTGTATAAATACGTTTGAACATTCACAGATGGTTTTTTAATAGATGAAAAAATAGAAGTATGATTGAGCGAAGAAGGCCACATGAGAATTCTGTTTACAAAATGTTTTAATCTAATACAAATCACGGTCGATTTACAATGGCAAATATCAACGTATGCATTAATTCGAAGATACACACATAGGGATGTTAATATGGGTGGGGGTGGGGTGGGATGGGGGTAATATTTTCCGTATTATCCGAACGTTCCACGAAAATAATTGAAACCCTGCTTAGAGATACTTGATTTTACCCCAAATCTGAAATATCTGTATGAGAACATGCTTCTTTAAATATGATATACCTGCATTTGTCGTTAGCATACAAATACAAATATCATAAATATCACCTATTGAAAAACACCCCAGCGTTGATACGATCATCACCTCAAAGCATTCTTACAGAAACTCAATACATTCTTGATCACGTGTTTCACATCTTATCGTAGATCAATTTTATCTCTGAATCTCCTTGTTCCATCTAGATGGTTATTGAATGAAAAAAAGACTATGCTTAATTCATTTGATAGAATTTCACACTTGGAAAATCGATGACCTTCAATTAGTGCCCGATTCATAGAAAGGGCAAAGTTTGACAAAAGGCGTTATTCAACGAATGCTAATGGATAAATCAAAACATAGGATTACCCAATGCGGGTCATTTAATAGAGCAGATTTCTCATTTAATGCACCTCCATCTATATATATATATATATGAGGGGCTTAGCATTTCCTCCGTATTGAAGTGTGTGCCAGATAGAGTATTCTTAAAACCATCTCAATAGTTTGCAACCATTTGTAGGAACATATCATTACATTTTACACATCTATTGTTTCTTAATGGCCTCAAGGGTAATGGGATAAGTGTACTATTATGGTATGAAAATCACATATGGCCATATTTACATCAATCTATATTTTCAAGTCGGAAAGTGCTTCTATTTCAACCCATGTCTTCACTTAAGGTTTCTCATTTGCAGAGTCGAACGAAGATAAATCATCTTTTTGTACGCGACCTTTGATCATATTTGAGGATGCGACAAAAATTGTATGCATGGTGAATATATAACACTAGTGTATTTGAAACATAGTTGGCGACTGTATGTATATATGTATGTATGTATGTATGTATGTATGTATGTATGTATGTATGTATGTTAAATTTCAAAATCATTAACTGTTCATGGAAATTAAATTAAATTGTGGCGGCACGGGTTAGCTTTGGATATACACAACATTTAAGTAAAATGAATTGGAAACACAGATTGCATGTTTTTACTAGCACCACTGTCCACCATTTAACATGTACGCTTGAATAGTCACGTCTGTGCATAAAATGAACTATTTTTGCCGACACCAACATGCAAATTAACCCGCAGGGGATAGTCAGTTACGATGACAGTCTATTGTGATATTGATGAGCAGTGACTCCGGTTTCATTACTGCTACTGCCCTTGGGTATTGTAAGTGCCAATCAAAGCTGACATTTAATCTACACGGACGGGCCGTCATGATATAATTGTCTTAACACTTAAACCTTCAAAGTAAGGGTCTGTTTTACGAAGGTATTTGTCCCTTTCAAGCTCTCCTGTAAATGACAGTTTTAAAGAGAACTTAAATGTGATGGATGTCATCCCTGTTTCCAAACCATGAGTTGTAATATCAAAAGAAGACATCAACACGGTTGGCTTGTTTTTAGACATGAGAATAGTTGGCATGTGCAATTTGTTCAGTTTATAGGAGTCTCGTCACCTCTCTTCAAAATGTGCACTCCATGAACTACTCTCCTCAATTCTTATACGAAGTAAAAGATATTGTGGGTAAATGTCAGACATGACTGTACGATACACTGGATTGATGTGGTATCGTTTCATTGCAATACGTGGTCTGGGCAGGAAGGAGTTGGACAGTTATTAGAACTTGGTTGTGTGCATGTATCGTTATCTTTTTATCGCAACGATTTGGGAAAACGGCATCATCCATCAGGGTCTTTCATTCGCAGGTGATAAAGTTTGAATTGCATTCCACGTCGAACATTACGTATCTGTAGAGACATCAGTATGTTTCCTCGCAGTTAGGATTTTGTGTGTAGGCGATACAATCTTGCTCGTCATGTGAAGGAAAAGAGTTGATTCTTTGAACATGAAATAAATAATACCATCCTTGATTCAATGACGTAATCTATGAACATGGTGATTGTAACGAGTTTACGCAGCTTTAAGAAATTTGTCTTCATATTTCAAAATATATAAAATCCTACCTGCTGCGATATTACACTATGAAATGCATGATCATCCATTCCTGTCGTACAATTACATTTCAGTGATTATTTTTAAAAAAAAATTGAATTTCCATCATTGCCAAAAATTTGAAATCAATTTATTATGTACACGATAGAAAATAAACGGTATACATGAACATAAATCCATTTGTTAATTCACGTACGTTATTATCAGCCGCCTGTGACGAGATATATTATATGCAACTGTTTTTAAGTCACCCTTTCTGTTTTTGGGAGATATAACATAAAAGTGATGTATTGGATAAATACATCTTCCTTCAGGAACTTTCTCGGTCGAATTTCAAAACACTCGGTTAATTATTGCCGCTCGCTCATAGAATACGTATATAATAGTTACTAATCCTGTGAGACTTGGTAGGTTTTCATTTAAAACCCATTAAGGTGTACTTGTACCATCAACATTACTCACACATTTCTTAAAGCGATTGGTGACGCGTCCTCGAGGCAGATTTGTATAAAAGTGAGAACATGTTTAAATTCAATAAAACGTGTTTGAAAGAGTTTGACAAGATTTATCAAGGCCGTATTGTGAAATATTACAATGTAGTTTAAATCTTACGGAAATGAGGGGGATTTATAATCAGAAACTGTTTACAAGCAGTGGGTGTACATTCCCCCTTGTATTATTGTTTAAGCATGACCATATAGTATGTCTAAGGATGTTTATAATTAAGATAGAAACAGCAAGATAAAAGCTTTACCCTTGGGGTTCACAATATGAAACAGTCTTGTGTTTAGCCCGGAAGAGAGGAGCCATTGCGACGAGGATGTTTCAATATGGCTGCCTTAGTACGTGTGATGAATGCTGATTGAAAATTAAAATACAGTACACCGTTGTGTATGGATGTATAGATACATGTGTTTGGAATACTCTTTAGATTTGGGCCGGAATATTATTTAACTTAAAGGAACTTAATTGTAGGGTCTGGCTGATAAGGAGACAGATTATAAAGTTTGGTGGCCATGATGTTTCATTAACTAGGTTGGAGAACGTGAAGTTAATTAAAAGAAAACATTGACAAATTGAATCTTCGAGCATTTGATTTGTTTGTTAAAACCGTGCTTAAATATCCTTTCAACAAGCTATAGGCTATGGCGCAATAATGCAATGTAATGTATGCAAACACACTTTTCGTGACGGGATAATCCAGATTTGCTTTCTAAGATCATGCTAAATTCTCTTGCAATACACATACTTAATAGTATTCATAGTGAACCTTATATTAAGGGCAAAACTTCAAAGTCAAAATTAGGTCTAAATGAAAGCATCAGGCTTGCTACATTTGCATTTATCACCAACGCACATGTACCTGGTAAACATTTGTCACAGAACGACACCTGCGTTAATGACCTCCGTTTGATGAGGTTTTCAATCGCTAAAAAGCCCGCATGGATTGCTTGACATAACCAAATTCGCTAGTGACGTCATTCACTCTCGCATCAATCAGGAATATTTACAATTTGCCCAAAACAACAGGTAGTAAGAGCAGAGATGCGATTCATACAGAAGTGAGCTCGGCATGCAGTATTCTTTCAATATGAAGTAACCTGTGAAACACAATGCATTTGATGATTTTTACCACTTTTGAATTCCACAAAGGGAGGGGTAGGTTGTTAGTATAACACTGTCTGTCTGTCTGTCTGTCTGTCTGTCTGTCTGTCTGTCTGTCTGTCTGTCTGTCTGTCTGTCTGTCTGTCTGTCTGTCTGTCTGTCTGTCTGTCTGTCTGTCTGTCTGTCCGTCCGTCCGTCCGTCCGTCCGTCCGTCCGTCCGTCCGTCCGTCCGTCCGTCCGTCTGTCTATGTGTTATCATTATATCAAAACACAGCATTCACAAATTAAAGGAAATACAGCATTAAATGTTTTCTTCCACACAATAGCTAACTAGGGAAGTCGTTGGTCAATTGGTTAGCCCCTATGCATATTATCTGCAGTCTGAGTTCGAAACCACCTATATATGCTAGGTTAGATTAACAATCAGCTAGGTCTGTAAGTAAGAAGGATGATGCCCAGGTTGACCCTACAAAACACCACAAGTTTTGCCTGGATACGCCAGTCAAGAAAGTCAAAACTATCACCTGAGCTCAGTGACAAGATTATGACACATATGTTCCTACACGTTTATGTCATTAGGCTTCTATATTTTTGCAACTCTTTCAAATTTCATAATACCCATAGAAAGAGAAGGCACCGTTTGTATTTTGTCACTATTTGATACCCTGATAGTACCAATGGTTTTCCAATTGTATATGAAAGATGGATAAAGAACATTTAGAAGTAGCCCGTGTAACCAGACTAAAATACGCCCTACAGATGTATAATATCCTGTTCATTATCATCATTATCATCATCGTCGTCGTCGTCGTCGTCGACCACCTCGTCGTTGATGTGTTTATTTAGTAGTGTACAATGCTAAAAACAGTTAGTTTGTTTCTAATGCAAACATTGTTTCATGACGACTTTAACGTTTCCAAAATGACAAATTTGTATATAAATATTGACACTGTTGTGAGAATATTTTAATAGTTCTATATCTTGCCTGGAATGGAATTTCACGCTATATGGTTCTGAGGAAGACATTCGATTCAAAGCTGAATATCATCAATATTCAATGAGATACGAGGACAATTATCGCCTTTCAGATGATTGATAGGAGCAATATTCGCGTCGGACTGCAGTGGACAGCTGACAACATGTAAAAGTCAATTTAACGAGAAGAGAAATATGGAGATATGTCAAGGGGGATTTTTATTGTGTCATCAATCAGTCTAATTGAGAATTCCATCTCAGCTAGTAATTTGTATGAACAGGTACGAGAATTGCGTCATAAACGGGTGTCGTTATTCCGTACGTAACTCAAGAGATACTTGTCATTGCAACTTACGGATGAGTCACCACGATAGTGCTGATTCTGAACTGTATTTAATGGAATACTTTAAGTGAATGCTAACGGTTCTGATTACACATAAATTGTTACATAATACTTTGTGTTGTTAAATCTTGACAACAGCCAGCAAGACCGCACAGGTGACTGACATCTATACACGTGGATTCCGTTGGTTCTGTGTTTTCACATTGGTAAAAAAAAATGGAGTGGCTAGGTAAAACCTGCATTGTTCTGTAGAATCAAATTAATCGACAATCTACTTGTTTACAGCGTACACGTGATAATTCTAACCAAACCCTGATATTTTACATATGCGCATACATGCAGGCAGGCAGGCAGTCAGGCAGGTTGGGCAGGTTGGCAGACAGGTTGGCAGGCACATACATATATACTACATACATACATACATACATACATACATACATACGTACATACAATGCGTAAGCGTAACTACATGCATATTACATGACGATGCTGCGCGTCTTATCATTCTGTCTTGTTAACCATTTTCTGCAAGCCGTCACGTTCATCAGATAAATTTTAGGTAATATTTTTCAACATTTCGGTAATTTGCCTTCTTATAAGCTGGAACTTCAAACTTAATCACATCTCATTAATAAATATCAACTTTAATACAAACGCTGCCCTTCCTATTCATATATCTTTTATATATTCTAAGCCCTGTTCGATGGAATAGATGAGTTGGGAGAGTGTTAATGTAAAGGAAATTTCTCCTGAGACTCATATCAGAGGCGAGTGTGTGGAACTTATGATTATAAACCTCAGAGTCGTCACACATGAGATTAACTTTGATGATGTCACCTTATCTTACCTTGATGAATTTGGCTCAAAAGGTCAAAGACCAAAGTTCACTTATCAGAACGATGAGGTTGTGAAGAGAGACATGACAAGAACTGTGATTTGTGTGATAATTTCATAATTTTTTTTTAAAATGGCGACAAGCGATGAATTAATGCGTTAATTTGTATCGCAGTCGGAGGTGAAAAGTTCAAATCAAAGCTATTGATTATCATATTGTTTCAAATGAGCTGAAGGAGACGAAAGCGTGACCTTTGACACCAATCATTGTTGGAACATCTGGTTAACTGCCTTCATTCTGAACTCATCACGTAATTGAATGTCGACCAAACTTGTTATGAAACCTGCGAGGGTAGTTCCAGTTATTTTGAGATAAAATAATGCTGATTTTCATTTTTAATCTTAAATTTTATACACTTTTATATTTTGGAAACATACACATAAATCTTCATTCATCCACGCATTTGGAAATGCACTGCACGGTGATGGGTTAGCTAACATATTCAATTACGACACAAGATCGATAAAGAGATTTCAGACAATCCAATTTTCACGTCGACGTGTCTGTGTTTGCGTAATTTTGTCTAGCAGTCTTGTTTTAAATCTCAGTACATCGTGCATACAACGAAGCGAACAAAGAACGTGTAGAGCAATTGGAAGAATTTACTATGTACTTTATGTGATAAAATAGACCACTAAGTACATTTGATGTGGCAGAACTGATTTTCTGCTAATATTACAAAAACAGATCACAAAATAAACACACATGCAATAGTTTAACGCACCTATCCCTAGCATGTTAGTATCATATATGATAGACTCGTTCAAATCGGACAAATTGCGAAGATATTTTCATTTTTTAAATCTTGTTATATTTTTTGGAAATGTATTGTATAGAATTTTACATGTATAGCTGTGGGGGATTTAAATGAATTAATACAAATTTAAGCTGAATATGATTTAGCAACATATAAAATATTATGGTTATTAGATACAATGACCTAGTCTACTTCTGGTTACTAGTTTGATGTTTAACTTTAATTCATTTTAGATCAATTCTTTCGTCGAATCGAAATGTCTTAATCTAGACATCAGCCTTGTTTTATTAATAATTACTTGCGGGACATATCACTCTTGCGTTGAATCGAAACATCTGAATGTAGACATCTGAAGGTAGATTTGTACCCGATATAACACGCATATATATCGAAATGGCGTCTTACCTATACAATGCAATATCTAATGAAAGATGAGTCTAGGATCAGATTTACATGTAAACCTCCGTGGGCACTTCTATACTGTAGTTACACGTACATCCAACATGGTCTTATCCTTGGCTACGCGACCTTATAGATGTCGCTGATACAAAACGTATTTCAAATCTGACAAGCGTGAAACGATATTTCTTTTTCTTCAGGGCAACCCTTCTGGGGGGTTGTATGCTGTAGATGAAATGTATGTGAAATAGTAAAGAAAAATCCATGTAATACACTTAAGATAGTAAACCATTTCCTTAATGATAAGGAGGGCAGTATACGTGAACGTTGCTGTGTAAACCTATAGGTAAATCATAATGGTTATTACACCGACATTCATTTGCCTTCAAAACTGTTTAAGAGTTCCTTTTTTTTCAGGTGATAGTCTACGCTTAAATTCGTATTTAATTTATCAAAACATTTACTTACAACTCATCTACACTTCACAAATAGATTAGAAAATGTCCCCAAAAGTTGAAGATATAGTATTAGGGACAAGACTGCTGTAATACCTAATGCAGTTTAGTTTCATTTTTGGCATCACAAATTTGTTTCTACAGTGGTTAGAAATAAGAGCAACGATGTAGAATTACCAATACCTTTATCATAATTCATTTATTTGTGTATTCATGTTTTTGTTCATTATCCTCCTGAAGGAATAAACAAAGAACATAATGAGTCCGGGGTAGAGGTTGGGATTAGGGTTGAGGTTAGGGCTACCTGAAATGTAACATTAATGACGATGCTTACTTATGTAATATAATGTAATTTTAATAACAACCTCGATGGATTTCCAATCCACTTGCGCTACCAACGAAACGTTTGTTTAATTAATTAATTTTTTATCAAAGTTGTGTGCGCCTAAAAGATGAAAGTCTTCAGGTCTTCATGTTAAATTGAAAATGTCAACAAATTCCCAGTTAATACCAAGACGAAATAGGGGTCACCATGCATATTTTTGAAGTAACGTCAACATAATATCAAAATGAACCCATTTTAGAATCCAAAATGGCCCCTAAATTCTTTGCTATCTGCATGGAAAAAAGATAGTTGATTTTCTCGAAAACAAGATGGTGAACCCCCAATGTCCTTTTACTGTTTCAGAGGATCGGGAATATGCTTTCATATGGCAAAGATTTGGGGGAATTGAATGCTTCATTTTTCAGGCAGATTGGCTTGCGAGGCGTAGTCTACCATAACTGCTATTAAAATACAGCATCATCATTATCTCATATTGTACCCTTCATGTGCTTTTAAAATTAGTACTAGTAGATTGTCAATGATCGGTTTTCTAAAACTCATCTCAGCTTTGTATACATTATTGAGACGTGTGTTAAGACTACGTAATGATATAGCACATTACAACTGTCTTACTTCGATCAGAGAGCAATGCCCTTAATTTTCACCATGAACAAAAAATGTACTTACACAAACCTTAAGTTTTCCAATCAATAATGTCATATGCTTTACCTTGGTTGATAAGAATTCGCTTTCACTATTCTGGAAGTCTAAATGTGGTCGCTGATTGAGAGTAAATGAATGACATAATCTCTACATTCCACTTACATTGATCAATGTATGTTATGAAATGATGTGTGTGACAACAAGGTCCACTCATAAACTTGGAATTTTCTATCACGTATACAAGCAAATTTTAACACAGTTAAACACATTAGCTCCCAGCACAACATACCTCAGAGTCTTTGCGGCACCGCCCACACGTACAGATGGTACGTCATTTGTCGTTACGACAGCGGAGAATAATTGCTTAAACTGTTCAGTAGTCTTCCACCTAAGAACTGCAATTATATATTTACATATTGCAACCGTTTACCTGCCAAACCAGCAGCTTTGTTTAAATTTTACAAATAAAAAAAATCCACTGAATATATACAAACGACGAATTTAACGAAACAGTGCAAAGTACGATATGCGCCTCTGTAGTAGCTTAAAGTCATCAATTTTAGTCATTCGGATTTATAAACGCCAATACTTCACCTTTAAGACATCTTATCCTTTGATCATCCTAACGCAAATTGAGTAAAAAAGCAAAGTACTCCCAGTTTGTCATATGTTACAAAATTGCATGTATTGAATGTGAAATACGTAAGGTGCAGTTCTAGTCATAGGGATGGGAATACACACTTGAGTTGTATATTATGTCTGGGTATGATACACCACTAACTGTGCAGTCCACTTGTGCTATTCTCACGATGTGTCATTAACCCTGAATCATTCAAAAGCAGATATCTGATAATTTCCTTTCTCCAATTTCCAAAGTTGAACTTTATGTGACTGTACCTTTCGTTGCGGTCATTGATATTTGAAAATCTACTTCAAGAGATGTGAAATTACGTATACATGATGCAGCTTATCATATATTGATGCTACATTGACAACTTGTATTTACCAAATGTAATTTACATATATATCTCACTTTGTTTTTTATAAAATTATATTTGTATAAGTCAATTCTTATTTATTGAAGCAACGAGGCTTTTTGCTTGATTTATTTTAGTGATGGTAAGTTTCTTACATAAATGTGAGTAAGGGATAATTGTGTCTTCCTAATCGTCGTTTGTGGTGATTTGTAAACCATTACTGAATTCCAGATATGTGGCAATGATGTCACGCATTTCAAAAAGATAAAAGCAGTAATGTTTCTCCATAGTATACAAGATTTTGTCGATAACAAGCTAAGTATTGTAACAGACTTTGTCAATTTATTGATGGCGGCTTTTTTCCATAAGACTAACACAAAAGAAGCGGACTCGGTGACACGATTATGTTTGAAGACATGAAAACAAACACACACACACACACACACACACACACACACACACACACACACACACGCGCGCGAGCGCGCGCGCACGCACGCACGCAATTCATTCATGCACATACATACATACATACATACATACATACATACATACATACATCCATACATACATATCGAGTTGAGTTTTTCTTACTGTTACTGTTGAACTGCGTTGACCTATTAACTTCACTACTCTCTCCGGTTCATTCACATGATAATCAACTTAGAGTTCACAAGCTTCAATAATCTATCTCACTTAAACATAGGTCACATATTAATCATACAGGTACATGTTCAGTTTTAAAAGGCTAATATTCTTTGCTAATGCCACTTTGGCAGATTTCAAACTCTGCCGTGCAATGAGTACTGTATAAGGAGTCTCCTCAAACGTATAAGGGTCGCTAATCAAAGGGTCACGGGACTTCAAGTGCCCAGTATATTTATAAATTTTCCAGCATCTCTAACGTTTCTGAAATTTAAGTGTGTGAATCATTTAAAAATGAATTATTAATGGTACTTGGCATGATTCACCTATTTCAGATATTTCCTTCTTGTGATTTATAGGGTTTATATCCATTGCAAGACTTTAGATTAGAATTCGAAATACTGTTACATTTTTTATTAAGACTAACGTCTGTTATTTTTGGCAAGTCTTCCCGTTGGTTTGCCTTTTCAAACGATGTCAACCTATCATTTTTTTAAACGTTAGTCTTATGTTGTCCAAAGTTGTATTTAAATTTTCGGTCTTTAAACCCCCATACTACTCCATATTTAAAGCGGTCGAATCCTTCTATATTGCTTAATGTTGAATGCGCCTCGGTAATAAACTCTTTAACCGATCGATGTTACTATAATCCGTAAAAAAACTGTTCTCAGTTAAAATCAATTAAAGTAATCGCGGGTCACCATACAAATTATTGAAATAGCGGTTAAAATGATTTTAGTTACTTTAGAATCAAATATGGCCGCCGAATACTGTGTGATTTTCTTTAAATTTTAAATGGGGATTTCTTCGGAAACGATATGGTGAATCCCAAAATTTGTTTTACTATAATTTCAAAAATACCCGGAGCAACCTCTGAAATGGCAAAGTTTGGATATAATTTAAGAACATTGATGTCCACAGAAATGTGTCACTGATGAGGAGCAGTCATAACTATAATAGTTGTCCATACGGTACCGAATAAGCCCGACTGAACATGCACCCACGCATACACACCAAATATCCACTGTTCCTACATTTGCATCTTCTTTCTTTGCATCGTTCTCTGACATTTGCTCTACAAATACTACTTGTAGTCAACGCCATGTCTCTACAAACATTAAATATTATGATAGTAATATCTTCTATGCTAGCCTATATTTTTACTGATGATACTTTGACATGTAACTGACTATACAAACTTGGTAACAAGTCTTTTTCTGTAGTAAGTCGACATCTGATTCCCTTATATAGGCTTGAATGTCAGCTAAGACGCGCTTGTACACATGTGTATTTCCTATGGATTATCCTGGCTGAATTGATGAATTGTAAATCAAGTTTCCCTGCTCTGAAGAAAACAGTACACTGCTGTAAAGTGCATCGACAATACTACACTGTAATTGGATAGAAAGGAACTACTTAAGGAGGTAACGAAAGTCGATATTAATTGACACGACAACAATATAGACTATATGGGAAATATCTTTTAAACAAAAATTGAAATGTGCTGAAAAAAAACCATAAAACACTAGTCTATAGCACTAGTGGTGGGCTACACAAAGGATCTTTGATTCGTATTTACAATTTCCTTGTCGAGCTACCTATAAGAGGTCACATCAAAATGCACTTTGCCACCCACTAGCACTTGCGACATCATTTTTTCAATTCGCTGCAGATTTGAAGAAAGTCTTTGGCATTTTCATAAATGTAATTTTATCGGCCTATATGAGGGATATATATTGTATAAGTGTGATCACGAAGTTTCAATTAAGGATGGTGCCTTTACAAATGAGTTTTGTTGCCGATGTTACTAAACCATACATGGTACGCCATTTCCATTTTATAGACGTTTGGCTTTATCGCGTCCGCTAATAGTACCGCAAAACGTACGAATGTACGTAGGAGTTTCCGTTTAGGCCATCACTGTTGTGCATTTTCATGAAAGAGCTATCAACTGAGAATATCTCCAGTGACCAGTACTAATTTACGAAGACTTACCACGGCTCATGAAAGTGTGTACTCATATAATTATAACCTGGGTTCACCTGTCAATAACAATGCTCATGATCATGGTAAGCGTATTCGATCTTAAAACCAAATTAACTTTTTTACAATCAATTAAAGTGTGATCATATAAGTAGAACAAGCATTCGAATATTAATTCCGTTTGCAAACTTCACAAAACCTCACAAAACTCATTCTCTGTGATATGATATCAGTCCAATACTGATTAAACAATGACATGGCATTTGTTAAATTTATAAGTACACACCGGATACAATTGTACAATCATTAAATTTTCCCCCAAGCCATTGTTTGACTTGCAAAACGTCTTCATTGACGTCAGTTGTGCTGCAAAGCCATTGGCACAATTGTTAGTTAAAGGTGCACCCAGGTTATAAGGCTATAAGTACACACTGGATACAATTGTACGATCATTAAAGTATTTCCCCAATCCATATCCCTCGAGTGACAATTACAGTTTCGCTATCAACGTCCTCTGACCAGGAATGTAGTGGACACATTCCTTTTATTCATTTTTGCCCTGAACAGCAAATTATCCGTGGAATTTATCCGTGGCATATTAAATATTAAAACATTATTGATGTACTGTGTTAGTGCTATCTACATTTAATGAAAGCATGACGACCAATGTCAAAGGGATCAATAGACACATTGAAATAGGTTGATTAAAATATTATGATACATGTATATGTCAATGAACGGTGTCATCAATTCTAATTTTCTCTACTGAAAGATAAATGAGTGTTTTAATGAAATGGAATTTCATGCCATTGTTTAAATCATCTTACAAAATACCCCCAACCAATGTCGCACTCATGGATGTTCCAATGATGTATTTTAAAACGATATTCTTGATAATCTTACTTTAACAGATAGCTCAAAGTGTAAAAAAAATCAACATTTTTGTATTTTTTTAATGTTTATGCAACTATACGTTGCTGTATAATGACACTATACTGCATGCGAAGGTGTAGGTGGGTACACACGTTTTAGGGGTCTCCAAGGTATGTATATTGGATGAGAGGTATGTGAAACACGACATAATATGGGAACTGATGGATAACAGCAATGGTAGGTCGATCACTCGAAGAGGAAATATTAATGAAGTCATCTTGGTCATTTGTTGTTCAACTTTAACTTACGTATTATTTGCATAGTGGTTCAGATGAGACTTTTCATTCATTATTCTTTCAAAATGAGAACCTAAGTTTCTTACAGTGCTTCCATTAACCTTTCCGAACAGTATATTTTGTGGTGTAAGCTCTATGGGCATGTGTCCTTTATTGCAAAATATACACTGTCTATCTACATAGTGGATCAAACGATATTCCGTTAACCTAAGTGTAGATAGAGTCACCCATTTTGGAATAGAGTATGTAATGATCGCACTTGAAGTGAAATTAAACGAAACAGAGTTAAAACAATATGGACAAGAACGATTTTCAAACTTATAATAAAGGCCACACCTTTAGCAAATCCCTCACAAGGCAAAAGGCTTGTATGAGAATGGGAAAAGGGGTTCAGTGTATACTATCGATTCTCTTAATAAAGCTAAAGAGAGCCTAAGGCTAGCAAAACACTGAATGACCCAAACCAAACCAGACACATTAAGAACAAGCATTACGGAAGTGTTTTCTACTTTTACAATGCCGACATCAGACCGTGGACGAACGACACCTGCTACAAAGAGGGAAAGTAAACAAATGAATTGGGTTAATAACACTTGGCACAGCATGTTGGAACAGCAGAGACTTGTATAGCACACCATGGTTTGATAAAACCGTTTTATGGCGTCTTTATGTGTACATGAAATTCCAGGGAACTGGAAATTTGTTTTTGAACATGAACTATTATGTAAAGTGGCTATAAAACTGTTCTTATCAAATTAGGTTATGTAATACAAGACTCTGTACTTTCAACATGCTGTACCAAGTGTGATTAATGCAATTCATTTGTTTACTTTCCTTGTCTGTAACAGGTTCCGTTCGGCCACTGTATGATGTCAGCAGTTGTAATGTTTTGGGAATAAAAGTTTGAAGGAATGTGAAATATCCGCCGTTTGTCTCATGTGTAACGATTGGAAGGTCACCCTCCCTGGCATATGTCGGCCTCAGTTTATTTATGTAAAAATAACACATGACGCATGCGCATTGCACGTGTTATGGCCATACTTTATCTGTTGTGTAATTGTGATCTTCATCATATTTCCATTTCCCAAGTAAAACGGAAAGCTATGCTAGTATTCTATTTTGGGCATGTTATGTATCCCAGTGCTCTATGATGCAAATGTTACGGAAAGTGGAATTGGGAATAGATATTATAAATACTTAAACATTGCGCATAAAGAGACAAATCATCAGTCCATAAATATATCTTGCAATTGCAATATAACATAATAACGGATGGCATTTAGTTTTGTATGCTTTGTGAAGATATTTTAGATGTACACCGGATTAAAAGTCCATATATTCCATGTCGAAAACCCATACACGATTTAAAACTTTGCATAGGATTATTCTAAACCATCTCTGTCAGACGTCTGATATCACTCAACCGAAATGAGTCTAAGGAAACGAGGCTATTTCCACCGTTACTTGAATAGCATATGTTCTTAAAAGATTGCCCGAGAGTATTTTTTGTAAAAAATTTCCCAATATGAAAAAAAAGGTCGAAAACACAAAGATTGTTTTCCAAATGGAAATCCAGACCTGAGGGAAGTTTATGACTTTAATGTTATCTCACAAATCTTTTATTCTTAAAGGTCTTCTGTGAGACTCGTATAGAACTTTCCTTTTATTTCTTCCCTTCAATCATAAAACTGCATTTGTCCCCAAGGCCCTGAATGCACGTAATGTCAATCAACAGTCTGTTGTCTTGATAACAGTCAGCAGAATGTCAGACAGTTCAAATATACTTAAACTAAATATTTTAAGATCATTTATACACCATTAAAAGAGGAACACAATGTTTCTAACAGCACTCATACTTTTCGGTGATAAATGGGGAATATAATTTTCATATATGGAGACAGGCCGGTAGGCAAGACCGGGACGTACTGATTCGGACAGACAGACAGACAGACAGACAGACAGACAGAGAGACAGACAAGCAAATCCAATACACTGACAGACTGGTATCAGTCAGATAAATGTCGTATGAGATAAATTAATTGATGTATGGAAGGTTGGATGGATGGATGTAAATAGGCCGATCCATGGATGGGTGGGTTGATAAGATACACAGACAGACAGACGGACAGACAGACAGACAGACAGACAGACAGACAGACAGACAGACAGATAGATAGACAGAATGGGTGAATATTCAAAGGAATCCAGTTATTGATTGTGCGCCGGTTTAGCACAGAGCTGATTTCTCTCTGTTTCAAGCCTGTTGTTCTCTTTATTCGTACAATGTATCACTTCGCTTACCAGATTATAACCTTAAGCTTTGAAAGCGTTAAATATTCGATTAGTTTGAATACATCAGAAGAGAATGCCTAATTATGCAACACACATTCTCTGGCACGTATGTTTTATGATTAAGTATAATGTTTTCCGCTGCAATTAGATCTACGGTATTGATTTCTCACCTGGAGGCAGGTTGACAGTTTTAGATGTACAGAGGAATGTGTTGTGTAAAAGGCTGTTATCCCATGACAGTGCCATGCTCTGCTAAAGATCAATTTGTAATGTTCAATACGCACGACACCTGTACGAAAACGGTCAACAGAGAAAATAGCTTTTTTTCCTTTATAAACCGTCAATCGACATAATTCAAAACTATGAAGACAAGCATCCCCATAAACATAGAAGCAAGAGCTAAGCTTGTGAAATATATAGTGGTAATATATGCTAGTGGCAATGAGACATGTTACGGTAACTACAAAACTATTTCAAGTTTTTTGGGAGCTCAGCAGGTTTTTCACCGATTAGGCGAGGTGACAAATATGCAGAGAAGTAATTCTGTGTAGCCCCATTCACTTTGTTGAACACATCTTGTGTACTTAATAGAATCGTTCGCGATAAGGCTACAGGCTACATTGGCCTTGATTGTGAGAATATGGACCTGGATTAATCTCCGTTTGTTGATAGAGTTAATATTAGGAAACAAATGACAATGTTGTCCTTGAGAAACCGTTTAATGAGAAATGATCTCTTAGATGCCTCCAAGGGCACACATATGTTTCTAAGTAGGGATTTGTGTACATTAATCTCTGGTGAAAGACGGTGAAAGTGACTCTAATCTGGCATTAGTAACCAAATCCCCTTCGAATATGAAGAATTAAATCTGCTTGAAAAGGTAACACCAATAACAGGTCAAAGGAAGTTAGACTCATACGATGTTTTGTTTTATCTGAAGAATTCACTCTCGGTACAAATGATTAGGTCGTTGAAGTTTAATCCAAAAGACAACCTTCTTTCAGAAGGTAATTGTATCTGCATATTAAAACGTTCTCAAAGTATTCTACTTAATGATGTATACTTAGCCATCACTTGTAATAAACTGAACTCAAACCAGGTATTAGGTTATAACTAATTACAGACGATCCAATGACGTAATTCATTATACGTATCAAGAAATGTATAGCACCTTTTTGCTATACGACCAACAGTTCTCACAATGGCAGAACACAAGTTATAATGGCACGGAATTATGCATCAACATTAACATTATACTAGAATGTTTAATTATCAAAGTTTTTTTGTTTAGTATTTGCACTTGAATGAAAAGCTTATAAACTCAGCTTGTGCCGCTTTAAGAATTTGAAACACTGAAAGTTTAATGGTACCAAACAGTGATTTGTACTTTCAGTGAAAAGGAAGAATAACACAACAAAAAATGATTTAAGGTCAACTTTTGATCAATAGGTTTTAGACACGAAATTGTCAATATTATTCAAGAATGATGACGTAAACATGGTTGCATAAAACAAGCAAAGATAGAAAGCATGAACATATGCACATTTTGTGTAATTTGCACTCTTCAAAATATTGAGAAAATGTCGAGATCACCTCGTCGGTAAAATCGATTCATAATCGATTACCTTTCTTTTCCATAGACCTGACATTTTGTGTTCTTATTGCATCTACTCTAAAATATTGGTAACCCGTAGCCATATCATAATATCGACGAATTTGATAGAAATGTGTTACCTCTACTTTATCTCAGCCAGTTGTAGGAAAGGTCAATTTTTGACAATATATTTGGTATCATTCAATATTAATTTGTTTTCGAGACAACGAACTAAGATGTTTGATCGATGCAGATTGAATATTCACTATACCAGATTTGTAGCATCTTGAAAGTGATGATGTGCTATTTTTAGGAAATCCAACGCTGTTTTACAACACTGTTTGTTTTCATTGCAACCTAGTTTAGTTGTTGCCAGAAACAACTCACTATTTTTTTTAAAGTAGTGTTGAAATATTAAGTCTCTTGACATACTATTGCGAAATTGTGTATGCGTCTATGGCTGTTCTGGAGTTGCAGTTTTGCTGTATTTTGATGATTGTGTCAGCACTATTTAACAATAAAAAGTACGTCCATGTCTTTTTTTTTCAAGAAGGATTGCAATATAACCTATGTGTCTAGATATGCTGTTTTGAAATTACGTTTTATATCGATTGTGTATAGCTGTGTTGTTACAATGCGCCTTATTTTGTAGAGTACGTCATTAGTTACGTACCGCTTATGTACACAGCACGTCAATGTATATTTTGTCAAGCAGCGTTTGAATATAGCACTAGTCATGGATACAATGATCACACACACACACACATATACAAATTGTGTGACATATTCCGAATACATTAATGAGTTTGGAAACATTTTCAATGACGATCTGTCTATCTGTCTGGTTCTGTATGGAGGCTGAAAGGAAGGGTGAGTAATCAGATTATAAGAATCTACTCTTGGGTAAGATATGGTAATGTTAACAGCTCCGAGTCAGTGGAAAGTGTGAGCAAGTGAAGGACAGTCGAAGTGGGGAGGTGGTGCTGACGTTGTAAACGGCTTTTCCATTGATCACCTTTTATTCATTTACCACGGAAGTTTCTAAAACCCAGTTCAAAAACCCTTGCCCCCCTAAAATTAGCTTCGCCCCTTTTAGGTCGGAATTTGTGTATAATTCCATAAGAAATTTCATGAAATTGGAAAATTGTCTGCAAATTTCATGAATTGGATATGGGCAGTTTCAGCGACGGGGTGTAAAGTATACATATACGCGTGTACATACATAACATATACATGCCATACCATTATGTCAGTTATATTATCGCAATAGAGATGAACTCATGCATTGAATATCATGCCACTGACTCCTGTAAGTCTTGAGTCACAAATTGTGCTAGTTTGAAAACCATGTTGCAATTGCGGGTTCCATTACGTGAGCTTATATCTTTGTAAAATATACATTGGTAAAATCCTGGCGATTACATCACATCTGAAATGTCATGAATTAGAATGCATGACACAGTTTGGTATTTCCTATTAGGTTGAATACAAAACTTGCCTGTACATAACATTAGTATATTCAATATAGAAATAACCACCGTCGTACTCTGCCGAAGGTAGACGTACACACCGTTCAACAAAGGAACGGCGTTACGTTACATAACATTGTAATTGTCTGGACACAAATAGTTGTTCTGTTATGCATGTCAAGTCCTATGAAGTTTAATGGATGGGCCTGGGATTGATAATGCTTGCAGACGGAATAAGTAAAGACCCGATTCTGACACGACATAAAATGGGTAATGGCAATGTCAGAACTAGCTCTATCTGCGAGCAGGACAAACTGGGATTTTTTAATTGTAACTGTGTATATTCCGACTGGATTGGACATCGTTGCCGTTTTCACTTAAATGGCAATCCGATGACGTAAATGTGAAAATATCAGTAGATATATACATTTTACAACATTTTACTTTGATTTAACAACAGCTTCAAACATGTACTCCCACGTGTAACACTTTTAGTGTAGTTATCTTGTACGTAGAACTCACATTTCTCTCTGAAGAATCAGAACTGGCTAGTTTTGCCCATAGCTGGTAAAGAGTATTATGTAAGGAGGAAAGCGTGGGTGTTTTGAGAAATTTGTTTGGGAAAAGTCTGGCTTAAAGCTTGTCACTTTATGCGCGGTGAAATAACTTGACATGCCGTCAAGGGAAAACTGCCGATTACTTTATCGTAGCTGGCGTCAATAGATAACTGTGCTGGGTTGAATCTTTTATCAAATTTCATACAATGTTGTCCGTACTTAAATCCATGACATTTAGGAATACTTTCAGTCAGTATAATTATCCAAATTGCATTTTCAACGTCACAGAGACATTTATATTTCTTGGTCGACCAAAATTTTGGAGTGCTTAGGTGCAAATACTTTGACACCTGCCACCATATATTGTATCCTTTTTTTTTTAAACAGAGATTGGTGGTTAGGTTAATGAAACGCAGAAGTGTGTTGTATTCTACAGTTTATGGTGGTTATACATATAATGTCCATATTTTGATTCAAGACTTTTTAAAGTGTGTTGTCCTCTTCTGCTCAAGTTCAAATTTCAATACATACAATGTCTTGAGCACCCAGTTCTACTATTAAGTGCTGTACTTAATTGTGAAATGAAAGCTACTTTCCAACATATATCCATTCTACAATATCACAATTAACAACAATTATGAATATTGAACAAGGTACAGGAGTGGTGTTGTTGTCACAATCATGAGTAGCATGTTGATGTGTTAATTTATCACACGTGCAAAGGTTTTGTCATTCTTCGCGACTTTTTCAAGCAGAAGTATTTTCAAGATAGGTCCAGGGTGAGAGCATGTGGATCTAGACTTTAGTATAATTAATATTCATTTCGATTAACAGATGTGGTTAGCCTGTTTTCTTACCAATCACGATTAACCTATTACAATGTCAATTCATCACATTCGCCAAAAGGTTTGTCGACATGTGGGTCTCGTTACTGTTGCAGAAAAGGACGCATACGCGGGCTTTGGAATATCTCGGCAAGTTTTGGCATTGTCATGGGCCTATAAAGATGCTGTGATCCCAGACATCACTTCATTATAGACGAAGTTAAATCGAATCATATGAATAGTGTTCGCATTAAAAGTAACGAATCTCACAAATGTCACATAAAACCGACAAGCAAATCTAACTCCGCAAATATTTGTGTATGTAATACATTATGTCCATTTAGAGAAAACACAACTCCCATTTAGGGAGCGATCAGTTTTTACGGCCGGGGGGGGGGGCAAGTCAGGGGGGGGGGGTCACCTTAATTTGGGACTCAACGAAGGGGGTTCATCATTTTTTATGAAGTGAATAAAGGGGGGGGGGGGTCACCTTGTTTTCAACTAAACAAATCATGAGCCAAGCTCCTGTACTTAAATGTCCATACATTTGATATCATAACTAGGCCAAAGCCCCTAAGCTCGCACAGCTTGGTAGATTCATTTGTGAGCGGCTGCCTCATGATGATATCATAGATAGTGCTCTCGGCATGGAGTAGTCATTGTACCGCAATGCATTCTTGGGTAAAACCACCAAAAAGCCACCGCATTGTATATAGGACATGCATGCATACTAATCATTGAGCCGCTGTGCTGCCGCTTGCGGGCACTGTGAGAGCTATTAAACAAAAGAATGTATGTGCATAAAATAAACCATAAACAAATAACTATAACTATACATTCAAATATAACATAAACTCTGTCTCTTGATACATCCAATACATATGGTATGGTGTCACAACACTGCACCATGGCCAACTTTAAGCAACAGTTATTTGTTAGAAATGACTTCTTGCTATTGCATGCCACGAGTTGCATTGTGTCATCTTGTAGTGTGGGGTAGGGGTAAGAGGTCTTTTATAATGAAATCTGTTTTGTGCCCCAATACAAACAGTTCTAAAAATGTCAGATTGAAAAATGGGAAAAAATTGTTATGCATGGCACTAAAATACATTTATTGTGCCAATAAAAGATCTATTTTTCCTCACTACATACTGACTTTGTATTGATAGCACTACATAATACTACATACTGATTTGAAATTGATTGTGCTCTGTGCAACAATTTTACCAATTTAGTTAGAAGGGGATGGGAAAGGGGTTTTGAGGTCTTACTAAAAGAATTAGTTTTTTACCTACTGATCTCAACCCTAATGTGTTGATTTATCATACATGTACAAACTGTTGAACTGTTACTTTGCATAGCTATAGTACGAACTACATGTCTTATCAAAAATTACTTTTCAGTGTTTGTGTTTCACTTCTTCTCTGATACTGTGACCATCACCAAGTTTAATACATGTTACCAGGCTACATGTGAAACCCACTTTTCTCTTGCTATTGTTTTACACCATAAACTACCAAGAAAGAAATATATTCCAAGGTGAACACAATATTAATCGGATTCTCGGAGAATATATATTATGTGAATGACTGATAAACAAAGTCATAAACGCAGATTTGTTTGATGATGATCTAGTAGCCAGGACTTCTATAGTACTGACACGGTGCAAAGTTATGAGGAAAATTAGATTTTACATCTCCCCTGGAATATCTAGTATCCACATTGAGTGACTGGATACTGCGAGTACAATTTTGTCAGCAGATCATAATATTACATTTCCTTGGTATTAGAATGTGTTTATTTTCAAGGCTATCATGTTGCCAGCAATATACTGGACAACATAGCCAATAGAAGGTGAATTGAATTAGTAATCTAGCTTATTAGAAACTGCTGTACTACAGAAAACATGTTTATGACATTTTTTAATTTATATTTTGAAACCAATGACATTTATCACATTTCATTATTCAAAACCTTTCAAAAATATTTTGGTTAAAATTAGCAGTGTGGTCAATGAATGTGGGTGGGGGGGGGGGGGGTAGGTGGGGTTTTGAGTAGGTGCCAATTATGAACAGGACAAACAAGTACCTTGAGGAGTGCAAACGTGTACATGTATGGAAAGCCGCAGTTGTGTTAAGTCTAAAGAAAACAATACATTGACTATATGATGTGAACATATCTTTATATGATGTAAACAATTCATTATATTATAATGCAAGTACATCATTATGTGTGACAGTTATTGACTTGGGTTTACAAATATATTATCTCCATTTATAATATTGTACTTGATAATTAGCTGAATTAATCAATATTAATAGTTCACTCAATCTAAGAGATATCCTAGAACTTTTGGTTACTAAAACCTGAATATTTTGTATGTCCGTGAACAGACAATCATACTTTTAATAGGGTTCCTATCTAAAGAACTTTATACATGTGAAACAATGGATTTCGGTTAACAATTTACCAGATACACTTTAAATTACTGAAAATGTAACATGTAAAATTAACTATGCAGTGTGCGGTATTATGCTTTGAGTATAGAGTGTCTTTTGCAAGAACAAAAAGAGTGTTTCTTGTCAACAGACGGGGGGGGGGGTCATTGTGTTTTTTTATTTGTCAGAGGGGGGTTGGATTTTTTTGTGGATGAATTGCAGGGGGTCACTATTTTTAAGTACAACATGAACAAAAAGTCACCTGCCCACCCCCGGCCGTAAAAATTGATCGCTCCCTTAGGTTATAGATTCATGCCTAGATGCACTGTTTGGAATTAATAATAGGTGTTTGTCTTTTGTGATGTAGTTTCATGAAGTAGTGATCAGAGTAATGTACCATTTGCTTAATACACAACAGGCCTATGAGGTCTTACAGTGTTACAGACCATAACAAAACATTGCCTTATAAATAGTTACAGAAGTAAGACACTTTTTAGCAGGGTTGGAAAAAACGACTTTGCTTGTAATCTGTAGTATATCCTCCTAATGACTTAGTGTTGCTTATTGCAGAAATGTCTCTCATTCATAATACATATGTACCCCAGCATAAAAGATCCTAATAGCCGAATCAAATTTAGAGGAAATCACCAATGTATTAAAGAATTCATAACTATCAGATTTCATCCAGGATTATTTTAGAATATGTAATATAAACCTTTCATCATGGAACACATTATCTGCTTCTCTCGCTCTCTTCCCGCTATTTAAGCTACAAAATCACTGAATTATGGATAGGATATATTTTAATAGCACATAGATCACGTTAGCGTGATGTCCTTAAATATGCATGTATTGAAGACAAAAAAAAATCGCTCCTTTCTACTAAAGCCGAACCATTATGAGATCCTGGTGGATACGGTTACCGTCACGCTATTACAATTTGATGTCAGCTGAAAATAGGGGTTATAACGTAAATAACGTGCTTAGTACAGAATGATTGATTGACCATATTATATAAGTTCGCCATATGTGATTGTGGCAGTCGTAAAAATTTCATATCAAATATTCTATATGACGACAGGTGAAAACATATTTCAATTTTTATTATATCAGTCTTAGTGAAAGTATATATATAACAATTGGAAACCAAGTCTTTTGAATACTAATAAGATTGCTGTTAGCTAGCCAGCTTAGTTAATATGTCAACTGGTAGACGCCATGTATTGTCCTTGGGGTGTAGTATTATATTCCTCGGCAGATGAAAGCTACACTAAGTTTGACAGCTATGTCAAGATATGTTTGGCTTCTTGCACGTATTTACATGAAATTCTATCGACTTTAGAAAATAAGTTTGACGACATAATAGTGCTACAATAAATTCCAGTGGCAGTTGGGCATGCGCACGAAGGTTTGACTTTCCCTAGACTGCTGTCAACAGTGAGTCAATCATGTAGTGGGATTTGTATCAGGTATCCGGTTGTTGAGGTGATTTTTCATCGCCTTATGACATGCATCGATACTACAATCCTGTAGGATAAGTAATGAATAATTCAAGAATGTTTTCATACAAACCTAGCCAGCCAGGCGTCAGGTACAAAATTAACTACATTCAGACATTCAAGGCAAATATGATGAACATGGTGTCTAAATCTAAATACACTCTTCATACAGTTTGGAGGTTTTCGGTTTTTTGTTAGTTGTTTTGTGCTTAGCCTTAGTCGGCAAAGTAAAGGAATTGCTTTCATCCGTACCTGGCCAGCCATACATAAAGCTTATATCGTAAATACAAAGGCCAATTTCATTCTGATTTGATTTGAAGGTCACATACTATACTACGATTGTGGACACTTTTATAAGAACATACTTGCTTAGTTTCACGACTTTCAAATTTAAAACAATTGATGACCGATATTGTTGTAATCGACACCTTTTGTAAACTAGCTCAAACTCAGTTCAATGTTATCAACAGGTATGACCTATTTTCTCGTACAGTAGGCTTGGTCTTGACTTTTTCGTTCAATGTCAAATGTCATAACGAAGAAATCTGTGCATATTGTATAATTGAAGTGTTACAGTAGCCAATTTCTAGCAGAGGTAGGTAATGGAGGATATATGGGGAATGGTGTAATAAATCCACTATCTATATACGACCAGGAAACATAACACACACAGATTAATTTCAGTTGTACATGTCTACCGCAATATTATCAGATATAGCAGTTGATTTGATATGATAACAGTTAACCTTCAAAGTGGTCCGACGTCAAACAATAAACTCAGTTGAATGTTCTACGGCCACATCATCAGATGTGGCTAGTACCAGTACGTTTGACCTTGACCTTTTCCTTCAATGTCAAGTGTCAACACGACGATATTACCACCTCTGTATTATTTAAGTGTAGCTGGTAATAACATGTGATACACAATTGAAGTGAAGCATCATTATGTCTGCATTTCTTCTTGCTGGATGGTGACCGTATTATGAATTTTCAAATACTCTGACTTCATAAATGACAATTTCCAGTCAGAGTCAAAAAAGGTCATAAATATTCTCTGATGTGTCGTCAGCATCGTCTTTCCTATGTGATTATCCAAAGAACTATAATACATAGAAGGTCTAGTTAACGTATCTACCGGCATGTTATCAGACATTACCTTTCGTCTGATATCTCGAGGCTTCACCTTCAAGGTCAAATGTCAAAGTTAAGCTTAGTCTAGCTTTTGGAATTAATCAAAATAAATGTGAACCTTCTCTTTCATCTAGTGCAAAGGGTGATACATACCATGTAAAACTAAAGGAACAGGTCAGACCATGTTATTTTAAGCCATTCGATGAGAAATTACATTTCTTAACATGCTCTCGTAAACAGACAAGACTGTACTCCGAGATTGGATTGGATTACATTACTCAGGGGCGAGCAAATATTGTATGTGGCAATTGATACATGAACACCTACACGTACATATCTACGTTCCCGGCTACATTCTTAGGCGCCGATCAGCTTAACTACCGGCAGGTTGTTTTTAGGAGGGTCGTCATATTTGAAAAAAAGGCATCACTTATAGTGAGGGGTTATTTTGGCATTTTAACTGTGTGTGTGTGTGTGTGTGTGTGTGTGTGTGTGTGTGTGTGTGTGTGTGTCGTGAGGGGGGGGGGGTCATTTTGCAAATGTTACTGTATAGGCTCAGGCAAATCTGTAGTGTAGGTAATTCACACCGTAAGTAAAACAAAATATATTGTTGCCGGGAGTTCATTAAAATAAAATTTACAGAAAACTAATCGTCAGTGATAAATTATATTCGTATTACGCAATATTTTGAAAGTTTGGTATATTGTTAAAGGAATCGACAACATCTTATACGTTATGTATTCACTTCAAAATTGGCTCAATAACTATTTTTTGCCATCCTAGCCTAAACATTTCAACTATAAGATGGAACAATTTCTTGTTAATACAAATTTACCATAAACCACAGGAAAAATGAGGGATTCGAGTTCTGGAGACTCCCTGTGAATTTTCTCCATGAATACGTATACTCCGTGCTTCTTCCTTTATCCAATTGATTGCATTACAACTGAGTAACAACAACGCTTGATGGCTATGAAGCATCGTCTTTAATTATAAGAAAAAGCGTTACGAATCCTAAATTGCCAAATGGGGAAATATAACATTTCAAACTCTTTATACAGGTAGGGAAACTGCAATCACGTGAATGATATCTTTTAGGCAATATATCATTTAAACATTCATATATTGACAATAACCAGGACTTAGTTACAATTGTATACGTTATCTCTGAGATTGCAAAACCACAAATGTAATTTTCTTACCAAAATACAATCGCTAATGCAATGTTGATACATGTAATAGACACAATGTGGCATACAAACATCTCATCTCACAATTGTAACTAACAACAAATTCATTCCGTTGTTTGTTGTGGAAAGGATTTTCAATGTGTATTCTTCGTACTGGCTTCTTCAATTCACTGATGTTTTGAATTGTGTATGTAATGTTGCCGCCATGACTAGCGAACCGTCATTGTGAACTTCACCGATAATCCCCTAATCCCTTGGATAAATTATTTAAAGTGAAACATCACTCGGGTAAATAAAGGCATAAACTCACAAACCTTTAGTTCTGGAGAGTCAATTCATGATTTCACATCACAAATATCGCTCGATTGCCAAGAATGACCAAATTGATTTTCGCATTCGCATTCGCATTCGCATTCGCATTCGCATTCATTGTGACAATCCTAGCAGTAGTCAGGCGTTGCTCACGGGAGTTAGCAGACAGGCATACGTATTATATGAACAATAAATATTCATGACTTATGAGTGCCTATTCATTTCAGGTAAAGAGTTATGAATATATATTGTTCATCTCATACATATACATATGTATGTTAACTCCTGTAATGAACCCTGGACTAGTGCTAAAAGACATAATGCGAAACAAGTTTCAATTCGTATTTCTTGGCAATCACGTGAAAATTATGTGATTTTAAATCATGAAATAACATTTCAAAATCATGCATGCATGCACACACACACACACACACACACACACACACACACATACATACATACATACATACATACATACACACACACATACATACATACACACACACACACATACGTAAAAGGGAATTGGCCATGTTGCTAATTCTAGGGACAATGACTGTATTATCTACAACATCCTCACACATATATAGTGACACTACGCAGTTAAAATTCTTGAGCATGCCCACATTAATTATTCGGTTTATTTGGCACACTTAAGTACCAGTTATATCTCCTGCAATTTTCGATATTTTTTGTAGTGTCAACAGTTGAATTAGTATTTTGAACATTTCGAGATCGGCAATTGCATATATCTAATCCGGGTCTCCATTCCAATTTTCGTAACTACAAATGTTTCCAATTACAGAAAAACACTTTTACAATCAACTACACTAACCCTAGCTTGTATTTGAAACGTGACATACTTTGCAGAAACCACAATCATTCCACGGTTTCTGGCCTTTCGACCGTTTTTCTTGTTTTTGTTCACAGCTTGATTGAATTTCTTTTTGAGGTATGCGAAAAACGTACAATATACATGATCAACAGTGTGTACACGTTCTTTTCTAGATTCTATCATGCGCTCACATTGCTCCTTATGAAGTTAATAAATTGTTTTTATTAACACATAATTTTCTTCTGGTATTGATATTGAATAAAAATACCAGTACGTGTAAGAATGCAACTCATACTTTGTTTAGCTGTCAGTGATGGTTATGTTCATTTGAATGAGACATGTGTTCCTTTCAATGATAAATTATGATAAATCATATTTGTTTGTAGATTTCCTTTATGTTGTATTTTGATGCCTGTGAATTAGATTGGTTTTCTTAGGCTTCCCCAATAAATAATGTTATGGCTAAATAAATAAATAAAAATACATGCATACATACATACATACATACATACATACATACATACATACATACATACATACATACATACATATACAAATATACAATAAATCAATCAATCAATCAATCAGTAAGTAAGTAAGTAAGTAAGTAAGTAAGTAAGTAAGTAAGAAAGTCAGTCAGTCAGTAAG
Source organism: Glandiceps talaboti (assembly GCF_964340395.1). Lineage (NCBI taxonomy): Eukaryota > Metazoa > Hemichordata > Enteropneusta > Spengelidae > Glandiceps > Glandiceps talaboti. The sequence continues at coordinate 15,284,730 of NC_135560.1, read as the reverse complement.
TCAATCAATCAATCAATCAATCAATCAATCAATCAATCAATCAATCCAATCAATCAATCAATCAATCAATCAATCAATCAATCAATCAATCAATCAATCAATCTCAAACGATACAGTTGGTCGTGTTTGTGTTGAAGGTACTACTGCCACTCTTGCATGGAAAACAATTATCTAATAAAAGTCATAAATATATAAACTTGTCCGATTCCATTTCAAAATATGTAATCAGTTGAACTATCCGTTGATAAGTGACTCATCGATCTAATTTCATAAGGCCACAGGTACAAGTCAGATCGACAATCTTGATATGTAGCACTATGATGGCTCGCAATTTTCCAAGAAGATGCAACTGCTGAAGCTAATAGTTTTGTAGCTTTCATTGTGACTACTATTTTACATACTGTTTATGGATAAGCTCTTGTTTATAAAAAAAATCTTTCTGCGTGGATATATTGCAATATTTATACCCCAATGGTTCTTACTGGACACTTCGAATCCTTTATTAATGTTAAGACGTAACGTGAATTTTTCATTGTTTTACAAATCACACTGTATTGGATGATAAAGTCATTTTTCTCGCCTCATGAAATATTTACGTAATATCAATGGAAAATTCATGGAAAAATTGTGTAGACGTGGAGGTAGTGTGATATAATGACTCCCACGGATGGAACACGACTCCGATAGCAATAATGATTGCAACTAGGATTAATGCCTGCTACATGACTTGTTTCTTCACGGTTAAAGAACTCCAAAACGCAATGCTAGCAAGCTGTCTTTTCTTATCCATTTCCTCATGTCGTGATATAATCTTAAGCTTAGGTATAGTGTCAAGCACTGCTGATCTATCTTTACCAGTTCATTCAACAGACCTTTGACTTGTAATTGTCTCAGTTGTAATACCGAAACCTTACACAGCTTACAGCTATCTGCTTTGTGAGAGCACAAAAACCGGTGATGATAGATCCGTCAATTGTGATTTTTTTCCTGATCATGGAAGCAGTCCAAGGTAATTGGAATGAAAAGACTGTCTTTAAATTATTCAAATGTAAGCTATCCGGTATTTAGTACTAATGCGTCTATTTCGGTTGTGACGAACGTAATGAAAATGCCACAGAGAATTCAATAAAATCCGCGTTTCGTTTCCGCCGGCGGTATGGCCTTGGTTGAACTACAGCACGAAGCTGATATACGAACCAAATTCACAGTATACAATGGAAGCTAGTCGAGTCGCTCAAATAATGCAACATTGCTGTGTTTTACTGTCTTCCTTAACAAATACCTAACTTACATTGCTACAACTTATTGGTTGGTTTGATCAAAATTCTATACAAGTTGCTATATTTTTACCTCCCGTAAGGGGAGGTATGGAAATGGCGATGTATGTGTGTGTGTGTGTGTGTCCATCCGTCCATCCGTCTGTGTGTGTGTTTGTTTGTGTCTGTGTGTCTGTGTGTGTGTGTGTGTGTCTGTCTGTCTGTCTGTCTATGCCATCATTTTCTTAAAAACGGCTGGCTCAATTATTATGAAATTTGCTACACATCTTTCATATGCTAATGGCAAAAGTTGATTAGACTTTGGAAAACATCCAATGAACATTAATTAGTTATTTGCATAATTAATGGTTTTGAGTAATTAGGCTAACCATAACAAATTATGTTAACCATAACAAAGTGCATATGTCCTATAAGGTTTGTTGATTTAGGTTTAGCTGTTGAATACTTTGCATGATTAATGAATATCGGTAATTAGGCTATATCTTAAAAATACATACTTCAATTTCAATGTAATTTAGTACATACGTTAACCATACCAAAGCGCATATGTTCTATAAAATTTGTTGATGTAGATTACAGTTTTATTGAATAATTTGCATAATTAATGACTTTCGGTAATTCGGCTTTATTTTAAGAATGCAAGCTTCAAATTCAATATAATGTGGTGTATATACCAATCATAACAATGCGCAGAGGTTTGTTGACATAGCCTATCAGTAATTTGAATAATTAATTATCAGTAAATACGCTATATCTTTGGAATGCACATTTCAAATTCCATATAATTGGCACATACATCAACCATGACAAAGTGCACACCCTCTAAAGCGTGTTTATATAGTTTTTACTGTTATGACTAATTTGCATAATGAGTGATTTTCGGTAATAAGGCTATTTCTTAAGAATGCAAACTTCAACTATCATATAAGTTTGTTTATGTATTGGTGGTCGATGGTATAATAGCTATAGTTTAGAATTTTGCATTCCAACAATCGGGGTACCCACCCGTCCATGATCGAGCGACTGCCACCGCTGGGGCGTCGGAGAATCAGAATTGTACAGGGTGTTGGTCACCGAAAACACCCGTCGTGTAGACTACCCAAACTGTCCGTATTGACGGCCCTTGATGTGTGTTGTTTTAGAGTAAATTGTTGCAGAAAATCCCCAAATGCTAAGCTTTTATGACCAGGATTCAGTGTGTTTCGAACACATCATTTCTGGTCATAAGAGCTTAGCATTTGGTTGTTTTCTGCAACAATTTACTCTAAAACAGAAGACATCAAGGGTTCCGTCAATGAAAGTTGATGCAGACAAAAGTTGGTGTGGTTTCGACTGGAGTGTTTGTTTTGTCGACTGAAACTGACGCATCTTTTGATGTGTCCTGTTTTAGAGTAAATTGTTGCACAAAACGGCAAATGCTAAGCTCTTATGACCAGGATTGTGTTTGTTTAGAAGAAGGGTTGTGTGTGTTTCGAACAAGAATTGTGTGTATCTCAAACACCCAAATGCTAAGGTTTTATGACAAAGAGTGTATAATAACAACCGATTTTAATTTACTTTGTTTTTTATAAAACGATCAAAAAGTATTTCTTTTTAGACTAGTTTTATAATCAGATGAATGTCATCGCTTGAGGTAATTCCTAAAAATCGATCAAAATGCTTCATGTAAGATACAGACTATATGGTATATCCAATGAGGTAGCAGCTGTAAGAAGTACACATCCCCCCAGGATAGGTTTGTTTTTAGTAACAGGGTCAGGTTAATAGTAACAATGAACTCACATTTCCTTTAAATGCCTATCAATTTTTAAAAAACGTCTACCAATGATTCAACCATACACAATTTAAAACTATGAACGAATAGGTAACGCTGATTCTAAAAGACTTAATTCGGTTCTATTTATATTAAGATTTCTCCTCGTTCATTACAAAAATTGTGTGCACAGTTGGCAAATTGCACTGATTGTTACATTTCTGTGCAGTTCTAACTGGTAATCAATTACGCGATGACTCACTTGACCGGCGATTCGTTAAAATAAGTGTTCCTAGACGGATTGCTTTAGGCTTAAGTGTACACCTCGAACTTTGTGTTCGTTAAGGGTCAGTAACCTAATTAATAGCACTCGTCAAACTCGTCAAGCAAGTATTAAAGAATCTATTCCTTTCATTTCCCCGTGGACTTTGTGACCCAGGGTATCAAAATCTCATTTCTTGTTGCCTTAGCAAAGAAGTGTGTTTTCATTTTAAACTGAGTAAGATGGACGAGATGTATGTTAATCGCATGGAAACAAGTAAATAAACGTAGGCACAGGTATAAAAGAACATTAATCGACGGCACTACTTTAATCAGGCACAACGGTGAAAATCATATTTCTTTGCCAATAAATGTTTGGAAAACAGACATAGAATGAATGATCTGTCATCAATACATAGATTCATCTAACCATCATCAATTATCAAAACAACAGAGCATAATTATCTGTATAAAGCGCTTGTTTAAGGTCACATTTATTATTGGTACATACACGTGACTTGCTATGTTAATGTTACATTTATGACTATTTACTCTCGAGATATCTTCAGCTAATTTTTATTCTACATGTTTGAAAAGGTTGTGCAAAAATGTTCCGAACTCCATCTTTTTGTGATTTTTCACTTTAAACAATGCTAATTTGGGTATTTGTTCAGAAAAAGCCTGCCTTTATCCTGAAAGATAACTAGATAAATTGTGATTTCAAGCTCAAAAGGGCCTAGTGAAAAAAAGAAGACGTTTGTCTGTGATATTTTCTAAAATGACATATGTTTCTCAAAAGCCCTTGTGGTATTGTATGGATAATTTGCTGTTTCCGTCTTGTCTCACCAAAATTGTTCTGGGTTAAGACAAATAATGAGGAGAAAGCGTGATTTAGATTTGCCTAAAGAGTCATAAGAACCCAATGCCGAAAATACGTATACGTTGTTGGCCTCTTACTCTCAAAATTGCGTTTTTATGGCCTTATGACATGAACCCCTTCGTTTCATAAGAGAAATCTGGCTACTATACTGCTACTATGAAAAAGAAGGCATATAATATCCAATGTCCATAGTTGAGGTATTAGTTGCTTTGAAAATTTCAACGACTGTACACATTTTGTTTTTGCTAGCGGCAACTCACCTTTTTATCTATTGTTTAAAGCCATATCTTAATAAGATGTTCTCAATATACTGACATATCATTTGCATTATTAATATCTATTCCCCAAATGCCAGACTATTTCTATATTGACAAGATAAAAATAAATCATTTGGAAGTCTAGAGACTTTCTCAATGCTGAGAGTGACAGTTTTACACTTAATGAAATAGTGTAACCTTGCCATTATTCAAGACCTGCTCGAGGCAGACTATTTTTAATGTAGACAGCAAGTTACATATGAGATTGAATTTACTCATCTATAGAATAGCTGTCGTTCATCGTTCGCAACAATTGATGAGAAAATATCCAATCGATAACTTAGGACTACAAGTCACTTTGCACCTTTTGTATATTTGCAGGTGCTTGTTCGCGTTAACCATCAATTTTGCCAAAAACAACGGCTTCGTTTACCTCCAGGTTTCTATTACAATGTATATCACTAGGTGTCTGTCATTAGTCTCCGGGTGTACAGGAACAACCAGTGCTAAACTATATGGTACGGTCAATGGATAAACAGTTCCAAGCATTTTATGGTAGGCTTGTCTTATTGCGTTACAAACAAGGACTTGGTCTAAGTAGGACGCCATGATAAAATTGTTTTATGAATTAAAAATCCAAAATAAATACACGATCTTCATCCATATGACCACTTTTAACACAAGTTTTTGGACTTTAGGAAATACAAATATGGACTTTCAAGCATAAAAACATGTTAAAGTTGCTTTATTAATTAACAATGCAAACTAAATACCAATTTCTCATACATATGAACATTTTAATAATGGGTCCTACATACAAACAAAAATGGGTATTATGCGGGAGGACTTCACTTAATGCAAAATGAAAGAGAAATATGACATTATAATCAATACACTTTCAAGATATTTTTAACCCCCGTCAGGAAGTATGCCTGTAGAAGATTATTCCAAAATATTGATTTACCAGCTGCAGTATGTATACTCGTTATATCTATTCATCTGGGGTTATATGAATAATTGCTTTGAAACAATTAGGACAGTGGTCTATAAAACAAGGGATGAGTTTTAAAATACGACGTGTAGGTTGATATCGACAATGTAAACTAAGTTAAGATCAGCTTGCTAGCATGAATAATAAGCCCAATGTATAAAACTATTTAGATGTTGTATTGCTGCATGTATGTTTTAAAATTAAACTACATGTCACACGTAACTTCTCACATGTAAGTCATACACCAATGGAGCATGAATTGAGTATTTAGTTGTTTCTATTGGTTTTCTACATGTAGTTTGCTTCAGCAAAGTTTTTTTAAACTCCGGACTTCAATGTTTGTTTGCGGTAATGTTTGTTTGCGGTTATGATTGTCATGGAGATTATATGGGTTTTATTAGACTAGAATTACTACTTAGTATAGGTATAGGTTTTGTATAGCATGTGTTTGTAACTTGAGCTCAATGTATTAATTACTTGTTTTTTTGGCCTTTAGTTTGTTGTTGATGTTGTTGTTGTTGTTGTTGTTGTTGACTTTATTTTAGTTACTGCTGTTATTGGTGTTGTTGTTGCTACTGTTGTTCATGGTAGTAGTGGTAATAGTAGTAATGATGGGATAGTGGTGGTGGTGGTGGTGCTGGTGCTGGTGGCGGCGGTGATGATGGTAATGATGACATCAGATTATGATGATAATGATGATAGTGATGGTGATGACGATGATATGATGATGATGATGATGATGATGATGATGATGATGGTGATGATGATGTTGTTGATGTTGATGATGATGGTGATGATGATGATGGTGGTGGTGGTGGCAGTGGTTGACCAGATAGCGGCAGTTGTTGGGCTTCTTGTGGTGGTGGTGGTGCTGGTAGTACAGATGTTACGTCATTGATAATCCTGTCAAAGTATACGATGCTACAATGTATGTCTCCTGGCAATGATCTGTTAAAATAACTGAAGATCGACCTCGTGCAAGTAAAACAAAGCCGCAATGGTATTAAGAATGTTGTTGAGCTAAAAGACGTTTTGTTTCAAGTCAACCGACGCCCATTGTATTTCGTTTATTCCGTCAGTATACACCAATTTTCAAGACACCAGCTTGGTGTGTCGGGTTTAACCCTGTACACTACAGAGTGGTCAAGAAGAAATCTTATGAAGACCTTATTTATTGGGATCATAGTACGATTCCTTATTCATATTAAATGCAGTCACGTTAAACTTTACAGAAAGTTTCAAAAGACAACTATTGCCTTAATTTAGTATCCGTCCTCTGAGGCTTTATGTGGACATTCGAGGACAAAACACTGCAAGCCTTACTTACTAATACAGTGTCTTTGTGTAAATCGATTTCATTTAGTCACTTTGAAGACGCCGAACTGTGGACCGTCAAGATTATGCGGATTTCTTGAAGAAAAAAAGATTATAACATTAAATTATTTAAGCTTCAGCTCACGGTATGTGATCAGCACAAAATATCGCCTGTGTACAAATCTTTGTATTTTCTAAAAGCCGAGTCTTGGATGCTTTCTAAAGGCATTAAATGCCCCCTTTACCGAATATTAATGCGATGTAAACCTTAAAAGGTCAAGGAAGATTATATGCATTTGTTTTCAATGACGCACGGTTGTCCTTTCATAACAAAGACTTTCTGCTTCCGTAAAACATTTTGAAAACACAAACGTTTAATATGTTTTACAGTTTGGAAAGATTGATGTCGCGACATAAAACGAATCTCTGCATGTACATCAAGCCCACGGTGTTTTTAATATCCAGGATTATTGTATGGATGTGTAGACTTCCTGAAGCGGTGATTGGATGCGATCAAGAAAATTTAATGTAATGCTGTATCATATTTGTATTCAGGCAGTGTTATTAAAACGTTTAAGGAAATCACCGAGACACAGTAATAAGCGTATATCATTTTAACTATAATTCTGCCTGGAAATGTTAAACGTCTTGTGCAAAGGTGTAACTTGCATTGAGGATGAAATAATGGCAAACTTTAACTAAAACTTCAAATATACCAGAATATGATATCTACTATCATCTGTCCATCCCCGGAAGGTATCTTCTAAGTCTAAAAGTAAAAGGTTTGTGCGAAATACAAAACCCATTACTACAGACACTGAAATATCTTATTATCTTTCCATCTCTGAAAAGTAACCTCTAGTCTCAAAAACGATATGTTAATATGCGAAATAAGGATAATTTGAAACTTTATACAAAACATAACAAAAGAGAAGTATATACATTACGTATTATCTTGTCATCTTGAAAACAAAACTTCTAGTCTAAAATGAAATGTTATATTCAAGACGAAAAGAGGACAAAGTTGATATAGAAATCCAAATATACCAGACACAGACGTTAAACACAGGATTCATATTGCATTAATTAATCTCAGGACTTACAACATTAATTTATAACCTATTTGTTTTCCATTGTACTTTAATACCTATTTAGTTTTAAACAAGACAATGCAGATGGGTTAATTTAAAAGTGTAAACTTTAATATCTTTAATAAATCTTTATCCTTTTTTCTCAAATTTTGAGTTAATGGTTTTTCTGATTTAGAACGTTGTTTTAAATGTTTAATTTTGTGTTATAAGTTTATATTGTGATGTATTCTTCAAAGCCTCATTTGTTAACACAGCGCCCTCTTAGGTGACGTTTCTGTCATATACTGCCTTCCCGTTTTATTAGCGCTCCACCTACATAACAGTATGCACCTGCAGTACACATAAGCTCACTCAATTTGAGTCTAAATGTGTGATTTTATTTGAAGGAATTCACGTGTAACGACTCTCTAAAATCATCACGTCAGCCCCCCCTCCCCCCCCCCCCGCTTTTCTCATCGATTACATGTTGAAAATTTAAATGCAGAGTGACTGACATTTTGACAATGTCTTGACGTCGGAGTATAACTTGTGAACTAAAACGTTTATCATGTCGTACAATGTGGTAACGAGGCGAGTACACGTGATGCACTTCATGGAAGCCATACATGAGAAAATGCATTACAATGTGGTAGATTTTACTGCATGAACTAGTTTCGCATATATTGCAGCTATACATATTCACAACCCTGAAGTATGGCAGCCAAGAATGATTAAATACATTGAACACTTCTGAATTCTACTTATGACATGATCACAACTACCAATTCAGCCATTTACACATTTATATTATCTTCTTCGTCTTCGGAGAGATTGTGTCAGTACATATATTTCAGTAAACGTAAATAAACTAATGTTATTTTTCATCTAACACCTTTCCACACTGCGCTCAAAGCGCTTTACAGTTATTACCCTGGTACGGACCTATAACAACACAATGGCTATTTACACTTCAACACCCCAGGGAGCATACAATTCATTGTAGCCTCTATGTATTAGTGAATTGCAGCTTCTATCCTACCAGGTCCCTAAGTATACAGCTGGGTTGTGGTTCAAGTAATGATTTCAAAGGATTTTCGCCATTCCTGAAACCTGCGGCAGAGGCGAAGCTCAAACCCGCAACCTGCAGATTTGAAGATGATAACTCTAACCGTTGGACCACTTTGACTCTAGTATCATGTTTTAGCAAGAAACTACAGTTGAATAATAGAAGGAGGAACACACTACACAGTTCTTGGATTACCATTCATCAATATTCATGCAATACATAGAATTTGGGTTAACAAATGTGATGAAATGTTTTGGAAAGAATTTAGACCACGTCTATCCTCTTTACAAGGCGGTGTATTGATTTACAGACGAAATAATTGACTGAACATCATCACTGTAACTCATAGTCAGATACTTTTAGAATTTTAACTGCATCAATACTAGTGTCATATACACGTTTAAATGTTGTAAAATTATTTCGTCATCAATTGGCAATACATTTAATTCAAATTAGCAAACATGACGATGAATTTGGACAGAATAAGACTTCATGTAATATATGAATTTCCTCCGATTAGGTGAAACGTATCACGTTATGGTGTAATCAACTCATACATTAACTGAACTTTAATGTTGAAACTCATCGTGAAGTACTTCTTAGATAGAGTATTAAGAGTACATTGCTACCTGTGGCCATCGAGCAGACATGATCAATTTAACAAGACGACGGAACAACACGACCAAACTAATTGTAAAACCGCTCAGGGTTATTCTTTATTCGTGATATACACCCAGACATCGTTGCGGTCAATTTGGTGCTCCCATTCACCCCGGGGAGATAGGTTATCGCGACTTAACCAATACGTCGATATTTTAAAGTACCTCTTGACGATTATTACCACTTGATCACCGAATAGCTAATTTCAACTCTCAGGGTACAGACCATCGAATGATTAAAAGATTTCATTGAAAGCAAATGGACTGGATGCAGAGAGTTAGAAAAGGGTTCCGATTAGATTATAATCATTTAAAGTGAAGCCATATTGTGCATGGGAAGAAAGTTGAAATTTGGCTTACGTGTTTTGACTATTACTATAACTAGATTATGGATGAAAGGATCTTCAATTCACATCTTCCCACTTTTCTCACTTTCGGTCGACAATATAGCGAATGGGGGTGAGGGGTGATTAGAATGTGTAATGAAAACGTTTTTGGTTTTTAATGTTAAATCCTGAAGTGTGTAGAAGAAAAAAGAAATACACAAATATGCCTTCATTCTATGTAAGAATGGAGTCACGATGTAACAAATGCCACCGATTAATTACAGAACATGTTTTCCTTGTGAGATTGCAAAGTCTACTTAGCAGCAAATGTCAAATTTTCACCGCACACGCTTTTACCTTTCAATCAGCATGACCCCCACCCCCGTACTCCATAGACGTCTGCAATCATATTGTCATTTTACTATCCATCGGGACATTTTTTTTAAGTATTCATTGGCACGCATACACTTTTACTTAGATGGATATTTTGTATAGCACATTGTCTTCATAACCTTACGGATCATTAGAAAAGCAGCACCGCATAACCTTGTGTTGAATAATTAGAGCAAATCCATGTTGCATATATGGTAATTTTATACTAATGTAAAGCTAGCCCCGGATTAAATAAAGACTATGTATTATCATTATTATTATCCAGGGAAGTCCCCTACTACCCCGTTGATAATCCTTCGTTGGAACAGCTAATGTTGCAAATTGTTAGGTACAATGTCTTGGCAGTCCTCCCTACCCTAGTACTATACTTAAGTTCCATGTGAACGCTGAAAGAATTACTTAGATTTATTACGTATACGTCTGGGTGGAGTTTCGTCGAACTTTATCATCAAGCTGGAGACAACGCCATCTAACAGAAGAGTCTACGCATAACATGTATTCACAAAGCAGAAGTAATAGGGCAGAAAAGCACACTCATCGACTTACAAAGATTTAGCATATGTTTTTAGTTTCTCTAATTGCAGAAGGGTTTATCCAGACTTCGTGTACTATACATGTCTCAGTTAATCCTATCGTGTCTTCAGTAATTACTGTGCTAATCGTTTTAATGTGTTTCTGTAATAATGTTCTAATGTAAAAGCAGGAAAGTAAATCGAAATGTGAATGCTAGAAAACATCCTGCTAAGCCTACATTTAAGGTTAGTCACATAACACGCCGACTGTGCCTTTGTACTTTCATTAGAGGTTTCTTGGGGAGAAGTTCCAGATAAAAGTTATACAACAGACGAAAGTAATTCCGTTAACATTTAACCACTGTGAGTTAATGTTTAAGAGGTCTTATGACACATAAAAACGAGAAAATATCTAACCTGATTTCAGCCTCACTGTAAAATGATCTAGTTTATTTTCATGAAAATCATTGTATTCTAAAAGCCAAAACGCTTGTAAACTGGAACATATTTTCGACAAGAGGTCTTGCGATACATACTGTTAAATTAAAACGACACAAAGCATTTGCCTAGTTTCTGATTCAATTTATCCTAGCATATCAAAAGAAACTAGTTTATTTAAGTTTATCAAAGGCACAAACATTTTGATTCTAAATTGACAAAACGAGTAGGCACTTGAAAACAAACGGACTTTCAACAAATTACTAATGGGGATTATAAAGTTTTATTTTATTCAGCAAATCCAGGTTGGCTTATTCAAGTAGTTAAAGGCCTCACATAGTATAACTATGACGAAATGAGTTTATCTGTTCAAACTATGGTTATTAAACGATTTAATAATCTGACGATTACATATAAAAGACCTATATTTGAGAATAAATCTTAAACGTGCCAAATCTAACAATGTATCATGCCTATGTTTGCTTTTCTTGGTAATTTCTTACGGTTCGTGATGAAATATACACGGTTTCACAATAAACATTCTCAATCGTCTGTTCGGTTATATTTAATGGTTTGGATGAAATTGGTGTCTATAAGCTCATTTAGATATTTCTACGACTCTCATTTAGATCATTCTACTCATGGCATTTTGACATGTTTGGTGTCAGAAAAAACTTAAGAATTCAATGATTTTAACTATTGTCTGGAGACAAAAGATAACAGAATCGAGGTTTCCGTGGTCTGGTCCCCTAATATATAAATTTTGTGTTAGACTAACTTTTTAGTTTGTGTATGCATCACCTCTATGTATGTCCGTTAGTGTATAATACATAGCCATCTTTTGTCTACCTGTTTATATATATCGATGGTGCGTTCGACTTTTCTTGTAATTTCTGTTGGACCTTTAAGCTTTGACCTTTGCACTGTGCATGAATGCAATTTAACAGGAACAAGCTTAGAATTGGTTCGCGTCCAAGCGATATAACCTACCGCACGTTAATTGGCTTGCTTATTAGTAGCATGAACAGTCTTATCACAAGGGCAGGCATCATGTGTTCGGAATTTTAAAAAAAAAGTGAAGAGGAACGACAAAGAGTTTCGTTGTCCTCAATATTAGAAATATGTTTGATGTGATATTGTATTATATTAGACCAAGATTTTCTCCTCGTTGTCGCAAATCATTACAGAGATATTTACCTTAAATGTATTAACGCCATTCTTGATTGTTATCTCAGGAACAATTACATTTGCATTTTATGTTTGGGCTCGCCAAAAATCTACTATAATACTAAACACTGGTTCGTTTACATCGTTTGGCGTGACAAAAATCCCACCAATATTGCTATACTTTCTTTTAGTTAGCTACCATTATCTTACCAGGTTATTGCATTGGAACACACAATATTTTTTTTCAAACATTCAATAGACTAACATGTGACTATCGATCTTATTTTACTTTTCATATCAAACAATACAGTGAACAAATATTTGTTAGTAAGATGATCACCGTGTGTAATACACGATGCACACTTGTGGCAAGCATTTCGAATTGTGCATGCTGGTGAGTTAGTTTGCTTATCATGAGTTGAATGTTTCTAATTTCGTCTGAAAGAAAGGAATTACTTCTCCAGCTTCTAACTCAATAGAACTCATAAAGTCCAGTCCCTGTTGAGGATATTACTGTTCTTTTCCTGAAAGGAATGTATTGCCATTCATAGCAGTATGCTGTTCGCAATGTCGGGTAGAGGGATTTTGCAAACAGACAGACAAATCCTATAGAAAGAGATTAAGGACGAGAGCCACGTCGACTTAACTCTTATCAACAGGAGAAACAAAGCTAATGAAGTGAACTTTAGACTTTTCACTTTTAATAATGAGAACTATCATGTTATACATGGTCTATCGTTGCTCATAAACGTGTACCATTTGATTTGTTCTTAAATTTTACATCTCAAGTGGATAAAATATATTGTAGTACATTATCCGTTATTCATCTTCCGAAAGATTTGTTGTTTCTTCTTTCATTACGGACAGTGAAACAATAAAATAGCAAAATTAATCTCGGGTGTTTTTTGCGTTGTTTTTATTGGTGCTGTTTTCCTAGATTTGCTGTTGTACCATTTCATCATATGTTTCTCTCTCTCTCTCTCTCTCTCTCTCTCTCTCTCTCTCTCTCTCTCTCTCTCTCTCTCTCTCTCTCTCTCTCTCTCTCTCTCTCTCTCTCTCTCTCTCTCTCTCTCTCTCTCTCTCTCTTTCTCTCTCTCTCTCTCTCATGCACAGGAATATGGTAACACAAATTCATCCATCCATCCACATCCATTCATTCATTCATTCATTCATTCATTCATTCATTCATTCATTCATTCATTCATTCACATAAAATATATTCCAAAAGTAGGGAATATTAACAGTGATAAAGAACATTCTATCAATGAACACACCTTCGTCTTGACATCGTGACTAAAGTAACATTTTGCAGAAACGTGAAAATATAAAATATAATTTTATTTAACATTACCGTATGATATTTTTAATAGAAATATGTCGCTTCATTAGACACAAAGAGTTGTACTGAGTAGCCAGAGGCTCGAAGTCACGCGTTATGATTCCTATTTTCCGATTCATATTTGGAGAGATATTGGTGACGAAGTTCATTATACCTTACCATGGTCTCCTTGTGATTTCCAAAGTTCAGTTTCGTTTAATAATATACATACATTTTGGGATTATTTCAATATTAACAATTTAAAATTTTCGCATAATTTTAATACACCTCTGTATTATTTTACAGTCTGAAGGCATATATCGTTTTGATACAAATAAAACATGAACATCCACATTTTTATTTCAGCTTCTTTGATGTTGCCGACGACAGCTCAGTTTTCTACTCGCCTCACGGTTTAGTAAACGCTTCAGGGAAGACATCAAAAATCAATAATGGGCTTGTTGAAATATGCATCTCCGGTAATTATGATATTGTACATTGTCTGGAGATCAAACACAATTCACGCCCACTTTATCGAATATAGTTCACAGAGTGTTATTTCATTTTGAGACTAACCAGTCTGTTAGAGTTAACGTATAGTTAAACTTTAGTTGTCGATTCATTTGAAAACTTGTCTTGATTTATTTAACCCTTTTATCTTATTAATTAGGCGTTAGCATACAATAAAGGTAATTGGGTCAACTTATCATGTTCATATTTCAACAAGGATGACAAAAAACATCTCCCAGACAGAATTCATTAACATCATGATTGCGAAGACCCATGACAGTCCAGACTCCGGATCTTGTAATCTCATCTTGAAACCATGCACGTACAGTTGGCGTCAATGGTCCGCCTTATGCTCCTGATCTGTTCTTTAGAAGCCATCTCCATTCAACCGATAGAAGGGATACAAGATATGAAGACTTGTTTTAGGTTTGGTGAATGTTGGCGGGGATTGGTCAAAGCATTATGTATGAACGTGTACGTGCGTGCGGCCATGCGAGCGGGCGGCCAGCCAGGCAGGCAGGCAAACAGGCATTTAGGTAGACAGACAGGTAGGTAGGTATGGACGGACAGCAAGACAGACAGACAGACATACGGGTGGGTGGGTGTGTGGCGGGTGAAAAAATGAATGAATGAATGAATGAATGGTTGGTTGGTTGGAGGGAGGGAGCGATGGATGGTTGGAGGGATGGGTGGTGCTAGATGGATAGCGCTAGATGGACGAATACATAAATAGGATTCACATGTACATGTATTCAAGTATTACAGTAAGTATGGTTTTAGTCTATCTTTAATAGCATGCGCCCCCACTCGGCATACTATCGTGTTGTTAATGTCGCACTGTTAAGCTACATTCGAAATATCCATGGCCAGTCAAGATCATAATGATACTTAGGATTTTAATGAAGCACGGCGACCTCTGCGCAATCAATCACCCCTTTCATCGCCTACAACTTGACAGAGAACATATTAATAATAACTTTCACCGTCTCTACTGTACGATAATAATCACGATATATTGCATTATGTATTAGTTACAAGGTGCACGTACATTAATGTTATGACACATACAACGTGTTGCTGTTTTACAAGTTGCTGACATATGAGAATTCATCTTTGTGAGTGATAAGAGCAAATGGATTATGTGACAGGTGGAAGACTGTACTAACAAAGTTTACTTATGTATTGGTTACCAAGTTTATTTCTTTTACTGTGTGTGGTTGCGAGCAAGCCGTGTGTTGTCATAGTAACAGTTTCAAGTGGACAGAGCCAAAACATATCCATCGTATTCAGATAATAGTAAGTCTGGCTACACCCAATAATATAAAATGGTGTTAGCTTATATATATATATAGCTCTTTCCACACTGTACTCAAGGCGCCTTACAATTATTACCTCTATCTGGCATGGACCAATGACACAACGTCCCGCTTTTACTTCCTACACGTAGGAGCATACGATACATTGTAGACTCCATCAGGTGCTTAGGACTAAAAATATTCACAGTTTAACTTCTCTCCTTAGCTACCAGGTCTCCAATTATACGGAGCCTGGCTAACGGGGGCATAGCCGTGGTTCAAATCTTACCCAAGGATTTTAGTCAATCGGAAAGAAAATGTAGCATCTTGTAGATACAAAGTCAGTCACTCCAGCCATGCATTCTGCCATCATAACGCTATATACATGTAAACAAGACCTGTTGTTGAAATTAAGAAAGAAAAAAAATGTCACCTACTGAGTTATATTGATTCATGGATCTCGGTGTCATGATTGTGTAATTCCCGTGGAGCTCATAAACAAAGAACGGCGTAGCGACAATGAAACTATTTCAAAGTTTTATTTCACAAAGTCAAGAACCTTTGCCAATAATTGACGTTCTTATTATTAGGTTAGCTCATAAAGTTACCGTAAATACTGTGCAAATAGAAGTGATTGGAAATTTTGTGTTGTGCATTGTAGTGAACGATTCGTTTGGGTGTATAAAGTTAATTTTATAATAATGTGGAAAAAAAACCAATTATATACATTATTTTATAATTTCATAATTACATAAATATAACAATGAATGTTATAAACTGTATTAAAATGAACATTCTGGTATCAATGGGAAATGTCAACAAGGCCATTAATTATACAGTCAGAATAAATTGAAATTTAATGACCTAGAAAATTCGAAAAGTCCATGTAATGTTTCACTATTTATACAACTTGTTTTGCAAGATTGCATATACGGAGACTGAGGTTGTGGCATAGTAACGTTTCACCATGAAAAAGAGGTTAGTAAATCATGGTGACCATGGGAACAGAGTAAAATTATTTTTATATTTTATCAGAGCGCATCCTAACTATATAGTATTATGAGCATATTTCGTTACGGGCTCCCTGTTTTAGATTTCTTAATACTATTTCTCCATATATCTATCTATCCATCCATCCATCCATCCATCCATCCAACCATCCATCCATCCATCCATCCATCCATCCATCCATCCATCTATCTATCTATCTATCTATCTATCTATCTATCTATCTATCTATCTATCTATCTATCTATCTATCTATCTATCTATCTATCTATCTATCTATCTATCTATCTATCGTATATACCTACCTACCCACCCACCCACCCACTCACCTATCTATATATCTATCTATCTATCCGGCTAATATCTATCTCTTTCTGTCTGTTGCGTCTCTGCCTCGGGCTCTCTGTCTCTCTCTCTCAACCTTTTATGTCTCTCTGTCTGTCTAGCTGTCTGCCTGTTTGGCAATATGTCTATGTGTGTCGATGCGTGCCTCTCTCTCTATCTCTCTCTCTCTCTCTCTCTCTCTATCTCTCTCTCTCTCTCTCTCTCTCTCTCTCTCTCTCTCTCTCTCTCTCTCTCTCGCGCGCGCGCGAGTAGTGTTTTCTATATGGCGTAAAATGCTGTGAAATCGTTTCAAATTTTTATTTGCAACTATGCCAATCCTAAATCTGATAACATTATGATAATATATACAGGAATTAACAGCGCCTACATTTTCAACAGTTCTTTTACATCTCTTTGGAGAGCGATAAAAGTGTTCACAATTACCCAGTAATTCCAAGCCATTTTGAAACATGAATAGTACTTTCCAGATGCCTATACGCACTAGTAATGTTATTGGCGGGCAAACTGTTGTGTCATTATTGCATCACAGAATAAAGAGTGCATGGCTGAAATGAGTCTTTATAAACGTTACGTTAAACACCTGCATTGTGATTATTTCTGCATAGTGAGGAGATGAATTAAATGCCCCCCAGCCCTGATGCAGTGTGTGTTGTTTCGTAAAGATACATGTACCCAACTATTAAACATGTACAGCGACGAAACATAAAATTGATAATTAAGGTTTCAGCAACTGCGTTTAGTATAATAAATGATGCAATGATATCCAAACACGAATAGTTATCACAATATGCAATATACAGTTCATTTCATTTGATCATGGTTATAGATAGTTCGTTATCAAACACTGCGCAAGGACAGTTATCTGTTTAATTCTTAATATACCCCGGTAAAATTGCTGATAAGATTTTGTATTAACTGTGCAAGGATATATAATGATAAAATAACATGATATTAGCAGCTGGCGTATCGCTAGAATAGTTGCGCAGTTACAATAAGTGCCTATAGCATAGTCGTGTTATACGTATACAAATTAAGTTAGTGCTTGGTAACTGTTCGGCAATGTCGCTTTTGGAGCATTGACCTTGAGTGGATAAATATCTTACACCCAGCAGATTGTAATGAACTGTTAATCATACATCGCCGTCCAATAACTAGCAATCCGTCGCTAATTAAATGCGAGATGATTATACCACGAAATATCCTTGGCCTTTAGATAAAGCATGGGCTTCCAATTACCACCTTTTGATACCAAATATAATGCCGCCTACGATGTTCATATTTATGCATTGTGTATTAGACATATGTGTGAACACCATCTAACAATTAATGCGAAATATTGAAACAGCGATGCGTCGGATGTAAAAAGCAAAACAAAACAAGGATGCAAATTAGAAGAATAGTTTCTTCTTGACGTCATCTTCTGCTTGACATTTTTGTCCTAAAAACTCAACTACAGCAATTGTTATTTTGTAAATCGCAGCAGAACAACTAGTTCAGGTTCATGTAACATCAAGATCAAATACGGTGCAAAACAAAATATTAAGTTCTGTCGTGTATCTTCAGAGGCGAATGACTGGCAATTTTATCATGTTTTGGGGTTGGCTTTTGTCATGGAGCATGCTAATAAGATGTATTATTTTCTGTTTTGTGTCACTGATTTATATCGATCATACCTACGTTACATAAACCAGGCAAGGAATGCTTAATGAAACGATAAATGTGTTGACGGAGCAATACATAATGTGTAGCCTTGGGAATCAAGTGATAACAACTGTAATTCATACCACTAAATAACCTGTGAATTGTGATAGACATGGACACCAAGTAATGTTATATTTCACACATATTTTATACAATCTTTATTGAAAATAAAACTAGTCTAAAAAACAAACAAATCAAATGTGCACATTAACGTATATATACCTCCTGTCTCCTGTCTTTAAAACTAAAATGAGGTCACTGTAAATCATGTCCATTTATTTCCGGTTGTTGCATCGTGATTATTAGCAGCACATAGTCCCATTTTATACATTTGAACTTTGGATAGCTTTCACCTCACACAGCTGGAGCTTATGATTTCTTCAAGACACTATCTAATATGTGTACGTGATCAAGTGCACTGTACTTGCTAAACCAAGTCTAGAGTGTATAATACGCTACTTATGGTAAGTTTACACTGTAACTAGATTGTCTGTGGCAAGAATTTGTCATGCATGAGCAGGTGCAGATGTAGATGCTATCAACGATAAGTATTTTCATATAATATGTTACCATAAAATGGTACTATTTTGCAAATGTTATTACATGACGAATGCTATTTGCAGTTAGTACAGGAAAATGAATATATGCATAATGACAACCCCCCCACCCCCCCCCCCAAAAAAAAAAGTAACTGAAGTTCTATCATTTGGCAGTGTCCACAGTTTCACAGTGTATCCTACTATAAGTTTAAGAAGACCAGACGAGAATGAGGTTACAACGACACCATCTCTATTGTGCTATACGTGTTAGAGAAAGCGAGTAGTCGATGTTTTCTTGTCACCTGGCAGTCTGGGAAATGTCAACAAGGCCATTAATTATACAGTCAGAATAAATTGAAATTTAATGACCTAGAAAATTCGAAAAGTCCATGTAATGTTTCACTATTTATACAACTTGTTTTGCAAGATTGCATATACGGAGACTGAGGTTGTGGCATAGTAACGTTTCACCATGAAAAAGGGGTTAGTAAATCATGGTGACCATGGGAACAGAGTAAAATTATTTTTATATTTTATCAGAGCGCATCCTAACTATATAGTATTATGAGCATATTTCGTTACGGGCTCCCTGTTTTAGATTTCTTAATACTATTTCTCCATATATCTATCTATCCATCCATCCATCCATCCATCCATCCAACCATCCATCCATCCATCCATCCATCCATCCATCTATCTATCTATCTATCTATCTATCTATCTATCTATCTATCTATCTATCTATCTATCTATCTATCTATCTATCTATCTATCTATCTATCTATCTATCTATCGTATATGGCAGTCTTTTTGAAGCGATATTGTCAGTTTCACATACGTTAAATGAAACAATTCTACCGAACTTCCTTTTTGTGGAAGACTTCAAAATGTCATATACTGTATATAAATTATATGTTTAGTCAGTATACAAAATACCACCATACAACGGTTGGAATGTGACCACTGATCATGAAGCATAACCGGCTTTGATATAATGTTTCAATCGGTGTGGGCTGAGGTGATACCAGTCAATTTCACAGACTAACATGAATAGTGTATGGACATTGCGTGTTGTCTACACTACCTTCTACAAATTGACATAATATGAATTATTAAAGATGTGTTTATTATATAAAAATAGCTATTTCAATTTAATTGTTAAATGTTGTTTAGAAAAGGCATTCACTTAGAACAACACGCTGTATACACAGAGTGACTCTTACAACAAACGTCAGTTCTTTTTACGTCGTTGTTGAAAATAGCAAAACATTATCCTCATCGCGTGTGTCGGCGACATTTTTACATGGCCTTTCCATCACGTGATGCATTCATATAGGAAAAGTCATTGACGTAAAAACGTACAATCATGTTATTAAACTAACAATTGTCTCAGAAGTGAATGAATATCGATAGTTAAAAATTTGCATTTAACGACTGTTGACACTTCAAAGGGGCTAGGGAATATGTGAACTGTCTCGGAAAAATTATGATTGTTGAGACTAAGGATACAAATTATGTTCGTTTATATTTCGAAACCCTCCTCTTCAAAAGTAAAGAAAACTGTTTCTCTTTCGATGCCATAATTTGATGTCCATACACAGTTATAACTAGCCTTATTTCAACTTTTTTGAACTGTTACAAAAATTCACCTCCGAAGCTTTCTAAACAATTGGCACTCCTGGGTATTGTTTATATTGTTTAGGACTGTATCCATATGTCAATATATTTGATTACAATTGGTCTGATAACTATTAGATTCGTAGGCTTTCCACGTATATGTGCCTAGCTAATGATTTGCTTGCAGAGATTAGAAGCATTGAAAATGTTCTATATTATTTTAATAGTCATTATTTAATATGTTCACACGTCATAGCGCAAAAGATAATAATAATCATGATATAAATTACTTGCATAATAAAATGGCAATGCATTCACAGTTTGTACATTTTCTATGTCAATAAAAACCTCACCCGCCATTGCGTCATTTCCAGTAAAATAAGGACAGCTGTAATATTAATGGTATTAATTTAGTTATCAGCTGCTAACAAAATTCAAAAGAACTATACATGGTATCAGTACGTATCAAGAAATGTGACACTCTAGAATTCATTGTCATTTCAAAAAGTGTTCTTCCCCGTTCCTTTTAAATTTCATCTTAAGTGATAAATTTGACTTGAGCAATGTTCACGTCCGCGTGAATAGTTGTACGACCCATCTCGTACATGTCATTCACTGATGAGACCAATTTTCTCTTTGTTCGAGATCCTATAAAGCAAAATCCATCCAGGTACATCCGTCACGGACGCTGGTCCTGACAAATAACCTGAAGATCTGGAAGATTACGTCTACGTGTACCAAGTACACACTGGAACCATGGTGGGTATCTCGAAGCGTGAAGCAGTGATATCATTATAATGTATCGTGATTGTAATAACAACTGCTCATTTTTCAACAGCCGGTTCAAATAACCGACCCTGTATTTGTTGACAGTCACTGTCGCCATGTTTATTCGGCGTATTATTATTATTAGATTATTTCTTTGTTATATTTTGTTTTTAATTTTGTTAAACGTATTTTGAGCATTGAATAAAAATTGATATTTCTACCAAACAATACGCATGTCTTCAACGTTATATACAGTAACTGTTAATGTGTGGTTGTTGTTAATTCCCAGTCTTACTGTCTAACTGTACTTCTATCTGACAGTGTTTACGATTTAGAAAATGGAACTATTCCTATAACCATGTGTACTATAATTTAAAATATTCTAATAACACACATCTATGAACCGTAAACAACGTGATTCCATTTTACTATTTACTGTATACTACATGGTGATAATACTTCGGCGGCTATCATTTAGTTACCACCCACTCAAAAACTTTAATTTTCTTTAGTTGAAATCACTGACAAGATGGTATGCCACCCACAAACTAACCACTTTGTGAACATCGCGACAGATCCGAGTTATACTGGATACTATCAACAGAATCTATTCTAAAGAATACCCATGGTACAGCCTATAATGCTGCAGGTGGCGTCCTTTAAATGTTTGCGTATATATTTCACACTATTTCCCAGTCGTATTGGAATTACCTGTCAGGCTACAGTGGTCTCAATTTAATGCTGTGTTGTTGTAAACTAGGACACATAGCCACACTCATTGATTTTATTACAGTATGAAACTAAGATGTGCATAGCATATTCATTCCGGGAGGATAGTGTCGTTTTTTCCCCATTCCTTTTCATGTCTATTCTTTGTTTTTTTTAAAAAAGGAAAGTTTAGGAACAACTGCCACAGTACCGACTCTACTAGTCAACGGAAATGCATTTCGCACACTTTAAGGGTCGGAAATGTTAAGATGTGGACTCCGCCAGTGTGCCGTTTGCTTAACCTTCTCTATTGCAAGCTACACACTTTTTCATGTTCAAATTCACACCACGAATGTGTTGGCTGATTTCGCTTCATAACACGATTAAGAGGAAAAACTTATATATCAACGTAAATTCTAAGAGACTGTATTACAATTAATTTGTCAGTCAGTCTATGAGTTTGTAGTACATTAATGACAAAGTCGATGCCTTCCATTGACTTTTACTTAACCGGTAAAACCTAACCTAGAGCTAGCGCGAGATCACAAATACTTGCAATCAAGGTTGCGCTAACAACCCTGGAATTCTGACTTCATGTTTTGGCTCGCAGCCCTCTTGTGTGTCTCGGCACGTAATGACAAATTATCTAGGGTTTTGTAGTATTGACCGAGTCTAAGCTGATTTCGAGTTCTGTTGATAACATTTGCCTGTACGTCTTATTATTTCTAGAAGATCGTCTACCGCCTGCTTAAAAGCACATGTAATATTCATATATTTGACGTGGTAACAACTCAGCAACTACGTCTTGGCGTCCAACAATTTTGTAAGATGTAATACATCAGTGTATGAATAATTACCGATGCCCCACTTGCAGTTGGTACCTATGGGGCAAGTTTGAAATATATTGCATCCAAGTGGATTAATTAGAACCAAGGTGATACTGGATGTCACTGCATTTGCTACACTAATATAATGAGGTATGATGGAGAATTTGCAATATTAAAGATAAAAGTGCGTGTTCAAACAACCACGTTCATGAACATTTATTTTTAATTCTACACAATCATGTGAAAGGTCACCATGACTAATATTTCCAAATGAAAAACATCTTGTACGCGCAAACATATACAATGCATACAGCAAACACACATCCATTTTATATGAAAAAAGATTACTTAACAAATGTAAGGGGCAAAATCCAAAATACTGTTGTGCAGGGTGCATCATGATGCAAAATAAAGCAAAATTGTTTTTTATACACAAACAAATGTAGAGAATAAAAAAATTAAACATTCTATAAAAGACAGACTGTCTGGCGCAGGAAAATGTTTTTCAAAAAAATAAGACAGAACTGCTTCTGGCGACGTTGCGTTTCGCTCAAACTATGCTATTAACACGTGAATCCAGTCACGTGATAAAAATGGTAAAGTCTCGGTGTTTGCGATAGCATTACACCTAATGCTAGAGAGAGAGAGAGAGAGAGAGAGAGAGAGAGAGAGAGAGAGAGAGACAGAGAGAGAGACAGAGAGAGAGACAGAGAGACAGACAGACAGACAGACAGACAGACAGAGTTGTGATAACAACATAGGTTTCACAAGTTATGCGCAAAATCCAAAACTTGTGAAATACATACTATTATTAGTAACAATCGCACAAACCAATCATTTGAAACTAATAGTATTTTCCTAATGAGGGAAATGTTTTGTTAAATTGTTCGAATAGCAATCATCCCTCCAACAAGATACTATCCCCACATCCAAATGTCACATTGGAATAGGCTTACACGGTGATATCCTTTGAGCAAATTAAGTTTATTCAAAAGTAACAAAAGATATAAATGCCACTCTATATATGATTTCTCTTTGAGGAAACGGTTGTGTTTATCTCTCTAGGTTATTATCTGCCTGGTATATGTATGCTGAAACACGCTTTCTATTACAAAAAAAAAAGATAATGTGATTTTTTAAAAAAACATAAGTATCCTTAAGCGGTTATCTTAATCTTGTTTTATGCTAGTGATATTATATCCACGACTCTCTATGGTGACAAATCGTTCCTGCAGGAAGTCTACAAATCGATACAGTAATCCATGACGTAAATGCTTCCTGGGTACAATGTACATGATGGGGTTCACTTTACGACATACAACGTAACCATGTTACTATTATTATGGTTAATATTACCAGACTCGACAATAGTTTTTTGCTTCAGTAGTCATGATCAGGCAACGTATTATTGACATTCTCCACACAGGTTTGTCTATGTTGCTTTATAGAAATGCTGAAACAAACTGTCACGTGTCGTCATTTTTCTTGATGATCTTAGAAAGGTATAACTAAAATGTATGGTTCCGATTACAGACAATTTTAGAATAGTTGGGGAAGGTAGATTTTTAACGTTATTTTTTCTTAATTATGTTTATATGTGAGTGTCTAGTTCAAGTAGTTATGTTTTTTGTTCTTTTCCATATGGTCTCTGTATTATTGGTTTCTTCTCAGCAGATGTACAGCCATTACAGATTGGAAGAACAGTTTTGCATAATTGTCTTTTTTTCAGTTTCCGCATCAACAATTTCTTGCGAGACAACTTTCGCGATTTTCTTATTTTTTCTCTCGAATATGTGGGAAAAAAGTGTAAGGTCGGCGTGAAAAACTAGGTGGGGTAGGGTATAACCGGAACCAAAAACTTTTTTTTATTTGGCCTAAGGAAACAGTGCAGGGCCCCATATGAAATACTAGCTTTATGTTTCTGAGTTTATAAACAAGCTGATAAAAAATACAATCAGAAATAACTGATTCCTTACATGAAATGAAAGCTAAGAACAACTGTGCTGAGGAAAGTAACTAATGATGTTATTTAGTGTCAGAATGCACACACTGTGCGTTATTTTGAACAGCCGGGTAGTGATGGCTATACAAGTAACTATTCCTAATTAACCCTTCAGTCACTTGTGACAAATCTTAACTAAATCTGTCTCAGATGAACACATACCTCAGCCAATGATAAGTAAATAAAAAGCTGTTCAAATGTAAAGTTTGAAGTTAATTAGGCATGTACGATTACATACATATATGTTCAAACAGTGTTCAAAGTGAATTACATGTTTGTCACCAGTAAAGTAAACATTAGAGTAAGACTTTTTTTTTACACTTGACTCAAAGTGTTTGGTGTGCAAATAGAGTACATTGCAGAGGCAAGTGATTGACTCAAATGCCAAAAGAACGCGTTTAAAAAACAAATCACGGATGGACGTGTCAGTAGCAGTAGTTAAATGATCTTGCATTTAATCAAATACACAGTTTACATTCTAATTCATATTTAGAAGATATTGTTATGGATGGAAACAGTCAGTGTATGTAACTAAGATAACTTTGCTTCCGTATTATCATACTACCCTCATCATACAACCGTTCTGTGATATATCACGTTTAATTAAATGAAAACAGAGAGTATACCAGACCAGACAACGTCTATAACTATCGTAATCAAGGTTACGTCGATGTGAAATATTAATTGAAAGTCATTAGCTAGTACTGTGGGTGGTAACAGATTGCAATCCATTGTTGGTCTTGATGATATATCATTTTCTCAGCAGGTGCGGACAGTTGAACGATCAAGTTTTCCCCTACAGCAGTTAAACGTATTACATTCTATTTCAATGGACGGTAGACGTGTAAGGTTTTCGTTATCGGTGTAGAATAACCACAATACTTTTTAGTGATCATTTACATCCGCAGTAAATTAAATTGGCTAGCATTTTTGATTGACTCGTTTGCTTAATAGAAGTATCTATAGATACAATATTTGGTTACTAAGTTGGTTTGTATACCAAAGGACGACTGCAAACAGCGCCCAATGAAATGAGTAAGATAACGAAACATGTTTTGACGTAATGATACATTTTATTTCTTGTCTTGAAAAACGAACACGTTGATGAACGTTGTCAGCTTTGAATGATGTATTAACAAATATAGGGAAACAACTGTGTTGAATATAGTTCAGCGTAGGCAAATAACGAAGCTTTGGTTGGCTATCAATATATAATAATTGGGGCTCAGTTTCACCGAAGGAGAACAAATCCATTAGTCTACTCTGCCGAAGAACACACAATCCACAGATTCGTTCCGGCAGACGAGAATTCAAGCATAAAGTACAACGTATACCGATGATATGCCTTTAAGTCCTTTTCAGTGGGTTTTGGCATTGTATTAACAAAGTATATTAGGTTGAACCAGTCGATACTTTGAGTGTTAAATGCTAAAGTCCATGTAAGTTCGTGAGTGGAATTTGAAGACAACCGGGGTACATATACATCGAAAGAACACGCATCAATAAAGACACATTATATAATTATTAAATGTTATGATAAAAAGAAATAATTTTAAAAGCGCACTACCATATGTCTCAGTGCTACAACAATGTACATTACATGGATACAATTTCAACAACTTATGTGACTAATTAAAATGATAAATATTACATGGTGAACGAGGCTAAAATGACAATAACAATTACGTGAAACTACGTGACTAAAATGATAAAAATGATAGCGTTCACAAGGCTAAAATGAGCATAACACTGCGCAAATCAAACCCAGTACTGCTGAAAACGATTGGTTTTAAGATTGTGTTTAAAAGATTTAGTTGTATTATCCGAGCAAATGCTAAACGGGAGAACATTCAGCAGAACTGAACATTAACTGAACCCAACCCAACAATTCGTTGTAGTACTAGTTGTATCACGTCTCGTTAAAGTAACGTTATCAGAAGCGCTGCTAGCTGAACGTAAATCTCTGCAATTGTACGCATGTAATCAGGATATGTGTGGTAGAAATGTCAAGTAGATAAATAAAAGTTTCGTGACGTTATTTGCAATATAATTGATTTATAAGAAACTGGAATTTTGATCATAAATCTAAAGGCTAGTCGGAAAATAACAATTACTGTTTCACGGGCAGGATGTGGCGTATTTTCAACGATGTTGTTGTAGTAGGCGCGCCCGTATCGGATTCTGTGCTAGAAGATGACAAGATAATATGCGCCTGGTCAATACCCCTGTGTTATTATCAAAATGTATGGCAATCAATCCTAGAGCATGCCACCGTGTAATACACCAATCGCAACACTTATCTATAATCATTAACATGTGAAAATCGCAGTCCGAATGTGATTAGCCTTACAGGATATACTCGACTCAACTGCAATCTTGCTTTGAAGCATGGACTTTAGTATTTTTGAAATCCGTCACAACTTACGTTTCTCCGATTGAATATGAGTGACGAAGTCAAAGAAGATGACACCCAAGTATACCTAAACTTTGTCAATGTACACAAGCGTTAATAACAGAAATCATATATACGAAAATTCGAAAAGGGTTAAAAATATACAAACGGCTACACTTGGATGTCTATTCAGCAATATTAATACAATTCCAGACAATCAAATCGCGTTAGTTGTCTGACTTAAAACAGACTAACAGTACATATTTATAACCCCAAACTTCAATAAAGATGACATTTGGATGACAGAACTAAAGTTCTTGAAACTTATTTTCGTCTAGTTAGGGCATTCCTTGGCCAAACATCAAATATCCTTTAGTGATTAATTGATCCAAGTGGTATACCGCCCACAGAATATAAATGACAATAAAAAAGCATCCATGCGTTTAGAAAAGTAGCACGCCTCACCTTTGGAAAAAGACAGTCTGATAACATCATCACGACTCGGAACCGACGACCTGCGTTGTCTTTATTATCCAGAGGATGCAATACAAGATTTTAAAAGTTACTTTCAACGAATGTAAATCAAAGATACGTGCACTAGCAGTACTCACTATTAATCTCTACTATATAAACGTGCCTTTAGGATATGTTGGTGCTCATGTTATTAGTAACAATTTGAAACGAACTTCCGTTTTCCATATTCGACATATTGACGCAATTTATACTTAAACTTAAGGTGTAAACTCGGGACCCACGTGTTTTCGTAAACAGCAACGTTGCCGTTTCTGATGGAGTGGTGTAAGCTTTACCCACCCTTCTAGCGTACTTATTTTACTCATTTCATCTTATTAATTAGTTTGTTTTTCAATATTGTGCCCACGGTTCCAGATGGTTTCTTGAATTATGCATTTTACACTTCATTCGTGTTATTGTTATTTTCGATTATTGTCCATATATGTTTGAAGTATATTACGACTATAATATTAATCATTGTTTCAGAGAATCTTAACCATTTTGTTTAAAGCGATGTCGTGCCTACAGTTCGAAACTTTTTTTGCATTGTACGTTCTATACTTCATTCATCTTAGTGATATTTTGTGATATAGATCCCGTACGTTTTGAGTATATTGTTAAACGTTCTGCACTTTTGAAATTGGCTTAATGACTATTAATTAATTTTCAAGAAAGAAAGTTGTTTTGCTGTACTCTACGGCTAAATAACTGTGTATACCTTTTATGAATACATAACGTTTACTCATTTGAATATTTCTTCTCCAACTAGCACAACCATGTGATCCATGTCAGAGCATCATCACTCTTGGGGTCACAGGGTACATTTTATAATTGTCAATTGATTTCGCAAGTTACAGTATCTTAACTGAACAAAATTGACATTTTCAACCACAAGTCAAAACGTTAAATACAGAGGCATTCTACTAAAGTGTGTAGGCCCAAGTGTCTAGACGTAATATGCTTTTGTATAAAATTCTTTGTTGGCCATTACCACCATCTCCAGTGTCAACTAGGTTAATTCTAAATGACCTTCATGCAGACTTAATTCATATATCTGCAATTATTACAAGGACACATTCAAGTTGACACCGACCTTAGACATTGTCCTTCACCTTCAAGATGAAATGGCAAAGAACTTTTGTACATGCATTTTATCTACATATTTGCTCCCACAAGTATATTCATAGGCTAACTAATCTTTTAAACCAGACACTAACCATTAACCTTGATCACCATATTCAAGGTAAAACAATAATTTGCACAACTAGACTTCTTGTAATTTAAATGTTTACACCAATGTTAGCAAATGTGAGCTTGCTCTTCAGACACAAACGGGTGACCTTGACCTTTATATATAAGGCCAATTATCAATTTACTCAATACAGTATGAAATTTGGTTTATATATACATACAACACACACAAAAAAATAATACTGTCCCATACTTTCGAGATGTTTAGAAATCAACCTTTGGCTCGAATCGTCAATCTTTAAAGACAATATCAATACATGACTAATTGGGTAAGATGTTCCACTGTGAATGTACGTGGCTAGACATACATCATCAGATAAAAGCTATCTAGTCAGACTGACCTTATCTCATACATCAATGTGGGTGTCCATTGTCTCCTGTCAGGAATCGATTAACACAACTTTATCTTATGTGTAGACATTGCCATGTATGATCTTATCGACATTGCATAGATTGCTAGCTAAGTGGGTGACCATATTTTAGACAGCATGGCCAATTAATAGCACACTGTTCGTTGATATTGTGGGGTTGGGGATCTATGTCTTCGAACACAGGAGACTTGTATTAAACTAGTTGAACTGGACACCTCCATTTCCTATCTCAGACACACCGTACTTTCTAATGAAACATACTTGTTCACGTAACAAAATATGCACAGGTGTCAAACAATGTTTCATTCTTGCTTCTTACTTGCTTTTATTCTTGTTCAAATCTTGCTAGGCATTTTAGCGATTTTCCAAATGTAATAATGCTGCATTTAATAAACAAGTATGCACATAATGCAATGTTATCAACCACATGCCATGGTGTTTTTGTATGAAGATTTACACATAGCATATTCACTGCTGTATATTATTTTTCAAATTTCTTTCCTAAAGTTTTCCGTATGGCAAACGTATTCTCTCTGCCTACAGGCTGATGGAGAAGTTAATGACCCAGGCATTACACTGTCTCTCCTGTTCCTCCCTAATTGGATTAAGTGCTGTATCATTATAAGTCATCTATTCTTCTGTTTCTGCACACACTCGGTGATACAAATCAACCAAAAACACCATTAAAGTTGGGGTATGGCTGTGTTTGCATAATTGGATAGAAAAAGTGTGACATTTAAATATTTCCAACACTATACATCTACTGTAATATCGGTTTTCAACCAATATTCTGTTTTCAATTTGAAGCAAAGCATTATGAACATGAAGATAGAATGTTTATGATTTTGAAGTATGCCCATAGGGTGGTCCATTAAGTCTATACATGTATATACTGTAGCACGGACAATAGGCAAACCACAGCTGCAAATCTTTGGCGAATAGAGTTGATTCACTCTCTCCATTCGCTCAAATGGCCACCCATTTATCGTATGTCTGTCTGTTATACAGATAACACGTCCGATGCATTTACCCTTCAAACGAACGAACGTATGTATGAAGTAAACCTTTGTTGATGCACTCGACATTCCATTTGGATGATATATATAAAATATCAAGATACTATCACTACTTATTAGGCGGGGTGGTTTGAGTCAGTAAACGTACACATGACGGGGTCGCCTAGCGATAGATGTTTTGAAATATGATGCACCATGTTGTCACGTGACTGAACTATTCTCAATGCTCTCAAGATTATCATGTTTCGTATTTTGATCGACATGTCATAACCTGATATGTAATGTTATTTATTTATTTATGTATATATGATGCAATGTAATGTCATGTCATTGTATGTACATGTAATGTGATGTGATGTTGCAGAACAGTACAGTACAAGATAGTACAGTGCAGTACAGGACATGACATGAAAGGACATGACAGAATAGCACAGCACTGTACACTACAGTGCAGTGTAGAACATAAAATACAGTATACTACTGAATAGCTAGCTCAGTGTGGCATGGTACGTTACAGTGCAGTGCAATGCAGTTCAGTACAGTACTAACAGTACAGTTCACGCTAATGTAATTTTATGTTTACATCTAATGCAATATGAATTGTATTGTAATCTACTGTAATGTAATGTAAAGTAACGTAAAGTAAAGTAATGCAATGTAGTGTAATGTAATGTAGTGTAATGTTATGGAATATAATGGGATGCAGTGCAATGAAATATTAGTGTAATGTAATATAGTGCAGTGCAGTACCATACAATTCTCGTTATCGTCACGTAATATCATTCAGAAGAGCTGTGTCATACAATATTTACCCGTTCGTAAAAAAAATGTGATGGGTAAAAGCAATTCCGTTATGGATAAATCGCTACCTAGGGCAATGACGGAATATGTACCAAAGTACTTAGTCGCAGACAAGAACACACGACGTGTGGAATGAGATAATTTGTAAAGCAAAATACACACTTGTGGGAACATCGCATGCTCGTGAGACAGACGTAAATGTCATTTCTTCGTAAAGCTGCATAAACAATGATATATTACAATTGACAGAGGTTATTGACATCCCAGTAAGTTTTAATCCACCATTCGACAGGGAGCTGGCCTACATAGAACATGATTCAACAACGAAGGCGATATTTACCACGATTTAGAACGTTTGAATAATACCAACAAAAGTGCAGCCAACATGGTTGATTCTGCCTTAATATGACACGGTAAAAATATGGCTAATATGTGACACAAGCTCTGTACTACTTTGTTTCAGAGGGATGAAATTCACTGTACAGAAGCTTGAGCACAACAAAATGGTGAGTGCACGTATAGGATCATGAAGTCTGGCTGTTAATTGAACCTTATCCAGTCGCGTCATTCGAACGTCATGACAGAGTTATTAGTATACATAATAGATGTTATTTCTAACTCGGTGATAAATAACACTATATATTTACTCAACGAAATGTACCTGTGAGGAAACCGCATAATTTACTACACTTTGGAGGTGAACAATACAGTCTGACCATAAGTACATTTTCTAGTACTAATCGTACCGCCAAAACATATATAAACAATCGTAGCCTATAAATCTGGTATACTTAGACTCAATAACGTACACTGAATGTGAATTAACTGCCTCCTTAGACCCAGGAGTATTGCATTTTCAGCTTCGATTACAGTAACTGCAAGTTTTATTTTAATCCAATCAATCTCGTTTAGGGTTTTGGTTGTTTGTTTTCGTAACGACATTTAAAGTTATGTCATTCTTAATTAAATGATAGCCCGCGTGTCTGAACAAACTAGGCCAGACAACTTAACATTCTCTTCAATTGTAGATATCATTAAGCATAATTCGTCAGTATGGATTATTTTGTTTAAATTAACAATTAAGATTATATTTTGTTAAAGTATCTTGCTACAATGTAGCTAAGCGACACTGACCTGTCAAATTAAAGTATTGATAATATGCTATATAATCCTTAATATGAATACATTAATACTTATATCAACATTTAATATTTTACGACCTCAATAGTCACTACATAGCGTGAAGTTATACATTTATTGGCACGTAAATGGCGCCAAACGTTTTTTTCTCTAGTTTGCTACTCTCCCCAAGGAAATGCAATATTGATCAATACTATTCCATTGAAACATTTCCTTGAACCAGTTGTACACTAAAATGTCTAATATCGCCCTAGTTTACAATTTATGGGCATCATAAAACTGTTACTTTTTAATACGTTTGGACTACTACAGTAAGTTGATTGTCAATAACAGCTGAGGGTGAGCTTTGCGTTGTTTTACAGACACGTTGCTTAGGATGACTACACTCGTAAAACTACAGGCCCTTGAGTAGGAAAGGTTCACAGAATGTTCATTACTGAGTAGCTCCGTAAGCCACGATTCATTTCTTTTTTGCCATGCCTCATGTTAAAATTATCCCACACGTATGTTTGCCAGGAAACGTGTACAACTTCATCATCTTGAGTGCTGTAACATCAATCATTTACTGATAAAATCAAAAGACTTTATTTGGGTGTGGCGCGCATTACAAGAATATATCAAAGCACACACAGAGATAAAGCTAGGTCACAAATGAATATTTCAAATAATTATGAAGAATTATTTTCGGAGCTTCCATTGGCGTTTTCTGTAAGCATGTTGAAAAGCAATGCAGCGTTTATACCCTGGCTCTCTTAAGAATTGATTAGCAGAAGAAGGTGTCTTTCAATAATGTATAGTCGACACTGAATATTGCTGATTATTGCTTATGGTGATATTGGTGATAGCGTTATTGCTGCTGCTGTTGCTGCTGTTGTTGTTGTTGTTGTTGTTGTTGTTGTTGTTGTTAATGAAGTTTACCGTTCAGATGATACCATTTTAAAGTTGACCTGTCATTGGTTGAGAAAAAAGTATCATATATTTGATGTATGTCTCTGTTTATATCTGTCTGGTGCAGATATTTTATGATGTATCACATACATATTTCATATTTCAATATCTTGACGGTTTGAAACAAAATAAAGCAGCTATAGATTAGAAATTAGATATTGACGATCCCCGCATCCCGTATCGTATCTCCAGACTGAAGTGATTGGTGTCACGTCAGCAGAGTACGGTAATAAATTGGAATAAAGCTTGTATTACATAAACGCAAAGTTTTGCTATTTATATTGGAAAATTGTTTGTGTACCTTAATATGTAGAGTCATGAAGAGCAATTAGAATTTCCACACTTTATATACATTATTCTGTATAGGCTGGTACACCGACTGGCAAAGACCACACATGAAAAGACGGATGCAATTACAAATATATACACACATAAATTCAAACTATTAGTGTGAAACAGACAGACAGACAGACAGACAGACAGACAGACAGACAGACAGACAGACAGCCAAAGACACAATAAATGCAATATTAGTCTGTTAAATGAATTATATGGTATACAATATACACAATATTTGTTGTGTCATGTTGTTGGCTAACTGTGTTGTGTTGTGTTGTGTTGTGTTGTGTTGCGTTGCGTTGTGCTGCGTTGCGCTGCGCTGCGCTGCGTTGCGTTGCGTTGCGTTGCGTTGTGTTGTGTTGTGTTGTGTTGTGTTGCGTTGCGATACGTTGCGCTGCGTTGTGCTGTGTTGTCATATCGTATTGTATCATTTTAAAAGTACTTTTTCTGTTTTTAGCTGAGCTTGGTTTCCACTAAATCATGCAATCAGATTAACCATTAAATTGAATATAAATGCTTTGAGAGTACGGAAAGAAATGTAAACATTGTTTGAAAGGGCTTAAATACCACATTGTAACTGAAGTAAGAAACTATAAACAGGAAAAACTAATCCAAAACCCTGACGTACATTGTAATCGTTGAAATGTGTTTTTGTATTGAATAAAATTGCAACTTTAAAAAGGTTAGGGTTGCTTCCAGATTTTCTACTAAACATGAGCATTGAATACTCATGGTTTATTAAATACATCAACTAAAGAGTGTTAAAACAAAACTCCTGTTTTTACTTTCCAGATCAGACAGCTGTTGTAGGATAGGGGCTGGCTGTTTAATGTCTGTTCATAGATTAATTCGTAAACATAAAACACGGTTCAGATTGGGTGGCCTACACTTTGTATCTCAAGATGGATTAGACATGTTCTAACTAAGGTTTGGAAATGGCTTCATATACAGATAAGCGAAACTGTTTTTTAGCAGTCCAAAAACCACATTTGATATCTTGTTATATTACATGAACAGGCCACTGGACAACATCCTTGTGTGATCCTGGACAGTGCATCATTATCCATGATTTCTGAGCCATCTTCATGGTTTGCTTCTTTTTTCTTTTGTATTCATTATTGTTGTAGCTAACGATTGTTATGGTTATTGAGTAAAACATTCTGTGATCAAAACATCATTTTAGTAGTGGCGAACGAATAAAAGCGATGGACTTTTGAAGTTGCCGAAATGTTTTGTGTTTTCATATCAAGCTACTAAATAAAGTGACATCAACCTTGTACAGATACGCATGACTGAAACACAGCAGGATACAACATGAAACAATAATGAACACGTGATTTTCAAGTCTGTATTGTTTAAGAGATTCAGTTGGGAACATTTCATTATACGGTGTATTATGGTCATGTACATGCAAGGGAATGCTAATGGAACCTTCAATTTAAAGGCCAGGTTCAATTATCCATCCACTGATAAAATGACATTCTCTGATATCAGCAATTTCTATTCAATAACTACAACACTAGTTGCACTATCGACCTCCTCCCATGCATTGGTCGCATTACTGATTTTAAATAATATATTTTCCCCCATTTCCTGATAATAAATGTCCTTCATTTCTTTGTATGCAACATTGAACAAATACCGAGTATCTCAACATAAGTACAATGGCAGAGTTTGTTCATGAATATTTGATGTCCTAGTATCTGACTTTACAAGGATAACGTAAATGTATAGATATAAACTACAGTTATACAGAATAAACACGCTCTCTCTCTCTCTCTCTCTCTCTCTCTCTCTCTCTCTCTCTCTCTCTCTCTCTCTCTCTCTCTCTCTCTCTCTCTCTCTCTCTCTCTCTCTCTCTCAAATGTAACATGAAATTAAATGGTTTAACCGCAATTCAATATGACGTTGGAATTTAATTTATTGAACCAATAAAACAAACTTTTTAAGTAGCGGATAATGTAATAATGCTCATTTTTCTTTCTGTTGCCACCGCATATAAACACACAAATCTAAAGCTCAATATAACGTTTTTTGAAATATAAAATTTAATATATCTTTACATCTTAGCGTTGAGTCGCCATTAACGCATCCTCTCATTCTCATGATATAAATCTACAGCTGATCATGTGTATTATACAGCGCCATACTTTAAGACACATTGGACATTTCATTATTTGCTAAACAATTTTATATTCATCTAACCGTCACGGCTTCTATGTTTACTCTCGAAAGTAATATCGAATTTCACGTTGTATTATCTATGCAATCTTTGAGTAGGGCTACGTCCTCAAATCTGATTAAAAGTCGTCGTCTCCAAACATACATACATGCATTTACAGAAAAAAAAGGTGTTCTTATTTTCAAATCAAAAGCGAAAAGCACCATAACGTATAGAATCACCTATTCAGCCATTCACTTAATATCTTGGTTCTTTATGCCTTGCAGTAAAACGTATATTGGATTAAAATTATGCTTTATATGAATTTGCGAAAGATAAGAAATTATTTATACTCGACAGCGTTCTTAGTATCGATTGTAACCGCTATCTTGTTTTTCTTGGCGGCACTGGATTCGATGTTCGGTATCAGCTTCGCTGAGGTTTGAATAATTTACCCCGATTCACTTTTCGTACGTTTATTTTTAATGGTGTACATGGGCTTTGAAAGAGTAATGACTTGTTTGTCATATATACAGGTGTCGCCGTCTGCCATGTATAAAATAACGTTTAGAATCACCCTGTGTGCCCCTTCGTATAAACCCAATGAACAATTTTGAAATCGATCGAGACATAGAGTAAACATAGCCAAATGCTACAGTTTCTGAAAATTCGGGTCATACTTTTCATTGTTCTATGCTTTAGACGTTGTTGTCTTTTCAAACAACAAACAGGATCAATTTTTTTTACTAATGTAAAAATAACAAACATATATTAATTTCCCATATCGGTCAGATAGTCACTTTAGTGCTAGCTAACTAGTGTGCGTGCATTTCACAAACATAGATTTTAAACACGGTAAAAATGTAGTTTAAATTTGTCATGCGTACGCTAAACAATGTGAAACATAATTAGGCTGTGGGTAAATAGAAATAATTACTACGTCACTGCCTGTTTGTCCAATATCTTGATTAATCCCATGCGTAAATATTTGATGCAATATTGGCTTGCTTCAAATGGCAATGAACAAGTTGCTGTTTACGATGAAACCCCGTGGTCGGTGAAATACTGAATTGATCAACATGAACATTATATACTTGATGATCGATGTACATGTAGTTCCTGTAACAACATAATTAGCACAATGCTGAACATTCTCTTTAACAATAAAGCCGTGATAATACATAAACTCGGGATTTTGCCACTTGTCTTGGCCACGGACATTTTTTATTCGAAAACGAGGCTAGATGGGACACTCGCAGCTTTCGTTGTTTGACACTGAACGTGACAATCTGTCAGTAACAATGTATTCAAATTCCATTCTAATTAGTGTGGTTTAATCTCTCCTATAAATTTGTTTACAGTAAGTACAGTATAATGTAATATAAATGAGTATAACACTGTAAACTTGAAAACAGGACAGTACGAGGTGATTTACGATAGCCTGCAATTAGGGAGTACACACTCGGTATAGCGCATACAAAGTACCTCTCCTGCAACACTATGCTACCGGCGATTATTGAAGCATGGAACGACTACGTTCACAATATATTATTTTTTAAACAGGCAACGTCCATGCAGTTTTAATCGGTACGATTTTATGCTTCAAATGTGTAATTTAACAAGCAATATTTCCTTCATAAGAACACACTATTTGTACGTAAAACATCCATTGTCACAGCAGTTGTCATTAGTTTTTATAATTGAAATGTTCATAAAAAATAACATATTTTCTTTATAGAAATTGAGGATGGCAACATTCATTGCATCAGTCAGTACTGTATATTGCATTTTGCAATGTCGGTATCACCAATTGAAACCTTTTTCATTGACAGACTTGAATCGTCATCTAAATTCACCCACAGTCTAACTTATTTTTTTTCTAGCAAATGGACAAATAGGCTAAACAGAGTGAACTTATAAAGTCGCGACGTGTTTAATAAGGTCATTGACCTTAGGTTAAGCCTAATCAAAATCGTGCTTACTTTGTATGTCAATCAGAGAGTGTATGTAATTCTAGTAGTAAATTATTATGCTAGACTACCAGATGGTTTTGTGTTTACTTTCTATGTAAATTAGTTAGCAGTGGATTAGCATATTAGACTACCAGATGACTGAGCTGGTGTCTATTAAATTTACATACCATAAAAGGGAATGTGTGGTAAACACAATACTGCATAATAATGTCCATGTGAACCTAAGGCTAGGCTGTAGAATACTATAAAGAGTCCCATAATGAAGAAATTCTGAACTCGCTTCTTGCTTGCAAGCTTAACATCATTCTGTCATCGTGAACCATGTGGAACAGAAGATTTCATCTGTGTGAACAGTCACCAATGTCATATACTCTTGTGTTGAGTTGTGTTGGCCACACTTGTACTTAAGACAAGTATAGTTCAATGTCGACATTTTGTGAGCAGTTTAATTAGCCGCATCCAGCCATCACAAATAGAGTTTTCTCTAGCATCTTAGATTTAGTCATATTTAATTAAAAGCAGTTTGTTGTATGCACAAAACAATTTTTTTTTAAAAATCGAAATAAGACAAGTTCGAGGTAAACTTTTGAACATGTGCTGTTTTTCATTTCGCCACTGCCTGTGACCCGATAATATTTTCTAAAAACTCGGCTTTCGTGACATCTGGTGTCAGAAGTTGGTTTCGAACCAACACTTACATCGACCTCGTTACCTGAGCTAATAATAGCCAATAATACATAACAGTAATTAAATACAAAACACACTACAGCACAACACAGAAGTAGAATAATAAACAACATGTCACAAACCAAAATACTTAGTCTAAAACCTAAATATTTGGATTCAATACGCAGCCATACGATGCAACATATATAATTAATGAAACATGATACTTACCAATATTTTGAACTGCACAGCTAGGGAAACAATAATATACAGTGCGAAAATAATGCAGAGACAGATCTACATGTACGCTATACCTCAACATGTGCCTCCATAAAAGTAGTTAGCGTATTTGAAAGAATACAAATTCATTTTTTATTCTACCCCCTTTCTAATTTCTTACAACAGGATGTCAGGAAACAATTGTTTGTAAGACTAAGGCATGCGCAGACTCAATCAATTGGATTTTTTTTTCTTGATGTAATCCCGAATTTGCTAACGAGAATTCTACATTCATAACACTGGTATACTAAATAGTAAATCCACACACTGTATGCAAAATTACCGTGTGAATTTACATACAGGAGGAAGTCAGTGAGCTATTTAAAGACTTCTTACTGTTCTGAGGTGGTTACCAATACAAGCCATAAAATTATTAATTGTGTAATAGCGATAACCCTTACTGGTAAACAGTTACAAATGTTAATAACACGTTGACGGAAAAAAAAATATTTGCCTTTATCCAATCTATGTTAATGAACAAATTCATTCTACGCCGTCACTCATGTGCAAAACTTCACCGTGTAATATATTTTAATGTCAATTAGTCTTTATTTTTATTCATAGTAAATATTCAATTTAGGGTGAGCTTCTTGTACTGACTTTCATTTTATTTTGTGCTCTTGTACTTTTTGCGATTAACCTTTCCAGAACAACTAATCCTCATAATCAATGCATGCTGGAGCTGAAACCTTTTTGCGATTACAGCCATTTTCAGCCAAGCTTGCAAAAACAGTGTGTGGCACAGATGTATTTTTTCATTGGTTCATACATACAACAGTGGATATGGATATGGATCGCGACAGTACTTCATACACGTCATTGCAGTAGACTAAATAAAGCGTATTATGTATACATTTTTCACACTTCAACGACGTCAGTGGTAACAATGTGTTACTTTTATTTACAGTTTATTTTCGTTTGTAAAATGCTGTTGTGTCTGAAGTGTTGATCTATGGTTTCTGGTACACACTGCTTCAATAAGCTTACAGTAAATTAGCTGTCACATTTTTTAAACATACAAGGTATGATTGATGTGAAATGGTCGAATGGAGCATTTATGTATGTATGTATGTATGTACGTGTACACGTACGTACGTATGTACGTATGTATGTATGTATGTATGTATGTATGTACGTACGTACGTACGTACGTATGTATGTATGTATGTATGTATGCATGTATGTATGTATGTATGTATGTATGTATGTATGTATGTATGTATGTATGTATGTATGTATGTATGTACATACGTATGTACGTACGTACGTATGTATGTATGTATGTATGTATGTATGTATGTATGTATGTATGTATGTATGTAATCCAAAGATAAACGGGGAAAACTAAATCTGCGTGGTAATGTCATTGGAATTAGCAATGTAGCATGTGACCCCATACTAATACTACAGGGATATTACCGCATTTCATTAAACCATGAATATATATGAGATATTTATACCTCGTTGTTCACTAAATGAAAAGGGTGTGTGTGGATCTGAGTTGGATTGGGTTGATTTTGTCAACTGGGACACTTTGAACTTTACTGTGGAGTCACTGAATATCCTCCTAGCAATTACATTTTGATGTTCCTTAACAAATTAAACATTTGCAACCCCTAAAGCCAAACGACGCTAACCAGACCTTTTTATACTGTTCGCCTACTAAAACGTCCACTTCACCAATATATCGATGTATTTTACCGTATTCAAACTGATAGGTTAATGTTAGAGCCCAAACGAGACACAACACACCGGCACTACGCAAACACGTTTCGTTTCCATGCAGTGTCTCTTTTGATCGAACTCCGTGATTGTAATGTCTTTTTGATTCGAAGTATAACTACTATACATGACACAAGTCGGAGAGCAACGTATGCAATCAAACTTTCCTTCGTTATGCACGATGCAAACTTAAGATCTAGTCATTGTGACTGTGCTTACTCCGAACTTGATTCTAAAGTTTAAAAGCATATTTTACATAATGACTTTAAAATTGTCTGTATACTTTATGTAAAGTAACACAGTATGTTTCGTTTATATTCATAAAAATATGGGGGGGGGGGGGGAATTAACAACAAGAAAATATGACAGATTAGTGAGTCAACTTACTACAAATTCTGGTAAACCCCAATTAAATGCAAAATAAGATACGTACTGTTAACTCAGGGAAGCACCTTTCTGTTGGTACTATCGGCCTTGTTCCATATCCAGGAGGCATCTTGTAATATATCAAACCAGTACCTTTAATGAATTTAAAATTGAACGGGACTTCTTGAACGGTTAATACGTCTACGGATGCTGGCAATCTAGAAAAGTTAATCTGTGCCTCTAGACATGGATAAGTCTACTTTCTTTTACCTTCCCAATTGTTGTATTTTCCAAAGTTCACGTGACGAGACGATGGTTTGCCTCTAGGCAAAAACAGAGCTCAATCATTCTTCTTCTACGTGTTTGCTGCAGAAATGGAATTGAACGGGTGATGATGTCAGTCTGCCGAGTAATATTTGAATCTAGGAGGACTAATTTATAAACATTAGATCGCACAGAGTGTGTGCATATTACTGTACTATAATCTAGCTCTTCTCGAGACTCTGCTACATTCTCTATTTGATAGGCCCGGATGATAAGGTAATAAGGAATCAGGAGCTAATAGCTT
Organism: Glandiceps talaboti; assembly: GCF_964340395.1. Lineage (NCBI taxonomy): Eukaryota > Metazoa > Hemichordata > Enteropneusta > Spengelidae > Glandiceps > Glandiceps talaboti. The sequence continues at coordinate 15,243,222 of NC_135560.1, read as the reverse complement.
AAAGCTTTAGTTGTTCAGTGCTCCAACAACTGTAGAAGCGGAAGGTGTTGGGAGGGGAGGTGTCATCTGATACCCCATATATAATAATTTATAACATACATACATACATACATACATACATACATATATATATATATATATATATATATATATATATATATATATATATATATACACACACACACACACACACACATATATATATATATATATATATATATATATATATATACAATTTGTAGTTTATTTACACCTTGCCGAAAGAAATTTCCCCATGTGCGATGCGATGTAAAATGATTTATCGTATCAATTTGAAACATAATATGATGTATCAGCGTATCGATATAAGATAAAAGCTGTTTGATGTCACCGTTGCAATTAAAACCTAAGTATTCGGTGGCTGATCTAAAAAAAACACTACAGATGCATCATTGTGCCAGTGTTAACAGATCTCTCAATTCCCTCCCCGTAGACGTAATTAAGACCTTAATTGGCTCGGATCACGTTCCGATACTGTTACAATCTTCTCTTTACCCATTAGTATCATTCAGTTGGAATGTTAAGGATTTGCAATCTTAAAATTCAAAAGTGGCGTATTTATTATTCATCATACAATCCACGTTAAGTGAACTCTGTCGGCCACATGAAATGATGTGTAATTAAGAATACATATATTCTCACGATCTGCATTTCGTATGCACGACAACTAGCTAGTCTCCAAGATGTAACTACAGCGCTCTCTGTCCGCAAGACAATGGCTAGGCTGTATATATGATGGTTGAACTCTTTATATCGCTGCAAATGTCTGACTCTAGCAGCCTGTATGTACTACATAAATATTGTATCGATACATATAAACTTGCTTTTCCGAAAGTCAGTTTATTGATTATTTTGTTCACGAGTGCACAGTGGTCACAGAGTCTAAATTTCGATGGGAAAAACTCATTGAGATAACGTAAGGAAGTGTACCATGCATAACACGTTTCCGTTAAAAACAAAAGATTGGAAAAAATATACGTTTTGTTTGATAGACGTAGCTTAGCTTTAGTGTATTATATAATGATCCAACGTTCCGTGGAAGCTGTCATCTGTTAGAAATCAAGACTTTCAGATCACTTCGTTTGACGGAAGCTGCTTGCTTGAGAAGAAGTTAATGAACCATGCTGAACACCTAGCTACTGAATGAATGACATCGTTTTTGCCGTGCTATACCCACACACACATATATACCTAATGTACGCAGACAGACAGACGTATAGCCGTACATTTAGCCAGACAGTTTTTGTACATACATACACACATACATACATACATACATACATACATACATACATACATACATATACAATACGTACGTACGTACGTACGTACGTACGTACATACATACATACATACATACATACATACATACATACATACATACATACATACATACGTACACACATACATCATCATATATACATACACCATGCGCGAGTACACACACACACACACACACACACATATATATATATTCAAATTTCCGTTTGAACTAAACAGTGTAAAACATAATGAATGACATCGGAGATTATCTAACATGTACATGTCACAAAGGAAATACATGTATTCTTTCGAATTGAACATAAAATGTAATACATGAATGTATGCCCTAGACTGAAGGTTATTTTAGTTGATTGATAGATAGGTTCGAGCACTGTGTATACTTTACATAAAATCCCCAATTCTAAGTATTTATTATCGTTGAATGCATTGTTAAAATATAGTAAATAGATGTAATCACGTCATGCAATGCACGTTAGCATTAACTATATTGTACTTTTGTTAAGCTCCCATTATGAAGGCTATTTTACAACAACTGACCTTTTCCACGAAGTGCATCTACGCAACAAATTGAGGCTTTCAGCAAAAATAGACTGATTTTAGTAGGGTTGCATCACTAATATCCTGAAGTGGTTTAGAAGGGCGAATAGCTCAGAGAGAGCACAGGGGTTAGCTATGTACTGGGATAGCAGCGTGGGAAAATAGACTGCTCTATTTCCTCAGTGCTTTAAGTTGCAATTTCACTGACGTAGTAATTTGCTATCTGTCATCTCATTTTACAGCTATCTGTCATGCTATCAGACATTCGCATATTCCAGAACAGTTAGTCCGGAAATTTCGAATGACAACTGATCTACAGGCAGGATGCGGATGCCGACTTCTTTACTAAATGGAGTAATTTGTAAAACAAGTCAGAGACCACTACCCGAGGCAAACAATCTGCGTGAGATGCTGAAATGGAGTAAGAGTCGTTGCTGGAGCAAGAAGCTCACCTTAAGTCGTTTTCTGAAATTACCATACGCGTACAAAGACTAGCACTTTGCAACGATGCGAAGTTTGTAAATTATACATGAGTTACAAGGAAAACATTAATCAAATATGAATCTAAGACTTGCAAATTGATTTGGGAGTGGTATTAACTTACCTTCTTACCATATATGGTTCTTATTCCTGCTGGTAACACTTTATGGTCGAATCTGTCGATACGATTATTATCACCGTTTGGGTAGAACGCATTAATACTTCATGCACGTTTGGTACCAAGGTATTGGCAGATTTATCATCGATGGTTTTGTGCTCCTTGGGGTGGTATGACACATACATTTTATCATTGGCCTAATGGAAAGTCGCTGATGACATGTGATGATGCAAGTCTTCGGGGAAATTTACGTATGAGGCAGAGCAAATAGAGAACTGATGATTTCTCCATAGATAGTGTTTGGAGAATGTAGTGGCTTACAGCACAGGTCATTGGTGTCCAGTCATTAGCTGTTATTAACACAGGCGTTAGGCCAATCACTTAGTCGGGGTTGGCTAGATCTGAACAAGTGCAATTGTCGCTTTCAGGCGCGACACTTTTGATCGACATTGTTGTAACATTGGGAAGCAGAAATCTCGCGCTGCAGGTTGAGTATTAGCTAGGTTGTATGTATTCATTACCTCTCGTGGCTTAATGTTTTGGTATCAGATGTAAGTATTGGTAAAACAACAAAATACCACACTTAAAAACTCCTAAAACTGGTTCAACACGATTTCGGTTCTAGGTACAGACCATTGCACAGTAACATATAGCTATGTAATAGGATGAGATAATATGCACAGTAGTCGTAGGTAGCCAGAGACTTTCATTCCGCACAGTTTGAATTTCACCTTCTTATCAAAGATGCCATATCTAGGGACCATGAAAGTGTTTTGTTTCCCCGCATACGTGGGCGTGCTAATTTGCTGAATAATTCCGAATCTCTAAGAGTACACCAAAACAAATCTATGGAAGAGAATAGATTTTGATAAGATATTTGGTTGCAATGGAGATGAGCAGCGTCGTCACTATTTATCTAGGAGAGATACAACGGAGTGATAATTTGTCTTTTTCTCTGATTCCATAAAGTTTACTTTCCATTCAGATTGGTTTTCTTTCTAATTTCTGTAGTACACTGCCATCTGACCACTGTGAGTCCTTCTATAAAAGTGTCATGTATGTAAAACCTGCGACTAGTTACAGAAAAATCGACAGGTATCTCTAATATGCGTTATATAGTCATCGTGTAAACGAAGATACAAAGCAATCATTTTGTGAGAATTTGCCCGCAGATACCAATCTTGTAAGTTTGATTGTGTTCATCACAATGAATAAACAGAATGTTATTTCACGGGTTCATTACATTAAAGAGGACTACATCTATGAACAAAGAATTATATTATGAGAAACGGTTCAGCCCAACGGCTAAACGTGAATGGTTTTTCTTCCAATTGGCAGATGCAAGCTAGAAGTCAGATGCAGAGTCTGCAGCACGACAAGTTTCGGCTAAGCAATTGTACTGCGGAAAAACACTGTGCATCCACATCAGGTTTGTCTTCCTCTCTCCCGTTGACAGTATCTCGAGATACAAAGTGACGCGACTATATTAAATACCACTTCATCACCTGGGATTGTTCTAGTTTCGTGATAATACGCAAGATCTAGACCAAGATTGCTTCTTGGTGTCTGATATTACCCATTGCACGGTACAACACAGCTTTTGCTAATATAAAATGGGATTGCATATACCGACAAGAAAATATTTCTGTTGATGCAAATATCAAACATTGATTTAGATTGTTCTACCTTTCCTTTTTCTGTTTCTTGTTTACTTATTTGTTCAGGATAAGTGGTAAAAGTATACTTCGAAGTATAGTAGCCATTGAATTTTAGGTCATGTGGAGCCGCTAATCCGTTCAACCATCTCCAAACCCAGACACGTTGTCCTTGCTTACACTAGATTTGTGACTATCACTGTGGAAGTTTGCGCATGGCTGCAATCACACACTCACCGTCACGCTCGGCCAGAGCATGCTTCGCCAACCTGCTAGCCAGCTCTAACTCTGCTTTTATAAAGTGTATAGGAAAACGTACAGACTATACAAAGTCATCACGTGTATACTTGATTTCTTTACTAATCAATCCACAGGGTCAACTTATTCTTTGAGCGCTGACTGATTCGTTGTAGTGACACGGCGTTCGATTAGCTTAAATGCTTAACTATCACCTGTATAACCTTCAGTTGGTGCTTGAGTTATTCTATAAATCTAGATATTCAATCAATACTAGTCGATAAGACATTACGTGATGTTTTTATCCTCTTGTGTGGCTTCCTACACCACACAAATAATCCTGTCAGGCGAGGTTTTAATCAATGAATAACTTCCCAATTGCAAATTGGAAAAAAAACCTTGGCGCCAAAGCCATGAAAAAAGACTAAAGCGGTGACAAACTTATTCCTCTGTTAGGTTTACCTGAATTGAGATCGGTTATGTCCTACTTATAAGTTATCAGTCTGATGCACTTTGCGGGAATTCGTCGTATATATGGAAATCTCGTTTATATTGAGTTAGTGAAATGGCTGTTGTAATAATAATGTACTTGCCTTACTTTGCTCTGATAAGTAATTGAGGATTCGGTTTCCAAGAAGCGTAGAAAGAGGTCTTCAAATAGGTAGCATACTTTGATAAATACGTGATAAAGATTTTGGTTAAACGAAGCAAGTGTACGCTTTTAGATTGTTTTTTGATGTACCGTTTATATGAGGTGTTTATACAGGTGAAGACAATACGCCTACACTTTTCACTGCTGAGAAAATTGTAAAACTAAAACGTGCGAATTTATAGTACAAATTCGAAGGTTAGTATTGATATGAAGCAGTTCTTATCCTGTATTTCTATAACATGGAGAAATTTAGGAAATAATGTTGAGGTATATTAAATGAGTAATTACATAATTACAGGTCTTGACATTACCCCAGAGCTTGCAGATTTTGTACATTAAAAGATATTCATAATGGCTTTAGCTCACAAGCCTGATTAAGTCCATGACCTTGCTCATGTGAACTAGGCAAAGTCTGCCCTTGGCAATGGAGGTTTTACATTTACCAATCAATATAAGAAATTTGTGACAAGTCGACTGAAAATCTGACGCAGTGGACAAAATCGAATTATAGAGCAGTGCAACACGATTTTACTGAGACACGCAATTGCATGGCAATTCGTTACTAGAAAGCCATCGCTGACAATTAGAGTCTCCTAATGAGTGCGCCTTGAATCAGGATTCGGGAATAATTGTGTTATATCATAACTAAAAAATAGTACACTACTGAGGGTCATGTTGAAGTCGTGATTTTATAGGGCTTATATAATTTCAGCGAATTTAAAGATAGCGCCATTAATATTGCAGCACAATTGTGTACGTTTTTAGGTGAGGGGTGGAATTCAAGGTGCAATGATATTTGGAGAGATTGATGGGGATATCGTTCAGATGGGTTGATTGCTACCTATCGTTATTGTTATCTTTGGTTGTTACACTGGGTGTTGCCATGGTTACTATGCATGCTTTGTCTATTTTCGTTTGCTAATTTCATTACTCATCAGCGTTGTTACACTGGGTGTTGCCATGGTTACTATGCATGCTTTGTCTATTTTCGTTTGTTAATTTCATTACTCATCAGCGTTGTTGCCTGTGTAAAAGATATTGAGATTGTTTTGTTTTAATCCATGTGAATTAATTTTGTTGCCGCATGTATATGTGTTTATATTTCGAACACTCACCACTTGACTACTTCTACTAAACACACTGATTTTGTTGTTGTTATGAGCGTAGTCTTTATTACTATTCATAAATTGTCCAACTTCGACCAATTCTTCATTTGACTATTTGAGTACTCATCAGTGTTTGGGTTTTTTTTGCAAAAGGCTGGTGTTATTTGGTGGTTTCTAAGGGCGTGGTCATGAATGCTATGTATAGTTGTGTCAATATGCTTTGAACAACACCTTTATCCAAACACCTTCAGACTGAAGCACCCTAACCGAAATTAAAAACACCATCACTTGGTTCATATGTGTTAAAAGCTGCCAAGAGTGTAGGGCCAATCGTTCCATTCAAAAGAATATATAACAATGTTTTCACCCTCGCAAGCAAAAGGTGGAAGTTCAACTCAGGAGACAAGTTCCCTGTAATTTTAACTTGTCTGAAAGAGGTATACTGGTCTGGTTTTATGTCGATACATAATTAACGTCCACGATAGCATCTGTAAAACGACCTACGAGAGATTCACAACGCAAATTTGCATAATATGCTGCAAGAACTGTAGATCATCATGAATGAATTATTTTGAGATTATGAATTTGACTGGGAGTGTTGTAATAAATGTACTTTTATTAGCCATAATAATACAACATGCAACAATACAATGCTTATAAAAGTTATGTTATTAATGATGCCAAAAAAATACTTGCAGCTGATCAGGTCGACTCCTTGGACACACTCCTTGGCGTATCAGACACACAGTGATACTCTTTTATATTCTGCAAAATATAATGTAAGTCAAAGTCAAGGGCATTAGTATTTGGATATACGAATAAATTATTAGTGTTGAATGTTTTTTGGGGGGAATTTGGTAATGCGTCACACAGACTGAATAATCTCCAATTGCTACATGTGCAAAACTGATTAAATATTGAGAGGATTATAGTCATGTTTTATTTCATTTCAATTTTGGTTTTAGGGAGCCTTCGGTAATTACAAGGGGAGTGGTGGAAATCAAGTCCGGTCTGTGGCATAAAATGTTACCCTTCCCCCTAGACCTTTGTGCTAAAAAGTGCCCCTTCCTCATTTTCCATTCTCTAAAATATGACCTGCTCCCTGTTCAAATATTCCGATGAAAAACATCGAATTTCACTAGAGACAGGGTATTTTCTGTAGTAAGATCGAATAACATAGATAGTTTTAAAGGTATTTGTTGTTTCCCACTGTTACTATCACTGTGAGTTTGTGTTTGTATCATTGCTTTCGTTTGGATCAAATTGGCTGAGCTGGAGGCCAGAACTCTCAAAGACTCCCAACCTCGGGACCGAAGTCAACACCACTTCCCCACAATAACCCCAAAATATTGCCTCGGCGTTCAACCTTTATTATTGGGACACCCACTCCTCTCCTCACACCACAACTAACAGTTGATTCACAGCATTTCACTGAAAAGTTATGATATTACTTTGCAATGATGGCAGTTGTGGGGTGTGGTCGCAGTAATATTTGAACCAGTGGCAGCGGTGAGATCATGCCAAATAAACAAACTAACGTGATACTCCCATAATTTCTATTTTCGAAAATATGGCCCTCTCGAGGACCTATTTGTTAAGTTACCCGGCCCCTAATTCCCTCGCCCATAGTATGGTTAAATGATTGCCCGCTTTATTTTAATGATTGAGTACATTTGAACAGAACATGTAATGACAATCTTGAGATAAAACTATTAGGTAGTTTTACCAACGACTATTGTAACAATATACCACATCTATGCAATATTTCTAAATATAGAAAGGAACAATACTTGAAACTGAAACAATATATGGTATTTGCCATATCAAAGTCGTTTATACCTTATGGGCAGAATATTGATATCGTTATTGCACATGTGCTTATAAGTATAGCATCTGATTGAAAACTAAGATAATGCTTCAGAGTACTGGTCAATAATGGCGCCATTTAAGCAATGAGATGGGCAGGATGCCATGTGACGCAGTATTTTTTGTACTTGTAGATCCTCAACCTAATCATTTTATTATATAGCCTTTTCGCCATTTCAAATATTCATATTTTTTAGAATACCGTATTTTGCTTTGTCCAAAATATATACAGCGTTTTATTATATAAGCTCATCATGCCCTTTTTTTTGTTCATTAATCATTCAATGTCACAGGACATAACATAGGTTCATGTAAGGTCACCGACCCTTCTACTATCGTTCCGGTGTCATTCCGATATTTCTTCAACTTCGCCATAATCCTGGCATGGTGGTTATAATCTCCACAGAAGCAATGTCTACATAATTTATAGACGACATCGTTCAGTAAGTTATAAAACTATGTTCAAGTGCTTAAACATAGCATGCTCAGTTGCTGTACAAACAACGAATATTTGATTTTATCTTGCTTGACAATTTTAGGGCAGACCAGTGAATTTGTACAGTTTCTGTGACAACCATACCCATATCAACTGTTTAGTAGGAGTACCCGGGGCCACTTAAAACCTTTTTTCGAAACTACGATATTTACATGAAGTGTTTAAACACGTAAAGGCACATGTTCAAATACTTGAGGTATTTCCAGTACAGTAAACCATGAATAATTTACTTTTCGGATACAATAAATACCTTATGACGTCAAACGAGCTGGTCACCATGGTTTCCGTTCTCAACCCCATTTTTAAAGCATTGTACTATTTCGCACTGTCGGGATATCAAGCCAGAATAATGCTTAAACTCATTTTTGGTACCTTAGGGTTTGTTATTACATATTCTAAATTTAGAGGAACAGAGCATCAGAGAAAAACCCAGGAATGTTCACTTTTGTTAAGTTCGTGGTTAATTATTATATGACATCTTTCTATTCTTAATGGTGGAAGAATCGTTGAGGTGGGTGACGTTCTTTAGTATGAATTATCAAAATGTTGCTTAATCTAGTTAAACAATCGCCTATTTTGATCCCAAAGGTTGTAACAAATATTATCATGTTGTAAATACACCCGAACAGAGAATATTTCACCGACGACTACTTATTTGCAAAGCCCAGAGACTACTAGGTGTGAAGCAAATGTCAGTGACGAAACAATAAATGCGAGCTAGCTATTAGAACTTTAATTTCTGGTATTTATCAGAAGACACGCACATTAGGAAATTAAAATGTTGTTGGTGCCCACGATGATTCAGCTGAACCAAAGCCATATCAAACCATGTCGTTTACTTTGAAAGCAATATATCAATGTCAAAGCATGACATGGTAGTTAGGAAGCTTTGCGTGTGCGTCATGGTGTATCTGTGCAAGTTGGCAGACTATTTATTTCATTTTGCCCATGGCTGCTTCATTTTCTTGAACAGATTGCAACCGACAATCTATCATAAAGATGTCACCCATTTAAATGAGTAAGTCGTAAAAGCGCCAATTTACATCACTTGGGGAGGAAAATTGACAGTTTGTATGCAAATCATATTAATATATGACTTGAAGGATATTTATTGTAGCCCGAAATAAAAATAAATTGCCTTGGTACACCAGAAGGTCGAAAATATCGCCATTTACCACAGTTACTTACCGTTATGGACAATTTATGTGCTTCAGATGGGGGTTCGTTTCCCTTCTTTAAAATGTCCCTCGGGCTCACATATGTTGTCTTAATTGTATCCTCCCTGTCAAGAATCGAGTGTAGTGTTTGACACATTTTCAATAATTTCAGTCGAATGCACGATAGCAAATGTCATTCCGTGTATTTGTCCACTGGGAGTATTTTCTTGTCTTGTATTTGTAACTGGTGAGCTATACCTAACCGATTTGGCAATGATACATTAATTTCGGAAGAAGCTGCTGGTGAATACATTTTACAGCAATAAACATTTAAACTACTTTAGAGATCACCCAATTGCAGCTATCGCCTTCATCCTCTTTATCGCTATTACGATATTGCAAATATTTGATTATGATGCCATTAGTGATTCCTGCATCGACGCTTTTGATCTGCTGTATAATTATTTCTTCTTCGTTGACAATATATTTAGGAAAAAAACGCCAAAATGTCATTATGGTGATGGTGATTATGATGATGATGGTGATGATGATGATGATGATGATTGTAAGATTAGAGCTAGCTCCCAAGTGAATTCTCACAATCTTGGTTATCAGTCATTCATGCAGTGATCTACTTCCGATACATACATTCGTGTACACATGTCATTACTGGATTAACATTTTCTTGTTCACTTTACTGACATCGTTGGAGTCTTGCGAGCGTAAAATCTTTGTCTGTTCATGTTATCACCCGAAGTGTTGCTTAATGGATGAAGAAAGCTGATACCTGCAATAATTAATACCTTCATGATCACCAGACCCTAGCATATCTTACGGCATTTAAAAGGTCGAAAACCAAATATTTACAAGGCATTAATAACTGGAAACCCTATTTTCTCAATCTTACTTTACTCAATCTTGACAAACCAACATTGCTCGATGTATTATCCTCTCTCTCATATGACAACTAAGGAAATATGGATAATTTATACACCATTTGGTAGAATTATCGAAAATCAATAACTCCCAATTTCAATTGAGTTGTTACGATTTGCCTATTAGGAGGTATACGCAGATGGTTTTTTATAGACACGTTGTATATTGGATTGAGTTGGTAACGACTATATGTTATTCTGAAGTAATAACCATGTATCAATTTTCACAAGCTAATTTGTTCAGCATAAAAGTGTCCTATATTGTATCAATGACTGTGTTTAGATTGCATAGTGTGTTCCATGGAAATTGGTAATCGTGAAGTTTCTGTTGCATTGTGTGTTGATATATTGGACATATTACAAATGAGGTATTCTAAATTCTCTACCGAATTTCAGATTTGTCGCGCCTGCCTAGGTTGGTGAACAAAACATGTAAAGTGTACATGTGTGTACTAAACTGTGGCATAAATAACAAATCTTCATCTTCAAAAGGGTGCAATATTTCTTATGATGATATTTAGTTCTAGATACTATAAACGTAAAAGTGATAATGTTCAGGGTATAATGGTTAGAAATATTTAGGAGAGACACTAATTTAGAGGTCATATTGTCTCTTTTCTGTTACGTATTCGTGAGAAATGGAAATATATGATTTAAATTATCCGGACGTGGGAAAGCCACGTCAGCTGAGAAATGTTTTCAGGACGTGGGAAAGTCATGTCAGCTGAGAAATGTGTTCAGGTTTCATTCAACCTGTCTACAAAGAGATATCACTCCACAAAGTAAAGTAAATACTGTACCAAAATAGTTTTTATAATCCGAGGAGTCGCTTTACCTTTTGTAAGTGCTGAACCAATGGTTAGAGTCATAGAAAAAAAACAATCAGTCACATTGAGAATATCAAGTTCTTGCGTTTAGAAAAGTGCTGTTCCAATATACACTTATTTTGGAGTGATTGCTCAGTCCTTTCATTACATTTAGGAGCTGGTTGAAAGATCAGGAAAAAAGTGAATGCTAAAAATGATTGCATAGATTGCTTATTTATCGACGTAATATTTTCATCCTCTTTCACCCATCTAATGTTGGTATTTCTCAAGAGTGGTACTTGTTGGCGCCATAAGGCGATTTCTCCATACTTAAGGAAGGAAAATGGTGAACATTAATGCAGGGTGATAAGACACGATAGATGACGTGGAAATTTCACTCATTTCCAAATAATATGTTGTGTAGATTATTTGTGAATGTTACTTAATCACCGGTATTGCGGTGAGATAAAAATTGCGTCTTGCAGGATTAAATTCTAAGATTAAAAACTCTATCTCCAAGGATTACTGTTGAGTAATGATTGTCGACAGTGGACCTAGTCGAAGATGCGTGAAATGTGAAATATTCAATCAATCAATCAATCGATCGAAGTAGTGTCGATATGCATCTTTGAATGATCCTTTTTCTTAGTGCATGTGTGATATTTTTTAAAGTAGTTTTCAGTTTCTATCTATTTCACTGTGACTGCTCAAAATTAACGTAACTACAATTTCTCTCCAATGCTATACAAATATCGTTATTAGTAGGTTCCAAAATACACATTTATAACAAATGCACGAGGTTATGTTTCAGGCCAAGTGTGTGTGTGTGTGTGTGTGTGTGTGTGTGTGTGTGTGTGTGTGTGTGTGTGTGTCTGTCTGTCTGTCTGTCTGTCTGTCTGTCTGTCTGTCTGTCTGTCTGTCTGTCTGTCTGTCTGTCTGTCCGTCCGTCCGTCCGTCCGTCCGTCCGTCCGCCTGCCTGCCTGCCTGCCTGCCTGCCTGCCTGCCTGCATGCCTGTCTGTCTGTCGGTCTGTCTTGTGTATTTATGTATGTGTCTGTCTGTGTCTCTGTGTATCTCTGTATTGGGCTACTAATGTGGTATAAAGCTCTTACTGCAATATACGTAGAGACGCTGTTTGTAATAATATATTCTGCCAGACATTTTGTGTACAATATGGCATGCATAGATGTTGTCAATCCTAATAGATAATCACCCTCAAAAAAATGTTCTCAGACATCACGGATTTGTTGAGTGGAAGAGATATTCTATAGTGTCTGTTTACATAATATACAATGTCATGTATTGACCCCCATTATGCGAGAAGAGTGTCGGATTTTCTATAAATGTGAGTGTGTATAATCAGTACACAATATCCTGTGAGTGGATATCATTGTAGAGAAAGTATATAGCACGTTAAAATGAAAGTAGGGCATTATGTAAGGTGCAATCAGACGATCAAAAAACGTATGTAAGCATCGTGATGAACGGAAGGTGTTCTTACATTTAATAAATGTGTTTCATTGATTTCGTTTCCATAATGTGATGTATTAGAAAAGTTTTGACCATATACCCTTTTACGTACGATGCTTTTTAACGAAATGTGAGCGATCAAATTGCGCAACATATTGATACATAAGTAGTTTTCTTTCAGAAATTACAGAAATATCAAAGTAGTGCCGTTATTATATGTGTACTTACTGATAACTTCAACTTCAATTTGCTGCAAATTTCAAATTTGGCAGCGGTTGCTGTTATACCAGTCTGGGTAAGACGAAAACAGTCTCACATCAGCAGTATTCGTTATATTAGTAATTTGTGAAAAGTCAGTTGCACACATATCATGATTATTTGCTCTTGAGCATATACTTATGTTTCATAGTTATTTTAACTCCACTGAAATGAATGGGTTGACTTCACCGCATTTAATTGTAGATGACATTCCTATTTACTACATGGCCTACCACTACTTGGATTTATTAGTCAACACTGAATGTGTACCCATTCGGCGACATTATCAGAGCAACCATTTTCTCGATTTGTTTGCCTCTCACAGTAATTATAATGTTAGCCAAATCTACGCCAATGCACAAGAACAAATTCCCTAATGTATCAATGTGTTGCATTGCTTCATGATTCAAACTACCACTAAAAGCACTGTACATAAGGCAATTATATATTGTTTAATTGTCTATGCTTGATGTTGTTTCTGGTGACATTTATAAACATTTGCACTGTTATTTTGTGTACTAGGATGTAATGGCGTTATTAAGTTTATATCGTGTATGTGTGTTGTTGTCCAATGATGTCAGAGTAACCACATCCATCCATCATTTTTCGTACTTTGTCACTGGCGTATAAACGAACATGCATGTAGAGTTATGATACATGGACACTAAAGTGTTACAGCAAAAAGACACGAAAGAATACTTATAATTATAAAATAATTATTGTGTGTTGTTGTTGTTGTTGTTGTTGTTGTTGTTGTTGTTGTTGTTGTTGTTGTTTTTTCTGTTGCTGCTGCTGCTACTTTAATCTGGCCAACAGTTAATTATGTTTTACAGTGCATTGTCTTAAGGTTATACTCCTCATCAAGTTCAAAGTAACAGTCTCATTTTCTTGTGTCGAAGAGCAGTCTTGGAACTACACAAACCGTAGATCTTGCTGACAGCTGTTTCTACTGATGAAATAGTCTGTTCCACTCACGGTCGAAGTCACAGTACAGGTGAGATGTCAAGATTGTCAAGTAGAGTACATACCATGCTACGTTGTCTCTTTTTATACTGGTAACTACACAGATGCCCTTCGCATATGTAAATTCAACGTGGTTATTAACACAAATCTTGCAGTCTAATATGTTAATTCACTAATATCGTATTTACATACAAAGTAAACATCACCAGGGTCAAAATAAAGCCAATGGTAAGGTCAATATACTTTACTGAACATGTTACAATTTGGATGTATAAGGATTTCTGTACAGGCAGGCATTTTCTCTATCCACCCTTATCTAACTGTAGATGTGCGTTGGGATATTCGGACGTGTATAATATAGCATTCTAATTAAAGGCGCAATTGTATATACATCTCGTTACTGAAATATTATTAGATATGGCAAAATGGTATTTTGAGTTTTCACACCTTGAATTACTTTTCATCATACAGCGCTGGAGTAACACACCATATCAATATAAACATTTCACATTGACAAATCCTTAAGGCAGTGTGTACTGTGGTATCGTTCTCGTTTGTTTTGAGTTGTTTTGTGTTGAATATTTGTACTGAGTATGTATATGATATATGTGTGTATCTATAGCGGTTTCATTGTGTGTTTTTTAGTGCTCTTGTTGGCATTTTAATTGAATCGTGTGTTCACGAAAGGAATCTGCAAGTTTTAATGCATATATCTGATAATGTAACTCACATAATATCTTAAACAGTCGTGACGGTATGAATAACAACAAAACTAGATAATGAAACACGGCCATGTTACGTCCACATGCGCGTTATAACGACACGTAATAATTACATCATATCAGGTTTTCAATTATTTCGCATATTCCTTCCCACTTTGTTCCAATATAGTTTAATTTCATGTAAACTTTGTCATCTCCAATGAATATTGATCAAATAAACGACCGTCTGCTTCATTGGAGAGAGCCTTTCAAATGCGAAATTATAGCATCGATGATTCCTACATATGAATCTGTCTATATTTATGATTTAGATATAAATCTGCTAAGAGATACAGATTGATGTTATTACTTTTTCTATCAGATGCCCCATAGTCAGTCGATTTAAGAAGTACGTCGACCTTTCAACAAAGTGAACATTTCTATATAAAAAGAATACATTAACCAGATAATAAGCTTAGGACATGTAATGGTTAAAGGGTTTTTCCGTTCCAAAAATCGCTATTCTGTCGTTATTTAAGATAAAAAATCTGTTACATACACAGTGCTTCCCTTATCGCGCAAAGAGACTTTTGAGTGGGCGTACCGATCGTATCTATCATTACAGTGACTGTATTAGCTACACTCAATGTTTTGTCCTGCCCATCCTGGCAAGGGTCACACGGTACAAAGCCTAAAGAAACATCACGCAGTAAAGAAGTTATTATTACATAAAGTTGGCAACATACACTAAGGAATATGTTACCTATGCACTTCATCCGTCCTAAGACATTTCAGTAAATACAAAATAACCTAAACTCAGTAGTGATGATTATATGATAAAATCTTGAAAAACGTTGTCAAGAGAATAGCTTCTTGCTTAAGATTCAAATTTTTGTAAGATAGTTTAGCATTATTGCTGTAGTTGTGTTGTTGTTGTTGATGATGATGATGATGATGATGATGATGATGATGATGATGATGGTGTTGTTGTTGTTGTTGTTATTATTGTTGTTGTTGAATTCTTGCTGCTACTGCTGTTGCTGCTGCTCATGATGATGATGATGATGATGATGATGATGATGATGATGATGATGATGATGATGATGATGATGATGTCCACAACGACGATGATGTCATCATCATCAAAACAATTATAGTCATTGTTGCTGTTGTTGAGAAAGCATGACGTATTTTAACTTGTCTATGTATTAAGGTTAGATGATATATAGACTTACCTGTGATTCCTTTCGTGAATCAACAAGGGCCATCCTGATTTCTGGCTGACTTCTAATGTTCATCAGACCAATCATCTTTACTGCTGATAATGGTTTCCCATTTCGTGCTACTGCTTGCAATATGATGTTTCCAGGTGGTGAACTCTGACAGGGGGTTGTCCATAGTTTGCTTATACATTTGACTAGCCAAGTTTCAACCTGAAGTCAACAGCGTTTTCAAATCGACAGGCTCATGAAATAGTTTGAAATATATTACTGTAAAGGTTATTTTCACGAATATTTGATATAGGAAACGCGATAAAAGATATGCGTTTTAAAACTAGGTTTAGTATCAACTAGATATCTCAATTGACGAGCATTTTGAACATGGACTGAATACAAATGCCCAAAATTATAAGCAATTGTTAAACAGTCTATTCTGTCAAAATAAAAATGAGGGGGAAAAAAGTCTGTGAAGTTAAATCTCTCATCTAGAATTGTAATCATTTGTCACCGATACCAGGACGAATGTACGGAACGAATCAAATTGTATATGTAACGGAATTATATGCTTTAATCCCGTATTGGATACACGTACGCATGTATTAATAGGTTTTACCCGAGTTTTATTTGTTGATGTTTTTCCTCGTTACTTTTCTACAGATATGAGGTTTAGCGTCTGAGAGAAATTTACCAAATACGTAGTTTAAGAGTCGTCGTTAAAATTATAATCAAAAGTTATAGTATTTCATAATGTCTCTTTCTTATTTGAAGTTTTCAAAAACGTAATATAGAAATTTTCAATATCAGCTTTTTTATTTTTTAACGTTTCGAAATCATAGTAATTTACATTATTGATCAAAATCTGTTTGTTTTTTCTTGTGCTGTCTATCAAAAGTTACCTAAATATGTCTAATAATGTAAACGTTGTTGATAAATGTAAAATAATCAGGAATGATTAACCGTTCGTGCATATTGAGGTGATACAGATCCAGGGTTTAACATGTAATACTATACCCAATTGAGTACGCGCAATTCATTAGACTGTTGTTTGAGTAATTTTAAAAAGTAATGCGAGAAATTGCGACCGTGATATTAAAAATGTTCATGTTTAATCACTACTTTTGTCGAACCATATATCGATTTGTAAAGGTCACGTGAGACCAGTTGTGTGACATCTTCTACTGTCAAATTTCCTGCATGAAAACTTAAAAGACACGTTCGGGTAGCAAATTATCCCGCATCACATCACCAACCTCACGAACGACATAAAGATGAAAGCATGATAACATTAAGGGTATAATGTATGTGGTTGTACTTTGTAAAAGAGTAGGACAAAAAAAATATACAGTCAAATATCTTGCAATATCACTCACCGATACTATCAAATCACTGATTATATTACGTTAGACGTACTTGTGCATTCCGATTGCTGTAATGGATCAAATTTATGATTGGACTAGGACAAAACGTTCGTTTAAAAAGAAAGTAGATACTTCTAAGTACCATTTCTGACCTTAATAATACAGGTTATTGATCATTTACAGGGTATCGCATTACTTTTGAAAGACACACAATTCTGGGTTCTGTTTCTTTGGAGTTGTCAATTTATCTTTGATGTTATTTAATACGCATGATAATTGAGTCAAGACTGAACCCTTTCATTGATTGAGTTATGACATTTAATGGTTAAGTGTATCGCTCGAGTATAAATGTCTGTATTTATTAAACTCATTTTTAGGTATGATTAAATAAACTGTTTTAATAGTTTCAATTTTATAAGATAAACTATATATATATATATATATATATATATACATACATATATATGTGTGTCTGTGTGTGTCTGTGTTTGTGTTTGTGTTTGTGTCTGTGTCTGTGTATGTCTGTCTGTGTCTGTCTGTCTGTGTGTCTGTGCGTGCCTGTGTGTGTACATATCCACTCAAATAAATATAAATTATAACAGTGAGTAAATGGGAGTCAGGAAATAGCTTAGAGCTAGTCTGGATCTGTCCCTCACATATTAATATACAGAAATGCACAGCAATGTCTTAACATGATTCAAAATATATAATGTATTATGTACACATGATAAAAATACCAATATACAGTTGTACTGCTTCAATAGATGTTGCTTGAAGGTTTGTTTGTATCAAGAGTTAATACATTTCATCTTGACAGGGATATCATTCCATGCAACCTTTGCGCCAGAAAAAGAAATAGAAAATTGACCTGGGTTCGATCTGGCATGATATGGGTATATATTTTGATATACACAAAATCGAGTATCATCGTCGTGACAAGTAGCTCTAAAATAATCATACAAATATGAGATGAGTGTTGATGATGGATCAAACCATAAAGAAGAGCCTACCTAATATTTCTAAGGTTTATGTCTAGAATGTTCAACTTGATAAACAAAGGTGCTGAATGGTCCATTGAAGATTTAAATAATATCATATATATACTTTGGCCGAGGGAAATAACATGTGATTCTGGTAACTCACAGTCACGAGGGTGTAATAAACGGGTGCTATAGCCCTCATGGCCAGGCAATATGTGTTTTATAATATACCTCATGCTGTGAACTCGCGGTGGCATACATCATCGTCAGAAGCTGCCATTTTGACCTGCTGTGAACGCGCGGTGGTCACGTGACCATGTAAAAGTTTATGGAAATAGTCATTCTATTTTCCTATCACGTGACCGATTCTAGCGAATCATGGCACAGCAATATCACTAGGTATATTATAAATATATATATATATATATATATATATATATATATATATATATATATATATATATATATATATATATATATATATATATATATATATACATATAATCACTCTAGCCAGTTCTTGTGACCCAATTTCTAAGCCATCCATTTATTCTTATACACTACAACACACGTCGCTCACCATATGTATTTCTGTGATAGCCATTTGTGTAGGAAGGGATTCTATTAACGGGTAAGGCTAGAGTTACAATTTCTTGGAAATAAAAGTTCTTGAAATACCTGCAAACACTCGCATCAAAGCTTGTTCTTAGTGTACTTTGAACTAAAAAGCGTTAGGTTGTCAATGTTGGGTTCACTGTCTTTCTTCAAGGACATCGAATACCTTTCAGTTATCCATAGAGTAATCTCAATATTCGGCGGCCATATTGGACTCTAAAATAGCCTTATTTTCGTCAATTACTTAATATCTTTATTTCTAAAAATTATACAATTTTATAAAGTTTTGTATGTGCTTATATGTGTTCTTCTCAGTAGTGTTTCTGATAAAAACCACAGTAAATATTTGAATAGACGGCACTCATTCTATTTGACAACCCCCTCTGGAACAAAACAGTTAATAATTACTGTATATTCATAAATTTTACCAATTACCAAAAGACTAAGACACGTAATATGTGCATTGTCTACTGTGTGCTTCTGGAATTATGTGGATGTATCCATTCCGATAGTTCGCCTACTGTCGAGCCGTATTGTAGGGAGAAGGTGAGGTGTAAATCATGCCCTTGTGAATATGACAGATTTTTCTTAGAAAATCGATGCCTACAGGACAACAACAGAAAGATGGATTGTCGGCTGTGAAAAATTAAAGACGTTTACATATTTAATAATCCAATCCATTCCCACGTTGTTATCAGGTTGTGATGTTTCTTGATTGCATGAGAAAATCATTATCTTAAGTACGATTTTTGTCAGGTAATAAGCTTAAGTCCCATGGAAGCCCGGCTATCAATTCTTCAAACATAAGATAAAGCTCATTGAACATGTCCCTCCGAAAAAACAAGAACAATTAACCTGGGCGACTCCTGGCTTTAATCTTGTGAAATCTCGTCTCCCTATCAGTGCGATGAATTACGATCACAAACCGTCACGTCAAGATAAGGTGTTGACAGTATCAGCAATGTGACTTTCAAGAAGTCGTCTTAGCATTGTAATGTAGTTGTTTGCTCTTTTTTTCTGTACTATGAAGCCACTTTCAACCATCGTCGATGATTGTTTTTGAAACGGGGGTCTTGATTAGCTTTGTTAATTGCAGATAGAGACATAAGAGAATATTATGGGACCGATTACATACATGTATGAGGCAAGCCTGTCGGGTACGCAATCGATGTACAACGCGAAATAAAGAGCCTTGGGACTGTTTCTCCTACAATATATATTCAACTATCACATTACATTACTCGTACTATATGTATTCAAACCACAAAATGTAAGACATTTTAATCACACCATATTGACTACATGCAGAATTTCAATAAGGTTTGTAGTAAAGAATTAACAACAGAATTCGACCACATGTGTTATTGAGGTGTTAATTGTAACGTGATAGTAATTATCCTGACATATATGACGCTTATATATCCTGTAGTCACACTAGCAAGACTACTTGTATTAAGCTGGAATGTGTCTAAACTGTGTCAGTTAAAAGTCAGTTAAAAGTTAATGAAAATCATAAACTGTAAAGTGTCTTGGTTCTTACGGTGACCTCATAATTTGCATAATCTACTAAGTCTAAGAGTGTATGACATACGCACGCCTAGGATGCATTCACACTAGCACTGATATTACCCATTCAATAACAGAACTACAATGTTATGAGGTAATGCGTTGATATGAATTACACAGAAATGGTAAGAGCTGGAATATTAGATCGTATATGCTTACATGCATTGGTTGACATAGTAACGGTCCCTTCCAAACCATTATATCTCGAGGTATCTTTACATTAGAACATAACTGTTTGTTTTGGCTGATGTCAACGCGCAGAACAATACAACATGTAGCGTGCTAAATATGATGAATACATTGTTCCGTTGAAAATGGAATATGTGTATTTTTAAATACTCGGCTCAATCGATAGTTACACTTACTTAACAAAATCGTTAGTATTTGCTAATTCAGGACAAATTACAGTGCCGGTAATCGTGAAACGTTTTGGCCGAGAGAAGGAAAAGCAACGCAGATAAAATGCTTCATTTTAAACATGTCTAACCACACTGAAATCAACCGAAATCTGCATTTTGATATGTTTCGTCGAAATATTGGACCAGGTTATATGATTGCTATTGCAAGTGTGCATGTTCTGATGGGTAGAGAAGTTGGGAGAGGGGCGCAAGTTCTGTGCTAAAATGGATTACACGTACAAGTATTTTAATAATTAGAATTCAACAGTTTTCTGTGTAAAGTTGTAATACCGGCTGAGACAACTATAAGCTTATCATACGGTCGCTGGCATCTCCCGCATTCGTTCGGTATTGCTACTTCAATTTGTTGTAAAAGTTGATTGTAATAACCCGATATTAACATTGGTTACATGTACCGCTGTTCTGAACATAAAACCTAGATTATTGAGTTGGCTGAAAGATTGCATTCCAGCTCACCAATCTTTAAATACTAGTCCTCTATATTAATACGTCAGTTTTTTCCAATGTCACTTGTCGTATATATAAAAGAGGTCACACCTCTTCTATTTGCTGTTGAATGTAACAATGCCGTGGTTTATTAGGTATGAATTCAGTTCAGCTCCCCACGTTCTTTTTAATACACCTGGAAGATTGCAACCAAAACAGTACAAATGTAATATATAACTGTTATTTGAACCAGTCAGCCATGGAAGTCATGACACCGAGCATTCAACATGACCGAGTGCTCCCATCCATATTGATTCAACTTGTTTACATGGCAGAAAATGTAATGTATTATTGACCAAATATCGATGGTTGGAGTCAATAACACTATTCACATTACAAGAGTGAGGTTTGGATTTAATAAATCTATTTTAGGTGGGTCTTTGATTTGTAACAATAGCGAATCACCCGAGCAAAATGTGGCACATATATACAAAGCACACGTGAACTGCTGCAGAATAGATGGCGTTAAGGAGAATATTGTAGAATCGAGTGTTGACTGCCAACTGAAAGATTGCGTGACAGCCAGAAAAAATAGTCTCATAGCATCTACAAAAAACAAAACCAGTTAATTATCGAAGAAAAAAATGCACACACTATCAGTTTTAAGATTAAGATATAAAAGTTTGATCATGTTTAGTTGACTAGTGAAACTCCTATTATTGGACACGAATGTATAAAAACTAACATTATTGAATGAAATAGCCTGATTTGCAGTGCATTCATTATTTTAACGAGTGAATAACCGGGATAATTTCAAAACTTACTTGCATCGTGCTTTTTGTTTTTTTTCATTCCCCACATTTTCATTTTTACAACTAGTCAGCAACATCTGGTAGTCTACATTGTTACGATCCTGAATATTGTACAGAACTTAACGTGATTTTCGAACATCTTAGAAGTATCAGTCAGGGCCGACAAATCTGATTGCAGACCAGCGCCTTGTAGATCGTAAACATCATTTCCCAAGATAATTTTCAAAAGTGTTAACATATTTATAGGACTATTACGATAACGTTATGCGTTTACTTGATATTCATAACGTTTAACGCGCCAATGCTTTTTATTCGTAACTAGGAATTCTATCGTAAAACCGCAGCATTTTATTTTATGATCTATCTTTTTCTATTAGGCACAAGGTCCATCAAATTATAATTTAATGATCAATATTCACTTTTTATTTCGAAATTACAGCAAGTAATGTTCACATAAATACGTGTTTTGCAGTTAGTGTGTGTTATTTCATTCGAGATGACCTTTGACCGAGAATTATTCAATAACTCTTTATTTGGCAGGCACGCAAGACCAGTTTTATTATTTTCTCGCAAAAATGAAAAAGACGGGTAATAACAATTCCAAAGAATTCCAAACACATGTATTCTCGTTAGTTAATGTTGTTTTGGATTTTTAGATTTGAAGGAAAATATGTACTGAGAAGAAATGTGGAGATAAATAGATGGCTTGATGGATTGTTGGCTTGGTGGATGAATGGCCTGATGGATGGATGGTTGGTTGGTTGATTGATTGATTGATTGGTTAGTTGGTTGGTTGGTTGGTTGGTTGGTTGGTTAGGAGAATAGATGGATGGATGGATGGATAGATGGCTGGATGGTAGATGGGTAAATGGATAGATGGTTGGATGAACTGATGGATGGGTGGATGGATGGGAAGATGGTGGGTTTGGTGGATGGATGGATAGGGAGAGGAGTAGATGGATGGATGGATGGATTGATGAATGGATTGATGGGTGGGCAGGAGTAAGTGGTTTGGTTGGGTAGATGGGTGAATAGACGGTGGGTAAAAATGTTGTCATGGTTTAATTGATTGCTAGATGGACAGATCGTTTCGGCTATGGATATAGTTTTGATAATTTACGGAATGGATATAATGATTGATGAGCATTTAATGGAGATTTCGTTGCACGCATACTGGTGCCACAACTGCGAGTCGATAACATGACTACGTGCAGCTGGCTTCGACAAATATGTATGTGTTTACTTGACGGGTTATCGTTTTGCGCGTGAAGTTGATTGGATGGTTACATAATTTATACACACACACACACACACACACACACACACACAGTACTTACACATAATGAGAATCGTTAAGTTTGAAAAAAACAATTGCACAGCATGGGCACTATTTCCTCAGTGTTAAATCACACGGTAAACCCTCAGTAGGTAGCTATATATTATATATTCAAAACACATAATACGCATCGCCTATAATGGCCATATATATGTAACCTCTTTGCATAGCAGAACATAAGACACAAATCAGAACGCCACATTTCATGCCTGTATCATCTTCCTCTTGAAAAAAGGTTATCCGACGTGCCAAGAATATTACCCCCCATCGAAGATGATACTCTCAATTATATTAATCAATGCATGGGCATGTACAGAGATCTCATTTTGTGTCTTTGAGCGAAAAATCTACTCCGTTTTCATTATTGACTCTTACGTTGTGAAATTCTTTGACCTATACCGAGTCAATATTCTTAAACATTGTCAATTTACTTTAATCTTTACTAAAGGGGTTGAACTTTTCCTATTGCCATATTTTTCATTCTTCAGCCTGATGTGTCTTTACAGACTCGGCTTATTTGCGCACTAATCACGGAGAGCTCATTTGTATCGCTTATTGGTATTGCTATGAATAACACACGTACAGCAAACAATCAACGTATTTGCACCCTTGTGGACACTTTTTATTGTTTCTAACCCATGGGATTAAGAAAATTACTTTTCTCGCGGTTTCCTTTCCGTTCACTTCTGAGAACCTAGATACCTTCAATAGAGGAAATCAAGTCGTTGCCGTCTTTATTTGAAGAAAGGTCATGGCAAGACATGCAATTACCGATGCCTTAGAGAGATACTTCTAGAATCTTGGTTCCTTAACGTACCTGGCCCCTGCACATGGCTCCTTTTCTTGTTCTTTTGAGTTCGTTCCAATACAAGACCTAATTGTCAATATTAATTTTTCTTCATCAGCGAATTTGTGAGATACTTTAATATTGCTTCTCTAATAGACTTTGATACTAAAGAATAGATATAAATGGCTACGTTGTCTACTATAAAAGAAATATACAACACAGGGCTACGCAGGTTACATTTATGCAATTATACGTTTATTGAGGTTACTTTCAAACTGACAATCAAAGCTAATCCCGGAGTTATTTGGGGTCAACAGAAACTTGAACGGAGGCATATATACTAGAGAAAGTACGATCGAGTACATTTCAGCGAAAACTAAATTAGAGTATAATGTGAAACACAGTAGTTTGACATCCCGTTAACTTTCTGACTGGCATTCCTCGATAACCTTTCAATTAGATGACATAAATTGAAAACCACACATATATTGTATATTTTATTTTTTTTTTGAAATGATTATAATGTAGTATTGAAACCGTAGATCCACAGTGCCTTTTTTCTATATATTATCGAATTGTGGTTTTATTTGAAAACATTAAACTCAATACACGTCATTCGCTTTGTGGTCACCCAACCTTTTCACAACCAATTGATGTTAACGATGTGTAATGTCTTTTTCGTGCTTTCCTGTTAGCTGGGAAAACGACCAATAATATTTTTCCCTTTCAATATATCGTTCTTAAAAGCCATTAAGTATTCAGAGTAGATTGACAGCTAAAACAATAAATTCCGATTGTATTTTGTATGATTATAGCGATTCAGTTAGAGGATAGATGAGTCAGTCAGTCAGTCAGTCACTCAGTCAGTCAGTCACAAAGTTACACATATATAAACATACATACATACATACATACATACATACATACATACATACATACATACATACATACAAACATACATACACACACACACACATACATACATACATACATACATACATACATACATACATACATACATACATACATACACACGCTCGCATACGTATACATACATATCTACGTACACACAAATGTATATATATATATATATATATATATATATATATATATATATATATATATATATATAAGGGTTACACGTATTATCAAGGGAAATGAAATCGAAGATAACAATGTCTAGCTGATACTATCACAACGATCTAAAATAACTGTCCAGTCTTATTAGAAGCAACTATCGCCGACACTTCTCGTAATTTCTCCTTTTTGTAATAATGCGCTGTAACTCTTAGGAATTTAAGAAGCAATTTGAGATTTGACTATTCTGGATTTATGAGACTGACTTTTGTACGAACTGTTTCTTGTACACTAAATTATATTTAGTACGTTTACAAATTTGATATTTCAATTTCTATCTATGTAACTCTTTATTTATTCAATTTTTATACTCAATACAAATTAATAATTTTTTATTTTCATTTCAGTTTTAATTGTTGAACGTTTAAATCAGAAATATATATTTGGAATTGTGTTTAAGCAATTCAGCGTTACTAGTTTACTCAACAGCAATATTTTCGTTGTTAAAACTCGGTATTTTTTTTTACTTTGTCGGCTCTCTGTTTGTAACGTCAATAATAGTACTAATTCAGTATGTATGTTATCATATAATTTAATTCATTGATATTTTACTGGCGTTATATCTTTTCTGTAAGTGCACTGAGTAAAATATAGTCTGCAAAATCCAAGCCCATCAAGGAGCAATTTCAGTATCGGATGCCATGTTTGCGCTGCACTCATTTATATGTATTCAGCCAGCAATGTATTCTATTTTTATAAATATCTCATGGTTGTTATCGTTGAAGATTCAATAAAGAAGACGATCAAGCTTGCTGCAGCTGGTATTTTTCTGACTATCGTTTATTGAAACGAGATGAAGTTCCCAACAGACATTGCACGGCGCGTTCACTGATGATTTCTTAAATTGAGAGACATGGATTCAAATTCCCAGATGACCTCTCATTAAATAAAATTATTTAGCGGATAGTTTACATGGTATAACATACCGCAAACACAAGCCAGGTTGTATGTGTTTGGACAGAGAATACGGTATTTTATTCCCCGGTCATTTTACGTCACGAAAATGTGTGACGACGTCAGTGGTTTTACAGTGCTCCAAATATGACTTCAAACGTTCAAAGTCTTATTACTCTCCCCCCCCCTCCCCGACCCCCGTTCTTTCTTAGTTAAACTTGAATATGCAGATATAATTATATTCCTCCCATGAGTATTTTCATTCACTGAGAGCTGAATAATACCGGTGACATAAAGCTTTTATCACTTGCCTCAAGCTATAACAACACGACCCTTAATGTCATTACTCTCTCGTTCGTGTGTTTTCTTAAGTTGAACAACAAACATTAGGGAGTAATGTTTAAATGTCGACTGTATTTCGAATATTTAAACTGTCTCTTAAAATTTCTTATAATGACAACAACGATAGACAACAAAAATGTTTAATCATCATTTTGTACGTCTAGACACTGGCTTTTTAATACACTATAAATAAGTCCAATATTTACATATTAGGTGTCATTAGTGAGCCTGACCTCTCAATTGATGGTATCTCTCCTTTGCAATGAATAATCAGAGCAGCGCTTTAATACTAGGACCAATTTGAAGTACAAATTATCTTCACGGTAGTATTCTTAAGTCATAGTAATTACCCAGAGGGAGCCTTATGGCTTTTTGCCTCGGGTTACTGCCACGATCAAGTAATGGTCTTTCCACTTTATTGAGCACGTATATGTATTCGATGGAGAGGATGAATACGTTCGTAACTAACATTCAATGAACAACGACACTCTAACGTTAAAGTGGATTTCAGAGTTTCCATTTTCCCATGGCACTTGTGTTCTACGTGTAACATGGATGAAAAGAAGTCCTTTATGAATCTCAAACAAACGTCATGCATATTATTATACTGTGGTTAGTATTGTGGTGACATTGTAGTTGTTCTATCAGGACATAACAATGTGTAACTATAAAAGTGTTTCATCATTTTTGTTAGGACAGTTATATGGACGGAGGAAAAACACTACTGTTCTGACAAACAGAGAAGATCGATATTTGCTTATAAATCAACTGAGTAATAATGCTTGCAAAACTGAGTAAATCAATTCGTCTCGCGCCAAAGGTAATCACGATAGCATTACATTGCTATTGCTTCCAATTTCAATTCATAAACTGCAGCGATGTGCAAATACCTCTGATGTACTCGTATATTGACATACAGAACACGACTCGCCATCAGTCTCGATCGAATAATCCAGTCATTGACAACTAAGCATCTTACACGTTTGTGGATATTTATCAGAATGGCCTCCCAAAAGAATGTTACGCTATTTGCGTTTTTTTTATTTTCGTTGGTTATCATCATTACAGTAAACCAGAATGACCTTGCAGAAGATTTTAAAACAATTTGCGTATTTCTATTTTCGTTGGTCATCATCATTAAAGTAAACATTCATGTGATTGATATAGAAAGAATCATTATACAGCAAATGTGTTGAGTGAATGTTTAAGAGTTTGTGTCATTTACATAAGCTGTTGATGTAGTAACAGACAGTTTCCCATGAAATATACATTACTAGCTATTGATCTCTTGACGACAAACGGAAGTTGTTGCGACGACCCAAGGTACAATGGACAACTAACACAATACATAAGTACATAACAAAATGTTTAAGTGCTTTAGACAATGCGGACCAGTCTTAGTAGAATGTCTGGAATCTAGTTTATATAGTTGTTGTTGTTGTTGTTGTTGTTGTTGTTGTTGTTGTTGTTGTTGTTGTTGTTGACCAATGCATTGGTTTCTGTTGGTTTTGAGGTCGACAGTCTGGCTGGCTGGTCAAGTGAGTGAGTGAGTGAGTGAGTGAGTGAGTGAGTGAGTGAGTGAGTGAGTGAGTGAGTGAGTGAGTGAGTGAGTGAGTGAGTGAGTGAGTGAGTGAGTGAGTGAGCGAGCGAGCGAGCGAGCGAGCGAGTGGGTGGGTGGGTCGTCCAGCCGGCCGGCCAGCCGGTCGGTCGGTCAGTGATTGATCGATTGAGATATCGACTCGGTCATCGGTTGATCGAATGAGTAGATGGTTGATGGCATATGGTTGTTTGTTTTCTGTTAGTAGGGCAATACGTTAGTCAGTATTGCCTGTTTCCGCCTAGTTTTATAGTTTGTTGGTGATTGATTCTTAAGTTTCAACTTCTTAGCTTCATCTTACATAATAACAGTGATGTGCCCTTTCTTTCAATTCATTTCAACTGCTATTTCCAATAGATTCTCTTGCCCAAGGGTTAATCTTCATTACATACTCAGTGGTGAGTCACGTAATCGTAGGGCCCAATAGGACTGCAATGATTGGCATATAAAATATACTATTTCATTGACGTCACAGAGAACTATTATAATACATATTTTAGTATTCTCACAAAAAAATGTCTTTGTGTTTTTTTAATTATACGATGTGACATACATGGCATCAGCCTCTCTGCTTCTTAATGAAATACAGAGTTAACGAGGCCAACACTGGCTTATCTCTTAATATCCCTGTGTCACACGATGAAAAGCCAGAAAGCTAAGGGGTTCTGTCAACTCTACAATAATACAGTAAACAACGTTTTAATCGACGCAGAAATCAGAGTTTGGCTTACCTGAATGTCACCAACGTGACTTGAACAAAGAGTGTGAAAATAAAGAAAAGGGGGTATATAGACACGATAGGCATTGATATGGTAACCATAACAAGGAGTCGATCTGTTGTGGTTGTTTTTATTACAAACACTTCCTTGTAACTATGTGTTTCAACATAGACACTGACTGAAAACAGAATTATCGTATTTCCATTCCGATCATCATTATCATCATGTTGTTCGATTTAGGTTGGCTTTACCTTCTTTGTATATTTAATAGTAGAGAGCTTGTTTAATTAACCAACAAACAGTGCCGTGACCACGTTAAAACAAGTTTCATTCCTTGTATTGTTCGAGTACAGTTGCTATGGCAATAGATAGGGTGCACTGAAGCAAACTTCATGCTTACGTTGGCATAGTGATAGCGAAAAAACAAACTAGAGCCGCACTTTAATTCCGCTGCTTGTATTACCTCGGACTGTTTGCTATAAATTGAATTGAAAGAAACGACGATGTTAACAAATGACATTTCATTTCCATTCGCGTAAAACATATGGACAGTCCACAGATATATAAACATCATTCCCTGAACACAGTAGTGCTTATTAAAATTGCGCCGTTAGGCACGATTTGAGAATTGCACACTCCCGCTACCTTTACAAGTGATGTTAATGGTTTCTATTTCCCTGGCTGTTCGAGAAATTGAAGATTTTCTCAGCGAGGAATATATATATGTATATATAGGCATCGTAGGAACTAGGCTAATGAACGAGATGTCAGATGTAACGAGCAACTGTGTGTTACACCAATCGATCTGTAGGCCGATGCATTTCACTTAAATTATCATGCTGAACGTTGTGTGATGATTCAAAGCGTGAAATGCCCATGGTTGGCCTTTTACTTGTTGAAACTCTGAGAAGTACAATTTATATCGCAAATGATGCGAAGAAATTTATGTTCCTTCTAAAGAAAATTGGACAAGTCATAAACACCTATCGTCGGGTGTACAGGTAGTCAGAACCTCGTAGTTTTGAAAAAGTAGGTGCATTTTTTTAGCTCTGAATATTGCTCATTTGTTTGCTGTCTCGCAGTTATTCAAGGACACGTGTATTTCCTTCGGCAAAGCGACACATTTATAATTAGTCACTTTTTTTGTGTGCAAAAAACAGCCTTTGGACAGTTTGTGATGATATAACTTTTATTGATGTATTGCAATGTTCAACAATACTGAGTCCATTATTTGTTAGTGCAGACACTTGCAATTGGCTTTGCAACGTGTCATTTTATTGACCAAGTCTGAAGTTAACGATGGATAAATAATGTGAGACACACCATCAACAGGTGTGCAAATAAAGACAAAACGTCCACTGATGGAAATAAATGTTTATGTCTATCAGTTGTATTGAGTATTGAGTTTAAAACCGGTTCCAATACACTATCATGAATGTTTTGCTGTTACCCCAACCACATGTCGAGAAAGTCGCCAACGTGACTCGAAGACAATTTGTTTTTCATTTTGATTATTCGAAATAATTGCTTCAGACAAAATAGCTAGGTATGTGTATTTTAGAGCTGTCAAACTATTTTAATATCCATACAATATAGATTTTTGACGGTCATTGACGTCGGCATATAAGTATTTTGGGGCGTGTGATTCAGTTGTGAGGTTTATTGAAGTTCTGAACATATATTTCAATAATTAACAATGCTCCATTTTGCATGTTGTAACTGCTGAAGGTTAATCAAGTACCTATATCTATTTGGTTTGATAATGAATGTCTTTACATTGGTCGAGTAAGTGGGCTAATTCACAGAAGGGTAATATATATGATAAGTGCATTATCTAAGAGCTTTTTGTTTGAAATGAAGACGTTTTATGCTGATCTGATCTGTTTATCAAGCAATATGTGACTGAGAGATCTGATTGTTAGTAACAGTGAATTGCTCCCAATACACACGTATATATTTCAGCACTAAACGAATTGAAGGGTCTGTAACTTTAAGATATTTACATCAAACTACACATTCTCGTGCGTTTGTTATCGTTTCGGGACCCGGTGCTGTCAACCAGTCTCATCTTGTAAAGTGACCCAGAGTGGATGATTAAACAACCCAGTACTATTGGCCATTTAAAACGAAATTGAGACTTTATATCTACATTTTCCCTGGAGGAAAGTTGCTAGCTGCGATTGCTATTTAGAGTTACGGCCACACCTCTATAAACTCAATGTAGCTGTCTTCTCAATTCATATCGATGGCACGGAATCGTGCAGGTCAAGCTTATGCTTTCAGACTGAGGTGTACATGTCGTCTGTGTGCTTATAAGTTTGATTTTTTGCAGAGATTAATGAAGTCGTTTTACCAAAGGTATTTACCATGGAAACAAGCTGAATTAAAACAAAAACGTTGTCTGCATGGATCAACACATATCTTGCTATTAAACATTGGTATATTTCATCGCGCATTGTCTAACTCGACACAAATCTTTGCTTC
The DNA here is from genome assembly GCF_964340395.1 of Glandiceps talaboti. NCBI lineage: Eukaryota > Metazoa > Hemichordata > Enteropneusta > Spengelidae > Glandiceps > Glandiceps talaboti. The sequence continues at coordinate 15,211,771 of NC_135560.1, read as the reverse complement.
TTTTCATCGTCAATTGTGCCGACATTGCTACATTGTCTGTAGGGGAGATACTATTGTACAAGATTGTCGCCAAATCATATACAATGTAGTAATGACTATATTGAAGATAAGTCAAATGGATTACAAAGTAACACATTCACTTTAATTTTGTTTTGTTTTTTGTCGCGAAGATGCAGCAATATTCAAAAAAATTTAAAAAAATAGATTTTATTTGTAGCAATATTAGCAATAATTTTGTAGCGCCAAAGGATTTTCCTTCAACCCAGATGCCTTCATATGTACCATAAATAGCTCAGAGCTTACCGCTCGATGTATGACATTCTCAATACTATAGATATATGTTCAAAAGTAGATCATATTTTCCATTCAACCGATTTAAAAAAATGTTACCAACAGTAAGCAAATTTACATCATTTTTTACTGAAGAGTTAATGAAGAGTTTACTGTCCACGAAAGCGGTATCATATTTGTTCAATCGATTTAAGCCTGTTACTAGTATAAAATGTAGTGAAGTCATAGAGCCGGTGTCCTTACATACAGTAATTCAATAAATTGATCCTGAGAAACATTTACCTTCGATTACGAATTTTGTTGAATTGCGCTTTATTCCATGTTCCATACGCATGTTCCCACGTGAACACTTGTTCAATAAGCCCTTGCTGAAACGGATTACAAGGCTTACCTTTCATTAAAATTCCTGACACGAGAAGAACATCCACAAAAAAAGTATCAGAATTCACGGGTTTTTATATTCAATATTGAAAGTGATAGAAAAATTACATTACATTTATTAAACGATAATTACTTGACAGATTTGTCCAAGTTTTATTTACGGTGCATTTGCTGAATTAATTTCAAAAAGACGGTTTCCATCAACACACAAGTCAGTCAGACTACGTAAACATACTGTTTTGGTGAAGTTTTTACCATTTTATTTCCCTAAAATATCAGTACGGTTTGAACACAAATAGACTACTAAATACAACTTCAAAACGGTGAAATATGGACTGCTTGGACATTGCACAATTTTTTTCACGCACTAAAACTGCGCACATTTTGAAATAGCGTGCGCGCACGATTTGTGTCTACCCTTCAGGTACGAAAACGGGGGCTATGAATAGCCTGACATCGATACAAATTATCTTTTGAGTATCTATGAATTGTTAGATCTCAAATTCCACACAATCAAGGCATAAAATTGTCCACTTATCTACCCATTGACTAATATGGCTGACGTGACGTCACTTTGCCGCGGATAAAACAACTAGAAGTCACAGACGACCTCGTCAACAGACTACGAGCTAGCATATAACAGCAGCACCATTTGTATAGTATTTGACGTTTCAAGACAGGAATTGTTCAAGTGTTGTCTACATGAAGTTATGTTACAAAAAAATCATCTGAAATTCTGTATTATGTTACACGTTCATGAATAACTGTCCTCGTTAAAAGAAAATCTTAACACGTAATATACTGCAAATGACGAAACACAGTAGCCTGTGTAAAGTGGAAGTTTTCAAGGCGACAAGTACACGCTGTGTTCAAAATATCCAAATCTATCAATTTCAAGATGCGTTCAAATCACTTTGTGCCTTTTCAGATATATAACATTAAATTCGCTGCTACTAAGCAAGTTTCACAGATGCTGTAATTCGATTCGTGTTGTTCCTCTAAGCTTATATCTCTATGCCCTTAATTTCCTCTTCCTACAGCTCAGGCATTGTACTTTTTTTAGTTCTCAACCACTGCCTTTATGAACGTTTTCATTTCACTAGGTCTTTAAGTAATCCATGATGAAAGAAATATTCTTAGTCAGAATTGCGCGTTAACGCGTTAAGAAAATAATGGAAAGGCAAGAACATAAAATTAAAGATTATCGCAAAAAATAATCGACTATGTTGTATGATTTCTCTAAAGAGTTTTTGTTCAATCATGCAATGACAATGGTTGCAAATCCGTAGCTAGATGCATTACTCACGTAGACTTTACTCAGATGCTGGCACACAACCAACCAGGCAAAAGGAGGTGACCATGATGTGAAAGTCATCACTGCGTAATATGTGTTATAGTACCTCTAAAGCAGCCGCTACCACGAGATGAGACTCCAACCTGTCCGCCAGTAAGAACTGAAACTGTTCAACTATGCTGCCGCAACTCTGGTCTTCTGACGAAAATGCCGTCGATTCAATATGTTACACATTCATGAATTATTCAGGTAACTGATAACAAACGTATTAACTTCAATGCAAATCTGGTACAGTCTCAGTTCGAGCATTAATAGGAGTTTTGCAAAAAAGAATAGCAATTGCTGTCCCTCGCGTATGCCATGCATGCACGTTTATAGCGTTTTAATGGCATTTTGTTCTGTTGATACTGTGTGATGAGGATGTATACATGACAGGTGTCTGCTTGCGACTATTCCGCCCGATCGTTTCAACGTGTGCATGTGTGTCAACAGAATTTTAATGTCATTGTCCTATAATTGCTTACAAAGTGACAGTGTAGGTTTTCGGAGACTGCGTCATCACCAAAAAAATGACGTCGAATCGACGATCGTGAAATTTAGAGTGATGTCCTCGTCGGTGTTGTCGTCACTGTAGAGTTTTCTTGATACTTGTTCGACGACGCTGGGGTTTTTGCGTTAAACGCGAGGAATATGAACGGATTGACTGCACAGTGGGAAACCGAAAAGATGGCCAGTACAGCGTAGATATTCCGGTCTATTCTAGCGCGAGTAGAAAATTTATACATGTCTACAGCGAAATAAGGTAACCCACATATGACGAAAAACGAAATGATTACAAAAGTCATGCGGAGAGTTTTCATCTTTGCTTTACGGCGTCGTTCACTCTTATTTGGTATGACACTGTTACGTTTCTCCCACAAACGGATAACAATTTTCAGATAACAGATGGTTATAATGATAAAAGGAATAAAAAACATCACTAAGCTGACGTAAGTCAAGTACACTGGTTTCTGCCAGTTGTTCTTCAAAGATGTATGGCATCCCATGGAACCGTCTGGGTTAGTTGCCGTGTGCCACACAAATATCTGCGGTAAAGAAAGCAGCCCAGCAATGACCCAGGCTGGTACGAGGATTGTATAGACGTTCTTCCGCTGTTTAAAGGGATATATGACCGAATGGAATCGATCGACTGCTATAGCGACTACCATACTGGATGAAGCGAATAGTGTAGCCGACTGTATAGTTTTGAAGAGTCTGCAACCAACTTCCCCGATCAGCCATCTGCCTGCGATAAGCTCGACTATTATTTGAGACAATAGAGCAAAGAAAGCCACTAGTAGGTCAGCCGTACAAAGATGCACCATATACGTGTGTATGCGGGCTTTGGCGCGACGGTTGAACCACATCCACACGAAGACAGCGACGTTACCAGTCACAGATAGAATGAACAACAGTGCCATAGTTACTTGCCGAAGTTCACGGTTGTAGTCCGCCACTTGATACCTCTCGTTGGTAGCATTATTGGTACATGTACTCATGTTTGGACACGGCGTCGTGTAGTTAAACAACATAATAACAGATGTTAAGTTTCGATACAAATAGATCGGGTCCGGGGTCCGATTCCTTCGATTGGTCTTGAGTGGAACTGTTTAAAGATCCAAACACTACTTCACAGCAGAGCAACGCTCTTAACGTCAGCAAGAGTCGCACTTAACGCCTCTGTGGCCTTCAAATTCCTACCCCGTACACTAGTACTGGGCGATATAGCTTACTCCATTTACGACTCCATCCTTCACTCTACATTCAAACACTCAACAGTGCAACAGTGTACCACATGATGTTATACACGATGTGAACTGTAGCCTGCGTGTTGGTGGTTAGCGGTGAAACTATAATGCTCATACATAAACTGCGAGCTTTATATACCGAACATCGAGAGCGTATTCGTCCATCCGTGCATAATTAGGTTCGGGCCGTGTGGAGATATCGATGAATCCGCGGTAGTTGTTAATATTCCTGAAGACACGTAACATGTTTCTCCACAATAATACTCTACGCATGCGTAGTAGATACTCGTTACCACTGCTTTTATGGAAGCATTAACCAGAGAATCCCAAGTTATAACTTGAAAACAGGCCAGTCCTTAGTGAATTCAGTCATTTAATTTACCTCTGTGTATTGTTTTTACATACATAACGTATAATTTATAGTTTGCATGTTGAAATCTAAATATAAAGAAGTAGTGAACTGAAAGAGGGAAATTCGCTTTTTTATTCAATATTATTGTTTTGCACATATTCCCATGTCCGAGTTAATTAACAGGTGTGTCGTTGCCGGTCACTGATTGAAATCGAACTGTTGTGACGCCTGAAAACACCCAAACGAGATATGAATAATTACTTTACCCAAGTAAAATCTTTCCCCCCCCCCCCCAATATATTCACATTCACATGTCGATGATACAAGATATATCTTAGGTGAATAGACAGTCGACAGCCTCGCCGACTTTAGCTGTATTGAACCTGCAAACATCGCCACCTATGTCAGTTAAGCTATCCGTACGCGTCTGTCTTCTCATTGAAAAGTCTGCTCAATGCACAGATTGTTTCCTATATTTTTACAGCTAGTCTCAGATTCATTCCCGGATACTAAAAATGCGTGTAAATCCTTTTTTAGTTTCCTTGGCACGACAAATCAAAAGAATTGCAAAATTAACGGCTATAAGTCAGCCACTAAGAAGCAAAACGCACTTACTTCAGGTCGACAGGTTTTATGTTTGGGGATCATAAAATCATCTTTCAAATGTGCCTTCAAGAGAAAGGCAGTATATTCCTCGACTATCAATAATCATATATACCGACTCGCAGTAATCTTTGGCTTCGTTCATCTTGATCAGTAGGCGATATCCGGATCGTAAGTCAAAGCGAAGGAAGCGAACAATTGCAAGGTACGACACATTCATTTAAACGTTATATTTTTCAATGGCCACCAATCCGTCCAAATTTCCTTCTCACTGCCGTGCACATGAATCACCGTAAATTGGCCTACACTCTCATCTCAAAGGACCTAAATGGCTTTTGATTTTGTAATAACCCCTCGTTGAGCTAATCAACTGTCTTTAAATGTCCTTTTACACCTATACATTTTACCTTGTACACGATTTCATCTGCGTGTTAGGGTTGTATGAATTGAAGCTGTCACACGCCGCTACGAAAATTTCCGCTCTGCGAAAGAAACCAATAACTCTCTCCTTCCGCAAAGTAATCGAGTTATTTCTGTTTACCAGTTTCAACCTGATTGGATTTGTGTTTTGACAAGGGAATAAATTACAGAGCAGATACTTTTAACCTAATTATGACAAAGTAATGACATACCGAACAATACCTGACATGATACGGACATGACAACGTACAACAAAAGGACTAAGCTCAAACGGATATTCAAACATAATTACTAGTTTGGAAAGTTAATTGACCTCCTGTGAAGCAGCGTTTTGACCGTACGCTTTCTCTAGAGGAACGTTTCAAATAACCACATTTAACTTGATAATGACTAATTTTCAAAATATTGGGACGTGCAAGAATGAACGTGAATCAGTGAATCGAGTGAATCCTCTAAACGAGTAAATATATTTGAAGCATCTTAATATGGGTGGCTATTTCCTTGCGAATTCCTACGCTTCATTCCCAGTCAATGCTCAAATAAGATTTAAAACATGGTGAGAAATTAAGTAGTATGATAGTAATCCGTGTTCAAAGAACATTTTAAATGAACGATACATATGCAGTAGCATAACATTAGCCTTAAATTTATATGTAAGCCAAAAATATTTGTTAAGACTTCCATGTAAGCATATTGAAATACTTCTCATAATGTCTTCCTTTCAAATAAAGACCAACTTGAAGACCATATTTCCGAATTATGTTTTCCACAGGTGTCGTTAGCATTATTAGAATTATTTGCACGCGAAGTAGTATTTAAGGTATCGTCAAAGCTATCTCGGAATCTCTTTTCACGGGGATAAACATTCCCCGTGTTCGATCTTGTCCATCAATCAGCTTATCTCTCCCGGGGGAAACAAAGCTGTCATTCCGAACAATTCACCCAATCCTCGGTAAATACGATAAGGTGCACGGTTTGCAATGGGAAAACGTGTGGAATTAAAGAAAACACGCATCATTGCCAATTCACTTTATTTCCCGATTTTAATTGATGCTACGGCAAAGCCCTTTATGGATCGTAAAGATGTTGTCTGCCATTTCACGACCAAGTAGTAATTGCAGCTATACGCTGAATTTGAATTATGAGGCGACCTGACAACAAATACTTATAAGGCATATTCTTGATTGCCAAATGTAGCCCCGAGGATGAATATTAATGCAGCAAATTTACTTTTTTTTCTTCCCCTTTCCGCGGGCTGTTATTTGATAGTATTTACCATCACCAGAAATATTCTGTTAAAAATAATATAACGCATACGTTTGATTGATGCTTTAGGGGTGACTGTTGATAGACACTTTCCTGTCCGTGACGTGGCTAATTTACATATTGATTGCTTCGCAGTTGACTTTTCACATAGATACCATGCTTCTGTATGGAAATGAAAATTGTATCAATATTGCCCTAAGTTATGGGTTACAAAGTGTCGTTGCAAGTGTATGCACTGTGTGCAAAACCCTACTTACGACAATTGTGCAGTATAACGTTCACATAGCTTGTCAACATATTATGTTTAATACATGTGGTTTGAAAGCAAAGCTTGTAGATCCATTGATAAGACACTGGGGATAGGATGTATATTTTTTACGTCAATAGTCCTTCGAAGATAATCACACAGTGGCTAGCACACCCTTACTGTCTGACTTGAGCTAAACTTAGCCAACAGACACGACTTGCCTACAAAAACAACACAATTGAATCCACATATATAAAAATAAATAACTTAACTTTCTCCGAAAATATTATGCCCTTGGAAACCATTATATAAGTAATTTATAATGCCCCATATTTATTAAGACAGAGATAATGCTGAAGTTTTAGATTAAAATATTTGTGATGTTTTATTAATTAATTTTCCATTACTTGTATATCGATGATATCTTCCCGATTGAATAAACAATATTGCATTATGGGATGTACTTCAAGTGGGTAATAACAGTTGGAAAAGTAATATTGGAATATATTCTGTGAAACAAACAAATTCAACGTGATTGTCTCGCCCCTCGCTTTGGCCGTGTATGTTAGAATCCAATTCCATTTTATGGTTCAAAAAACAGACTGTTTTCGCATCGGTGACTTGGTGAACTATTATTTCGTGATGCGGAATATATGTGATTCCAATTCAATAGTAGACGAAGGACTATAGCGTGTAATGTTTGAGACGGCAAGACTAAATTACAGTGCGAAGAAAATAGCCCCTGATTAATATATCTATCAATGGTGAGTTCAAACGAAAAAAATATGTAAGCCTTCGATATTCAAGACTTACTCAATTAAATACAATCATATGACAAGCATGATACGAATTCAGAGATGCTCATTTCGACCTTATTCATACATTTGATTAAAATGTCCTCAGCTTACATATGAATCAACTCATAACCCTTGCTGTACGCATATCTTTACGATATCTTTTTATTGCCATCCACTGGGTGATTCTCAACACGGGGCACGGCAGAGGTGAACTCCAGCTGTTTTCGGCGTTGAAATGACACAACTAGAGAACAATACTGGAATGCTTCAATAGCAGTTGATTGTTTACGCATATATTCAATAAAACTCGCATAGTATTCATCAACGAACGTCATGCACTTTAACCGCCTGCATACTCTCTCGTTTCATCCCCAAGTTGTTTTTGTTAAAAAAAAAACTATATTTTACAATTAAGGTAAGGTTATCCACATTGAAGAGTAAATCCCGCTTTGAAGATTTCATCTTGCTGCATTCAAGAACGATTAATATACAAAGATTTCCAGGAATAGGGTTAGGACGTCTACTGCACATAATCACCACATCCATGGTCACAATGCAAGCCGCCGAATAAAACTCTGATATAGTAGGATAGTAATAGACCATAATCACTTCATGGTCTGATTTATCGGTTCGCTTTCTTTTACTCCGGTAGTTTCTTTCTTTATCACTTAAACTACTTGTCATACGTTTCTATGTTATACTGCTGTAAATCAATGGTACATTTTCCAATTTTTCAAGAAATGTTATATGGCTCAACACATGTTGAAAATCGAACACTTCCTTTACAAGTTTGATTATGTAATAGAATGCTCCTTCAGTACGTGTTCCATAAACAGTTGATGATAGTTTTCGGAGTCAGAATCAGAAAATTAAGGGTTTCTCTCTCTAAAATATAACATTTTAGTTTTCTTATTAACTGTAACTGTAAAAAAAACTTTTGTCAAAAGTAAACCCCTCCCTCAACAACAACAACAACAACAACAACAACAACAACAACAACAACAACAACAACAACAAGTGGTTGTCCAGTGTTCCACGTGTTCGATGTAGAATCTACAGATGGTACACTAGTTTGTTACTGACTTGTTTTATCTGCTTTGGCTGAGTGTTGCACATTATACATTATATCTCTCAGTATTCTCGAGTTCGCTGTAATAACTTAAGCCATTCCAAGTTTTTAAAAATGACACGATAAACCAATACGATGGACTTTTGGTAACATCTACGTACAGAGTACACTCACAGCACAGCGTTCGTAAACATCTGCACTGTACATTCGAGTGTAATCAATGCCCAGACTGTTAAATTAGCTTACACATCAAGAAACTGACCTTTACGTATGACTTAAATATAGGTCTGATTAGGATCGAATTGAATTGGTATTAAAACTACCTAGGTTTTCCCCAAGGCTTCATTTGGTTCACACCTATATGCTTAACCATGTTTAAAGGTTACTCTTAGGCGATTTCAAACTTTTTATAGTGATTTTTCCCTTTCATTTACGTATCTTATATAACACTTTATCAAAGTACAATAATCCCTTTGTATTTGGGCATTGAGAATGTTACGGAACTCCTTTCAGAAACCATTTGAGTATGTATGCGTAGCACGACAATAACATTCCGTACAGTCGTGAGATTATATAATAACAATATTGTGGTATATTAGCATATTCAATTCCCAATCATTAAAATCTGGCATCTGGAGAAAGTTTTTGACCATGTGATTGAAGAGCGGAAATATCGTTGTATTAATTTATTGAAAGACAGCTGGAACAGTCATCCGGTAGTAATTCCATATGCACAATTTATTGGAATAGCATTTCTACTGTATTTTAGCACAAGTCGTGAGAATGTAAACTTAGTTGTCAGGCACTTAAGTGAGTTCAAATATCTAAGGCTATAAATTCAGTGCAAACGTTCCCCCATTGTACTTATATCACAAACAATATACCATCTGGACAGAACGTTTTCATATACATTCACTTTGTCGGCAGATAAACAAGCATAGCCGACTTTCAGAAACTTTGTATACATTGGAGTTGTTTAATATAGTAAATCGATTAGGCTGTATCATATCGGGAAAGAGCATTGTTTCTCTATCTACGGACACATCCAATTCACTTGGTAGGAAAGCTGCACAGGAACCTTGTGTTTAAAAAATTAAGCATGCTCCCTGTTTTCTTTAGATAACGTCATTAAAAGGGAAAGCAGGTTACAATGTTTGGGGATGTTTAGTTGGTTGCTTTGCAATCTTAAATTGGCCACACGTAACCGTTTTTAAACTCCCCCTCAACTCATCCCCATTGTTCAAACCCTGTTTATTTTCTACCAATAACAGAACATTCTAGTCTTATTTGTCCCCAATCTTGTTAACTCTCATTGAAACTGTCTGCAATCTTGTTAACCATCACCACGAAACGGTTTGCTCGTAAACTTGTAAACACGCTGTCTCTCCTAAGAATTCGTTTTTATTTGTCTGCTTGTTATTGAAGTAATGTGTGCTTTAAAAAACTGCAAAATTGTATACCTTTGCTGGGTTACAATCATTAGACCCAGTGTTTAACGACTATGGCATGGAGCAATTTCATCAATAAGTTAACGAGTAATTGTATTGTACAGGGGTTATGTAACATACTGCATGACGCTAATTACAACATGCTAATAAAAAAATGTAATAAAGTTCCCGCCGTCGAATTAGTAGTATATCTCAAGTTGGTTATAGTACGGCTCCCCAGCAGCTTAATGGTTTTACCTTGACACGTTTGGGGGCATGCAGTCATCAGGTATTTTGTTGAGGCGATAAATAGACATTGTCCCAAAAGTGTACTGTCATATCCATCAAACAGGCAGGGAGCCGTACTATAACTGTCAGTTATGACTAATTTATGAACGTTATATGTATGCATTACCTTTCTATAGTCAATATGTCTTCTTTCAAGTGTTGAATGACACAGACCAATACCTTCTTATGTTTTCGAATAAGCTGATTTTCAGAAATATATAAGATCGCCGGTGGAGACAAATTTGAAATATATGTCAATTAAAACCATTCCACAAGTTGATAAAATTGTTTAACTGTCACATAGAGTGTGTATTAAGCTGTCGGAATCCAAAATATAACATTGTCTTGGTGAGATCTTTTCAGTATGTCATGCAACACCACAATGTAACTGAACGATTCTATCAATACCATGAGACGTTGAGAAGAACAATTTGTGAACGCGTTCGGGTTTAACATGAACAATTTGCTCTTAACGCAAACTGGTCGATTCAATTTCAAATTCAAAGGTTTTGCAAACTAGAGTGTTAGGTCACGGAAGACATAATGTGACTATCACGAACTTTACCCGTCAGGTCAGCGTACACTGCAGGGGATATAAATATATTTAGATTGTTTAAATCAGTTTGTTAAAAGTTTATAAATAATAAATTCTATAACGCCCGCCTCAGTGTCTAGTGTACAACAAATCGCATGGAACCAGCTACATAATTTACTCCTTGCCCTAGGGTAACATAAATCTTGCGGCCACTGTTTCATGGTGATTGTTTATCTGAAAGTATGTTTGACTTTCACTTAATACCTTGCAAAATTTGTGTTCTCCTTATCTAAATAGAAGGAGCACGTTGGGAGATATTAAGACATGTCCTCGAGACCCACACATTAGAATATCTGTTATTATACTGCACAAGAATAGTTGCCAGTGTCGACCTTTGACCCACAACGACGTAATTGATGTATAGCTCGAAAGCAGAGGAAAATCACAAGTCACATATTGCGGTTGCAAATGACATGTGAGACCTTTCGTGTTTCCAGCTGTAAAAGTATATGAATGACCTTGCGGATTATAGGAAACGGTTTCCTGAGGGTATCCCTCACATAATTATCAAACTGGAATAAGTGAAGAAATTAAATTGCCTAATCATTTCAGCAATTCGATCAATACACTTGTAAAATGATATAATTACAGAAATTAGAGTTGGAAAAATGATGACAATTGCGACTGAACACCTATACCCAGCAATAAAGTGGCCACTCGTTTAATTTAACGAACCAATAAAAAACACAAATTGATGGAAACGGAGACTTTCCTTTTGTGACTTTAACGTATCGATCTATCAAAACTGGCCGAATTAGTACGTAAATTAAGAGGTAATTTCGCTTGTCGTTATAGCCTTCGATACCTATTTACGGATATCTGTGTATTTATAAGCGAGAAACTTCGAATGTTTTCTGGTGAAACTTATAGTCTCTTGAATCTATTCATTGAACGACGTATGTTATATAATAGGCTATTCCAATTCCACTTCAACATTACCCAAATGAGAATATATTAATGAGTGTTTTTTTTTCAAATTCAGTTTTGAATATGGTGATAGGTATATGTATAGTCTTCGCAAAACGCTATGACTAATCGAACGCTTACAGCAATGATGGTTGGAGATATGTTCTCAAATCAAAATATTACACACAAGAAAGGTTAGCTATCATGATATATGTCAACTAATTATGAAGACATTTGTCTTGTCTCTACACTGCTGAATCCGTTCACCTCAATCACGTCTGCTATTTTCTCGTTATGAAGCTTTCATCCCAAACAATACAACATCTCTTCTTCCTGTCCAGATACATTTCATAATATCCCCTCGTGGCGTGTTGTCAAGAAACGTGTTATAAGGCAAGAAAGATGTTTCTGGTCAGCGCACGCATGACTTAAATACCCTCGTGTCTGTCGTTTTTGTGTTTGTCCAGCCCGTGCAGTCTGCAGATTCATGGTGAAACACACAAATAACCCCCTACTTACTTCAGTGGATACAACTACAGAGCCAATCACAAGCAAACGAAAGTAGTAAATAAAAAGAAAAGTAACTGCCATAGACTGAGTGACAGGTTTCTTGAGAATTAAAAAAAGAAAAAGAAAAAAAAAGAAATTCTCCGTGGTCACATCATTGTAGACAGACTGTCCTGACCACAACCAATCTTTTCTTCTTTTTCTTCTTCTTTTTTTTGGGGGGGTGGGGTTGGGGGTGGGGACTAGCCTAACTCCTACCTCTAGCTAAGAAAATAATTAAATGAACGGCAACAGTTTCATTCCCTGTAATATGTGACGTATTAATTCGCTTGAAAATGTAATAAGTAACGTTACAATACCATTCTCCTACTCTAAGTAAACATAGGTGAGGAATCGTCATCCATGACCATTGCTCTTCTGCGTGAGGCGGTGCTGAAATTAATTTTGTATGATTCTGACTTGTACGGTAACCGTTGTTTCTTCCCGACATGTTATCATTGCACGTACCTAGTTACACATCAACCCTTACTTTAATCTAGTTAAATCATCTTGCTTTAGGAGTTAATTTGGCGAGGAGCTGTGTAATTTCTCATAATGGTCAAATCATAGTCGTTGAAAACCAAGGCATGATGAACCGACCATCAACGATGTCCAAAATCAGCTTATGATTTTAACGAATTCCTGTTAAACGGAAAATTGCAGACTTCTCATTGACTTCAAGATATTTTGTAATTCTTGCTGTACCCTCGTTTGGCTACAACCACTACGTTAGAGTGACTGTAAGAGATAATTAACGGGTTTAATGATACGATAACAAATTCATGTCACGTAGACTCTGGTGGAAGGACGTTCTCCTCAAGAAAGAATTTGACGAATGTTAAGTGTTGTTTTTTTTCTGTTTACCTTCAATATTGCCATAGGAATCTAATGAGCAAAATTACTTCATAGCTGTCAGCAGTTTGTACAAGAATTGGGAGTATGCAAGGTAATGATGCTGTTGAGTCTAGAACAAATATTTCAGTATTACTCTTTAAGAAGCGTGTGATGTGTCGTTCACAATTGACTACAGGGGAGCACGTACGTCCCGGTCACGTTTTACCATCATTAAGCACAACAAAATTACAAGATTACGATTTACTCTTCAAAATAAAGTCTTTGATTCGATTGGCGTACATCTGCTGTATATATTGGCAGTAATGTGCAACAAAGTCGAAAAACCTTAAAGATCCTGACACTGTTTGTGCACGTGACGGGAATAGGTGCCCACAGCTCTAATTCTTGGTGGTCCTAGTCAAAGAATACAGGCTGACATGTGCTATGACCGAAGCCCCTTCTGACCCATCAACTATTCCAATCGTATCAGTAGAATCATATATCATGTTGTATATGTTACACCACTTAAACAAAACGTGAGGTGAGCAGTCGCTAATAATACAAGCACGATAAGATAAAATTCCCTTCAGGGCGTTGGTGATCGAGGTACTTGAGTATTAATGTAACTGAAGAAGTTAGTTTCGTGGTATTCCCATGGTAATATAAAGACTAGACATTATGTTATTTCTCTTACAAGCTCGATATAAATAATAGCTGTTATAATTTGAAAACCTGTGGAGCATGGTTCCGCTAATGACATTTACTGATTTATTTTCTGACTATCTAAGACTTTCAGAATATATCTCGTTATTTCGATTATCATTGTTCTACTACTACCAATAATATGCGTCGCAACTTTATATGCATCCATTCCAATGGATAATTGCCTTAAATTATGTAGTGGATATACACAACTCTTGCCCTTTGTTTATTTAGAAGGCTTTTGAAATGTTTTAGCGTATGTGTGGGTTTTTATTTACAAATGAAACAACATAATCAATACTACCCACAAGTCATTTGCATTCGCTTTTCTATAAATATTGATAATTCGCTTTAGTAAAAAGTCAACGTTAAACTGGTTGGCGGATATTAAAAGTACTTGTTTCGATTTTACTACTGTCTCCAGGTTTTTTTTTTACTTAGCGATCGAACGTCATTTCAGAGAGCATGTGTTATTTTTCGGCAAATAATTACTTTCTCAATAATTACTTTCCCGGCTGTCTATTAGAATCAAATTAAGTTGAAATTTGATCGATTCAGGTTATGTCGTAGAATTACAAATGGAATAGTGTTGTTTCACTAATGAACATTTCCCCAATACACTTTCCTATGCGGCCTACACATTTAAGAATTCGAGTCAAGGAATCGATTTAGCCATTTCTGAAATACAATATAACGTTCCTTGTTCCCGTCTTAACTCCGTAATATGTTGATGCAGACCGACAGATGGAACACCATGCTCTTGTAATCAAGAAGAATAATGATTAAAAAAGAGCTAGGAGGGTGATTAAGACTCGACTGGAAAATTGTTTGTACGGTTGATTAGAAAGTCCTTTGATTTAGTTGTACACTCTTCTCATGTTAAGGATGGCTGTGGGCAATTCAGACTACTGCATCCGTTTAACAATCCAATGAGGGGAAATTGAGCTTTCACAGTGAAAGAATTCGTAGATTCAATACGATATCTCAGACATATATACCTTAGGAGATATTTTAATAATGAGCCGAATCACGTCCACAACTGTTGAAGACTCCTTAATACTTAATACTTTTCCCTATTGAAGAGACAATGGCCCTTGAACTCAGATTAGCGTGATAAGTGATAGAATGTGTTTTGAGTGATAGGATGTGATTTGAATATGACAATCAATATTTTGTGTAGGTACTTCACATACCATAAGGTTAAGTAAATATTTTCACCTTGGCATTACCATTTATTTTAAGACGGAGGCTTATATTAGTTGTTTATTTTTCAAGTTATTTTTTCTGAAATCCATTATCACTATTTGATGAAATGGAGTAGTAGTAATAAGTGACAAAAATATGACAAAAATGTGTCTCCTTGCAGTTTTTCTGAAATCCATTATCACTATTTGATGAGAGTGGGAGTAATATGTGACTAAAATGTGTCTCCTTGCAGTTTTTAACGATAGCTGTGACGTTGTCATCATAACCAGAAATACTTTATTTATTAGTATGTATTACCGTTATATATTTACATTTAAATGGAATTTATAAACAGGACGGTAAACAATTCTAGAAATGTTGCAACAGCTACGCTAATATCATTATTACCTTTTCAGTCTGTGTGTTTATTTATTAACTTGGGAATGTTTATAATTATCAACATGTAAAACACAAACGGTTAACGGACACGCATTACACAAAATTTAATTTAAAAGTGTAATTTTCTGTAGCTTAAAGATTCTGTGTTTTCAAGTCAAAACGACAACACTTTTTAGAGTGTGTTGAAGCTCTTTCGTTTATACAGCCTTACAAACGTCTCTGCAAAGTTGTGTAGAAACAAATGCCAGACGATTATATTTTTTGTTTTTATCTGGTAAATATCATAGTGTGATTATACGTAGTTTACACAAGTTAAGGTGCATTTACGAGGACTATACTTAGGTAATGCAGGTAACGATTGGCCTTGTATGATGTATGAAATCATGAACGGTATTTCCGTTTTATCTGCAAGATGTAAAGAATCAAGCCATTCTTTCTTCCTACTCCATAATTTTCTATATTGTTGTTTTTCATCGACATAAATGTTATCTTTTCACGATAACATTCTTTAAGCCATTAGCGTGTCCATTCATAAAAGCCTTCCGACTCCGACTATATGTCATGGTTCATCATAGTTATTGTGTGTTTCATTTTCCATATGTTTTTTAGCCTATTGTATCAGTGTCATTACTTATAAATGTTGGCGTCATTTTCAATTATGGATATTGAATGGCAACACGGGAGACGCTTTACAATAACTGGACTCGACTTGTCACAATGTGAGCCGTTTCCACTTCACTTTTGCCGCTCGTTTGCATTAAAACACTATACGCACGATACATCTAATCGAGGTTTTTGCCTCCTTGGCAAGTAAAGGTACCGGTAATAACGTGCACATTTGGTAATTGGGAGCGACAGCTAGAAAGCTATACACTACGTGTATCGAAAATTAAGTCAAACATTTGGCAACCTCTTGCCTATAATCGTTAACGTAACACATTTTAAGGTCTCATCACATAGCTATCATAACATTTCCCATGGTACAACCCCGGTAAAACTAGTATTATAATCCTTAAACCTACACTAACTGTAACTGGGATTGTTTTTATCATTACATAACCGATATATTCACTAAAAATATGTCAATTCTTTACAAACAAAGATGTCATGTTTGATAATTAATGATTAACATTACCTGTATGGAGTTAGTGGCAAGTTTAAATCTTGAGAGAAGCTTTACGCTTAGTTTTGAATCATTCGCCATCATGTTCAAACTGTTCTGGTGTAACTGGATGTGTCGACCGAAAATCGATTTGATTTGATTCATCGTGTATACAGCTATAAATAAAACGTTATCCACAGGTCAGGCAATGCTGTTCATGGTGTACGATATTACGAGTAACTGATTGTACCTTATACTTTAAACAAAAGCCGTTCAAGTTTCACCTTTAAAACAGAAATTCACTCTAATCAAAATATGTTATTGCTGGTAGTAAACGTGTTTTTGTTTTCAAATTCAACTATGACCTGCTTGTATCAAGTTTAATTTGGGATTCGATCATGCACGGAATTCCTGATACTAATAATACAGACTACGAATGAAAGTACTTGCAGAGTAGCCATCACGGATCTTTACACGGGTGTCGCTGCAAGAGGTTTGTGACGGAACAGCATGTGTATGAAGAATATATGAAGCAGCTGAAGTGCACCATGTCTTTCAGAGTGGTATAAACATTATATTTTGCCTTACCGCTTTTATGTAGGCTCTCGTTCATTACTTTTCAAAACAATCCTTTGAGACGCACTGTTGATGTAAAACGGAATAAAATCCTCCTAGATTAGTATGCCAACCTTCAATGCATTGCAATATGGCTTGGCAAAACACTATGCTTAAGGGTATATTATTTCAACTGAAAGAAAAGGTCTTGTTTTGTGGCATACACAAACTAGGTAATAAACGAAAGTGGATGCCTGTTAAGCCTATAAAGTGCAACAGGACTTTGCCGTCGCTTTGATCCGACACAAGTATTGAAATTCGAGAAAGCGCTGCGTTAAATGGAAAATTAAATAAGAAAGTCAAAGAAAACCTCCGCACTGGTCAACAAAGAGATTTTCAGTCGCCGCCAGATAGACAATTCCTTGCTTAAAACTTCGTGATACTGCATATTTGGACAACAGAAATTCATTAAAATTCCAATATTCTTGACTTTCCCCTAGGTAATGTCAAAGTTGGCGGGTTTGTGTGGACTGAAGCTTCCACTACGTTTGTCCAGATACGCGGTGATGCAACCTCCCTGCTGATTAAACCCTGATGTAAGTGTACTGGTAAGCTTGGATGCTGTAGGCTTATTTAACCATACAATGTAATATGTCTCCTCTTTGGCGTCATGAAATTTTCTCCGAATAGAATTTGATCATAAGCTCCTGTGGGCAGGATTTTTTTTTTCTCCTCGACAATTCAATATGGATGTAGGCAGCCTTGGAGGCTGAATTCCTTAGAAACTCCCGTCATTTGTTTCTTAATAAAGTTGGCATTGGTGCCGGCAGCGCTAACATGTTGAAAAGTAGTCCGTTAGAACGAAACAATGAAGACACATGGTTTTTGTAGAGCGCAACACGTAATTTTCTTAATCAAAGAAGCATTGAATCTGTCTTCATCTTTTTGCCAAATTTCCCAGCGCATTTTGAAATACCCGGAAGCGCAATGAATTGTATAAAAATAAATTAAGGTACGCAGTTTAGCCTTACTATAAATATTTACGCCATTTTAGACTAAATTAATGGATCGTTTGTGTTAAATTTGATACGGCTTTCTTATTGTTTCATTTAGCATTGAAGGCCTCGTGATATAGATCTAAATTAGTAAGACTTGGAGTAATTCATACAAGAAGAAGCAATTATACAAGCTATGAGTTATTAGATTTAAACTTTACGTAACGTTGTTTATACCATATAAGGTTGAAGACCTTGCGTCAATGTAGTTGCATAAGGCCTAAAAAATAATAATTATTTGGTTCCAGTTACTCGGCCCCACCTTGCCTTTCACTGCCGACCCAAAAAATATGTTCATGTATTCGAGAAAAAAAATGATAAAATCGCAACGTGAAGTCTCACGAGAAATAGTGGATGCGGAAACCACCATCAACTGAAAAAGACACTCTAAAGCTGTTCTTCCAATATTGGCTGTACATATGATAGGAAGAAATAAACAACACAGAGACCATTTGAAAAACAATGGAAAACCTGGACTAGACACTCACAGAGACAAAAATGTATAATGAATAAACTGAAAAGTCTACCTACCCTACCTATTCCAAAATTGAGTGCAATCGGAACCACATATTTTTTAGTAGGTCTAAGTAAGTTTATATTGGCATGACTCAGGCTTCAGCATTATAATGATGAAATGTCAAACATCAAAATATTCAAAGAGCATGAGTTTTAGACTAAGGGACTTTCAGGGTTAATTCAGTTTTTTTTGGAATGCCAGTTCACTAATACCATACCATGCTCAATTATCAATCGCACACGCCTTGTGCAACCACATTCGTGTAGAATATAATGTGGATAACGTAATCTTTTTCTTCTTCTTTTTTTTTGGGCTAGATAAGTTATTATGATAAGCTTACACAAAGTTATTATGCTAAATTACTAGTAACTTTTAATACGAATTTATAACACCTGATCTGTTCGGTTTTTTTATTTTCTTACATTTTTTGGGATATTTTTACTGATAGATATACAACATTTAAAAAAAAACTTGAATAACATTTATTGGTTTGCAGTATTGTCACTTTTGTAAAGTGTAAATTTTGAAAGAAATAATGAAAAAAGTATAGAATGTGTCACAATTACTGAGAGAGAAAAGAGATCCAATAGATAGGTTTATGTATACAAGCACATTTCCATAGTTAGTGGAACAAAAAGAAAAGACACCCATGATGGAATGTTCCGGTTTAGGCTCCGTATATCAGTAATGGTTGGATCGTTGATCCCATGTGGTTGTAAACATACAGAGAAACAGCTTTTACTACTGCAGACATGATACAAAGAACAGGACATTGCAAACACTTTCAAGTATCTGAAACTACACGGAACATCTTCATCCCAGTTTTATCATTCTTTCACCTTTTTAATCCGTTCACATTTCTTCGCGGTTGCAGTGTGCGAAGTGTTATCTCTTATCCCAATGTGAATGTCCCTTTTATCAGCAATCTACGCTCAAAACCCCACCAAAACACCTGATCTCATTACCTCCACATTAAGCTACACGGTTTCATTTGCAATAAAACCCAATTATCTGTCAGCAATACTCGTCGATTTGTTATAGTCTATACAGCTGTACTATCAAAACATTGCGACGATACAATCTTATAGCGCGATGAAGCAATTTGCGAATCGTCCTCAAATTGAGGTGTGCATGGTAATTCATGAGAAACACCTTAATTCTGATACTGGTACACATTTCCTCAGCTGAATTACACAAATTGAAGAGCAAACACATAATTCATCAACTGTTCTTGTTATAATGTGTTGACACGCTCAATCATAAAACGGTTAAAAAAGTGGAGGTAAAATATCACACATGCAAAATTGTACTTTGCCAATTCTTTCTCATTACATCCTCACTTTTTTTTCCTTTTTTCACGTAAAATATAAAAAATATATAGAGATGTTTAAATATTTAATGGAAAAGCACTCTTTCGAATATGATGAGCCAGAAGGTGAGTAAATTGTCATGGTAACAGCCACCAATTTGTATCCGCTACTTTATCATGCTATGAAATATTCAATGGACTATATATATGTATCAAATAAGTATCAACAACCCAGTTGTGAATCAAACACGTTAAAATGCTCCTGTTGCACTAAATAGTGTATTAAAATTTCACACTATTTCTCACTACTAACAAATATGAATTAATAGGATGCTAATGAACAACGACTATATGTCAATTTCAACTGATCATTTGTCATCGATTTATCAAATATCGATATTGGTACTGTCGATGTAATCTATTTTTTAATTAGGTATTAATTAAAACTGAGAGAACGTGTCTGAAATCGGCAATCTATCAAAGAGATTGTGCCATTCATTTACCTGTTTCAATATTGTGTTAAATATGTTTGGAGGTGATATGTTTTATGGACAGTCATTGTTGTAAAGCTGGTATAATTGTATTCCTTTTCGACAATTTGTGTTTTCGTGTCTCAATACGATAAATTCGCCCCGAAGACACATTTCCCTGAAAATGAAGCTTCTCCAATCCTCTCTAATATGAATGTTTGTTCCTTGTTCTTTGGAGACAATAAAAGACGTTCCGCCATCCTGTATACAAGGAAATCACTAAACTTTTATTTTTTTTGTAGCGTTAACAAAGTATCCGGCGGCCATATTGAGTTTTAAAAAAAAAACGTTGGTAGCATTTTGACCTTTATTTCAAAACTTTGCTTGGTGACGCCATAATTTTTAAACATATTTTAACTGATAATACTTTGAAGTTTACTTGTACAAAGTGTTAGCAAAAAGTTGAAAGAGTTTCTTATTTTCTAGGCACAAATGTTGTCTAATTTCGCATACATAATTTATTCCAATATATTTTTTCACGTGTATGACAATAGTCTGAGACATCTCGAAATTTAAGTATTATAGCTGATCATAATTAAAGCAAAACATGTGCCAAAATGAAATACATTGGAACAAATACACTTTAATCCACAGTTACGAAGTGTGCTGTCGACAGAAAGTGGAGATGTAGAAAATACACATACATCTTAACGAAGAGAAAGCGGCTGTGGAAGCAAATCTATTCAATATACACGCCAGAGCGTTTCTTTTATATTTGTTGAGAGTCTAAGCACGTAGTGTTGTATTTTACGTATTCAGAGCACTTGGTCGTGACCCTTAACCTCAATATCATTCTATTAAATCAAGCTGGTATAAAAAAAATCCTCAATATTGTTCAACCGAACAGACATATTTGACAAGATGTGTTGTATCAGTTAAGTAGGTGACCCTGTGTGAAGCCTAGTTTTACAACTTTCTACTCCAGTCTAACTTTTAATCTCTGTGAACATGGTAAGGTGAGGAAAGGTTAAGCCAATTACAGCGGGTAGTCACTGTGGATACGGCGTTTCTTTCTCTTGAATAAGGCAAGAAATCGAACTGCAACATGTGCAGTGGGAATTAGTTTAATTGGAATTTCTAAGTCGAGATTAGGTGGATTCGTTCAATTCATGCATGTTGCCGAATATTAAGGTTACGAATCGATGTCAAGGAAAGTCCTTTGACTACGTTGCAAAGTGATACTCACTATAACAATAGACCCTAGAGTTTCAGGTTTCATTTTTGAACGTGGAGGTGATTGTTGAGGTCACACTAAACGTGTACACGTCCATCTGAATTTCAATTAGCGTTATAGTAATACCAAATATACAAATTAATGTATATATCGATGTACACGATATACAGCGATATACAGACACAAAGGAAAAAAGTCGGCATACATACATACATACATACATACATACATACATACATACATACATACATACATACATACATGACCTTGAACAACAAAGTTAAATAATCTTTCTCCTGCACGGTTTATATGACCAAACGTGTAACACCAACATCACATGTAAAACAATATGTACATGCAAAATTGAACTCATTGTTTTCTTATTCTAAATGCGTTTAGTAAAGCAGTATGTGCTTGTGTTCCTGCACACTTTTCGCACTGTGTGAGTGGTGTGTGAAATATTAAACACGCATCAATCTCGATCACAAATTGATACATTTCCATTATCTCGTGACCACGGGCTAAGTATGTCGTGATTTTTTATAGCATGTCCTGAATTCTTTGCCAAAGCAGTTAAAATTTCTCAAGTTTGGTGTGGTTTTCTTCGCCGGATATTGCAATACTTTGTACGATACAGGTTGGACCTCACCAGGTTTCAAAACATCACAGTTTTGCTTGTAAATTGCAGCTTATCGTCCCATGTATTCTAATACTTTGTTTGTGTGCGTTTATCACCATGCGTTTATCAAGAGAACCATAAACGCATGTCATACCCAGGAGCGTTGATGTTTAGACAATCTAGGCGTGGAGTGCTGACGTAATAATTGCACAAAGGACAGAGTTCACCAAACGGGGTGACACTATATATATATATATATATATATATATATATATATATATATATATATATATATATATATATATATACAGTCAGAACTGTATGGTTCATGATATTATTTATATATAGAACCCCAGTGTAAAGTTATACATATATATATATATATATATATATATATATATATATATATATATATATATATATATATATATATATATATATATATATATATATATATATATATATATATATATATATATATGAGGTGGATTATTAAGATATGTTACTCTACTACAAATGCGTACAAATTCATCATAGAACAAAAAATACACAATCATGAATCTCTGTTATATCTAGCAAGGATGAAGTGGAATTGTCACAAATACACCATACACTTTGATAGTCAGATAGCATACAATCAACTACTACTTGTTTTGTTGTACAGTTACCATTCATTTACCATAAGGAGCACTCAGCTTAATCAATGGTAAATGATTAATCTGAACAAAAACATATCACACCAGTCAGTAAATACCTTTGGTTATTCCACGCATAAATAAAATAAAATAGCATTATATAGTTAATTGTCAACTCGTACTCAGAACAGGTATAGTTTGTAATTTGTACATGATATTGTATTTTTGTCCGGCTGGTGTTAGAATAGTACAATATACCACAATATCTTTTAAAATCTAGTTTTGATGGATTAGCGCATTGGGAACGCATTGGTAAACATAACATGTTCGTGCCATACGTTATAGTTATTTCGATTTATACCGTGTCGTAGTCCAATGTTATTGAAATTTGTTAAACATAAATAAAACATGAAATAGTGAAATCTCACAAGTAATATTAAATGGGAATAAACATATATGAGAGACACAGAAAGAGGGACAAAGAGGTTGACAGACAGGCAAACAGACAATGCCATACATACATACATACATACATACATACATACATACATACATACATACATACATACATACATACATACATACATACATACATACAGACAGACAGACAGACAGCCAGACAGACAGACAGACAGACAGACAGACAGACAGACGTACGTACATACATACATACATACATACATACATACATACATACATACATACATACATACATACATACATACATACATACGTACGTACGTACGTACATACATACTTACATACATAAATACAGACAGACAGACAGACAGACAGACAGACAGACAGGCAGGCAGGAAGACAAAGGCAGATCATTTGCAAGCATGCGAGCTTGTTGTCACATCATGGCTATTACGTGAAGATTTCTGAGATTACAAAATTAGCATGATAATTGAGGTTATTACATGGCAATAAATTATGTCTCAGCACTGGCTTTATTTAACAAATCTAGGAAATATGAATCTTTATTATTAAAACTATACCATATTTAACATTCTATACATCAGCTGTAAACGTAATAAGGCCATCGTACAGAAGTGTAAATTTAACTTTCGCTATATAAACCTTTTCTCGACAGAAACAAGGCAGTTCATAACTTCTGGCACGATTGACAAGCAATAAAAAAAATCAATTTTCACACATTCCCATGTCACGTGGACCCTTCAGTCCCGCGAGATATAAACTACATTATCTTGCTCTGTTTGCGTTTAATGAACACAAATTACAAAGAGGCATGTCGTAAGTCAGAAATTGTGTTAGTGATATTTACCTTTTAGTTAATAAAGACCTTCGAGTAAACACATTGCAGTAACATTAATATGATAGAAATATAATATAATACCATTAGTCAGTAATGTCAATCATAATACGCAACAACAACAACGTGAACATACAGTCATACAAGTCAATGGCGTATTGTTATTACGCACGTCACTTTTACAATAGCCATTACTTTGAATCTCCGAATTTAAAACAAAAAGTTCTGTAATTTTTCTTATGGAAAGGTGTTATTTCCACGTTCCTTTAGCACGAAATAGAATACCATGAAGTTTAGACGGCCATTCATCATTATTGTAATGAGCAATCAAAAGTTGAATTCTGGAAAAAGTCAATGCAAATGTCCTACAAGATTGTCCTGGCACCTTGATCTAATTCCATTGGGGCATTTGACCAGTCGTTATCTTGTACGAAGCACCCTCTCCTCCCCTCCACTACGTACCGACGTACGCTTATGTCTTAGAGTGTACAGTTATTCATAATATATGAACTTAGAGTACTCACATTTGTCCTTGATTTGACATGAGAACGCATGAAATACACGTACATCGATACCGAGGGATTGCTTGTGGATTCGTGACTTTCAAAGACGTTTAGGTGTTTTAAATTATTGATCATGGCCAAGTTTGAGAATACTAACGATTTGGAGTAATGAGGTTCCGATGTGATCAAATTGGGCAATGGGGAATTAGTGTATTTGATGAACTGGGTAAAGAAAATCTTTTTGCCTACATGTTCAATTATGCATGAATGTTAACTCCTTGCTAACATGGATGACTCTCATCAATTTTTTAACAGGATCTTTTCGGTGAAGTGCGATTTATCTTCCATTTCTCCATCATATGTGGAATAGACAGAACTACTTTAACAGTAGATCAGATAAACTATCGATGATTTGCTGAATAGGGATGAACACTTACACTGGACGGATCGTAACGCTTTCTATCATTCAAAATAATCCAAGAATCGACTTTTTTCTTTTTCCTTTTCCTTTTTATTGATATTGCATATTCAAAAACAACCTCATTATCTCAAATGTAACGAATTTGAGGACATATCCTTTATCAATGTCTAATTCATTATGGAATAAGCACGACGTACATCAATTTTCAGCGTTGTCTTGGAAACTAATCGGTTCAACTTGATATTTGATCATATACCAAAGTCCTTTGGGATTAACAATTCCATGACAGCGTCACCTTATGGTTGTCAACATACCAATATCAATCGCCAAACTGTAACAAACCGTGATGCCTATCCCCTGGGCCATTAACATTTATCAAATAACTGATTTTATTTGGATAAGACTGTGAATTTTCCATTTTCTGAAATACACCTACACTCGAATGCCTTTGAGAAGCCAGGCGCATCTTAAAAGATACATGTACAGTCCAGCCAGGTCTTGTACGTGCACCTCTATGGAGACTGCAAATTTTGGAGATTTGGCTGGACACATGCAACTAACGTAATTGATCCCGCCGCGAGGATGTGTCGCAGCCATATAGTTGGCTGCTGGGCTGTTTATTCTCTCTACTCTCGATGAAATGAATTCCAATGCCGTCTTGTAATAGTGTATGTACACTTTAGATATCAACAAGATTACACATATTGGCGTTTGAATTTACAATTCAATGATACAAAAGTCACTTTTCATATGTTTACGTTTGGACTACAAAACTAGGTCGTTATTTAGTCTGATATCAAAATAAACCCTTCAACCTGTCAGTAATATTACCGATGTGTCTATGACGCCAATACGGCCTCTATATTACCACTGGAGCTAGAGAGCATCTGAACGGTACTGTGTGCGTGACTGAAAGAGTGACACGTGCAGTATGGGGAGTAAGCATTTTAATCTAACTACCAATACCGGTGGGGAGGGTGTTTTATCTCATTGCTTCGAGGCTAAAAAGTACACACATTAAGGTCAGGATAAACTATCTTCAATGACAATTTAATGTCGGTAGATGAGAAATCATGGCAATGTATTGGCGTACTGGAATCTGTCTACTTGTCCAGTTTGACAGTATATATCAATACATGATTATATATACGTAGATTGGCGTACTTTTCTGTGTCACCAAAAACTCAATAATGATGGTAGGTCTATGATTAATGAAGCTTTAACACATGTGCAGGCATTGTCGAAGCAAAAAAGATACATACATACATACATACATACATACATACATACATACATACATACATGCATGCATGCATGCATGCATGCATGCATGCATACGTACGTACGTACGTACGTACGTACGTACGTACGTACGTACGTACGTACGTACGTACGTGCATGCATGCATGCATGCATACATACATACATACATACATACATACATACATACATACATACATACTTTGTATTTAGTCTGTGTGTATGTATATATCACCCATTTTTACAGGTAGTCTGTAATTATATTGAGATAGTAGTTTTATGAAACAAAATATTCTTTTCGGACATCTATTGACATGGCAATTCGTTTTGTGTTCCATATAACCAACACATTTGACTTGTTTGAATTTTTCCACAAATTTGTCGAGAAGTCATTTCATGATAAGGAAATGTGTTCGGAAATGTGTATACACATTGTGGGTGCCTCTTAAGCTTCTACTGTTTGGTTCGTCCTTGTTTTATTTCTGATTTATTCACAGTTGATATGAAAACATAGTATTAGCTCCCCAAGTCGTTTCTCACAACCTGTGTATGTATTGAACTACAGATCGTAAGCACGAGGTGGATGCTGTATGTGGTTATTTATGCATGAAGGGATTTGTATATACCAGGATTTCGTCTTAGGCATCAATTGTTAATTTTTATCTGGATCAATATCTGGTTTTAAAATTTTTCGTAAACCTGTAAAGGTCGATATATATTATGCATTTTCATTTATTTTCCTTCCAGTTAAAAAATCCCCAATTCCCCAATATACTACCATAAGTGTTGCAACTGTTGGTACCTGTTTATTTTAGTTAATAGAACACGACAAGTTCTGTCTAAACATGCAGCAAACAAATACCCCCCAAAATATATAAACTCAACTTTTGCCTCTTTAAATTCAAATTCCACGACTTTGAAATATGTGTACATGTTTTATCATCGTTTTCCGAGCATCTGTCTAACATTATTACTTTGTTGTAACATTTCCAACTATATAAATTATGTCTTCATTTGTTTTGTATATCAGATTATTGCCAATACCATCGCCATCCCTTAGATCGATGGAGTCAAATTCCTAACATGCGTATATATTTATTTATTTATTCATAGCATTCGGATAAAGGTTAAATAAGTCTAAGCTAGGAAAATTGATTTTTGTATCGGAAAATTTGCTCGGTCATAATATTGAGATCACTTACAAGGTCTAATACATTGGCCTTGACAGCTTGTCTTCTGAGAACAGTTAGGCATAAACGGTCTGTAGTATACATAAGATAGCGGGATTACAGAAACAAATTCAATTTTTATGTTGTACTTGCTGTTAGTAGTAGTAGTAGTAGTAGTAGTAGATGAGATGTGATTTATCACGTGTAGAAGTCGTGTGGATGTATGCATTTCTTCTAAGTACCAATACCACATTGTGTGTGTATCTAAAATAAGCAAAGTCTTTAATCTGAAGGTTTAGTTGTCAATTTGTTTAAGTCCTAAAGAACAAAATTGTTTGGTTCTGGTTACCTGACCCCACCTAGTTTTTCACATCAACCCTAAACTGTATTTTATGTATTTGAGAAATGAATAATAAAATCGCGACGAATTGAGAAGTCTCGCAAAAAGAAATAGTGGATGCGGAACCTGACATCAACTTAATACAATATATTATTCTTCCAATCTGTAATGGCTATACATCTGATGAGAAGAACATATAGTACAGAGACCAAACAACGTAAAACATAACTACTTGAACTAGGATAGACACCCACATGTGAATATATATATATATATATATATATATATATATATATATATATATATATATATATATATATATATATATATATATATATAATATATACAAAACTAATTTTAAAAAGTCTATCAACCACAGACACTTATTCTAAAATTGAGCGTAATCAGAACCATACAATATTTTTTTAATCCTAATTGTGAAATATTTATTTTCTCTTTCTCGATTTTGTTAAGTTTCAAATTAACATCTTGTATGATACAAAAACTATTAATCGTTTGAAGTAATTGGTAGTACCCCTTACTAGATATTCAGAGATGACATGAAGACATATGTTATGACGTCATTATTTGTGTACCACTAAATTAAAAAAGCACCATCAGATAATCTTTTTTTTTGTCACCAGCAATCGCTGTGCGTATATAACCAGCTTCGTCGTGTTGTGTCGACTCTGAATTGCTGCTCACTAATTGTTAGTATTTTTGCAACGACATTACTTAATATTGGTCCTAATTTACTGTGACAAATAGTACCACTTTAGCCAATATATCTAACCTAGCAGAATGTCGTTCCTATATCCTGTGTTAACATCAATGTATATATCAAATTATATAAAATTTGAAGCTTGCATTGCTAAGATTCAAGACAGGTCATCACAAGTGTATACATCAACTCATACGCCATTTGAAGCACGCATTTAAGAGATTACCTAATGACCAACAACAATTAATTATTCAAATGACACATTGAAGCATCATCAAGTACGTTCGGACACATCTGCTTTAGCATCGATGTATCTAGTAGATTACATGGAGTTTGAAGCTTGTATAGTGTATTTACTAACAAATCTTTAATTACGCAAATGGCTCACTAATATTCATATACTGTTTGCCAAAATCAAATCAAATTTTGCCATTAACATAAGAGAGATACATAGTTTCATTATAATCTATGCAGTAATTTTTGAGATATTACATACATACATACATACATACATACATACATACATACATACATACATACATACATACGTACATACATACACACATACAGACAGACAGACAGACAGACAGACAGACGTACAGACAGACAGGCAGATAGACAGACAGACAGACAGACATACATACATGCAGATATGCAGACACAGACAGGCATAAACACATTCACATACATACATACATACATACATACATACATACATACATACATACATACATACATACATACAGACAGACAGGCAGACAGGCAGGCAGGCAGGCAGGCAGGCAGGCAGGCAGACAGACAGACAGACATACAGACAGACAGACAGACAGACAGACAGACAGACAGACAGAGGCATGAAATGACAATTACACTAAGATAAACTTCAATCACTTTGTGAGAATGTTACTACTATGAGTGATAGTAAGTTCCCCCACAGTGGACTATTTTGTAGCATTGTACAGTGAGGTGTCAACTCAAACCTATCAAATATCATATTTAAGAAATGTTGAAAATATTCTGTGGACCTTTATCAAATGACTATAAAATTTCTATGAAATGGATACTTTTCAATGATATAAATAACACACTAACTACATAAGATTCTTAAAGGTTCAAACGTTTAAACCCTAACATATCGCTACAGCGGTTAGTTACATACATATGGTACAACGGCGACGACCTTTCGTCCTTCCATTAACAAAGAGTTTCACTGCTGTGTTAAAAGCTGTTACAAATATAACATTTGTTTTTTGTTTTTGAACAATACACCTCTTGATTACATCTCACTTGAAGCGATGCTATTTTTAGTTCATTATTAAATGGACAGTTTTGGACGGAAGCAACAGATCCATGGAGGTCTCGTGCGGAAATAGGCTTCATTTCTTTCTCTTCACGCGAGACTGGCGTTCCCATCTTTCTCATTTCCTGCTGTCGTTAAGTTCAGAGAAGGGAAGACTTTTGAATTGAATATCAAGATATGTGAAACAAATCGTGTTACATCTCTCCTTGATTTATCTAATGTTGTATCATTTTTTTAATAGAACAGAGAACAGTAGACTAATGCGCAAGAGTACCAGCCCTCATTTGCATAGGCAATACAATTGTGTGTAATTGCTCCAACATTCTTTCTATACTGTTATTGAAACAACACGACGATAATTGACGTTACACCAAATGATTAAAATTAAAATGAGTTATTTCAGTTGTTTTGTGTAACATCTGTATTGGTAATAGTAGTTTATGTGGTTCAACAAAACAGCATTTCCGACGATTGATAAACAAGTACAGTTTTCTGGTAGAATATATAGCCCAAACATTGTGTAGAGCCCCTCACTTAGTTTCCCAGAATGCCTCACTCTTTCATATAGAAGGCCTCTTCCAAGTTATATTTGCATGATTTTTTATAACTCTATTTCAGAGAGGTTGCAAGATGCAGATCAGCTTCACCCTTAAATGGATCCTCTCTCAGAACTGCTATAAAATGATGCCAGCCACAACTCCTTTACAATGACCATCTGCAGAAATGAAACGCAATATAATGGGAATTATAGCATCAAAAAATAATTATATACAGAACGCATATGTCATTTCTTAAAACTGTCGCAATTTACTATTTCTTCACTCGTAGAAACATTGGACAGCTGAATTATCCATATGAAATATTGATGGAAGACGTAACTCCCACACCTTTCGAGACAGGATCTACTTAATCATACTTTGAAATTTTAATAAAATATGAATCAAACATACGGACAGTAAAAAGAGAGCAGTCTCTGAATCTAATCATGGTCATATCACACTTGCTAATAATAACATATTTCCGACAAAATGGCGCCTCGTCTGAGTTAACTTATTAAATGATGACATATTGATATGCTTATACGGTATATGACTGATCTAGGCAATCATGATAACTACATGATGTGCTTGATATTTGATATCTGGGCCCGGCAAATTTCCTTTGATTTAGAACATATGCAAAAGGTGCCAGAATGTCGTCTCTCCTGATACAAATCTTACGAACATTGCTACATTTTATCGTCTGGCGTGACGTAAGAAAAGAAACCATTGCAACATTGTTACATTTTATCGTCTGACGTCAAAAACAATCTTGCCAATATTGTTACTTTCTATCGTCTGGCGCAGCAAACATATTACAAACATCATAATCATCTATCGCGAAAAAAAAAAACATTCCAACATTATCACATTTTATCGCCTGACGCGAAAAAATGCTTAACGACATTTATTTACTACATTTTATGACGATTTTGTGCAAGTTATATGATACCTACATCGATACATTTTATCTTTTGGTAACGACTAACGTCGTACCAACAGTGCGACATTTTATCGTCTAGTGCCACGAAAATCATAATATCATTGCTTCATTTCCATTATTTGAGCAAAGTATAGGTTATCCACAACCTTTAAACGGATGAATATAAATGAAGATAAAAAATTATCATTTGAAGTATATTTTGCCGAGTCATGATAAATTGCAAGGTTTCTTTTGAACCAGACGATATCTGATTTAGGTCTACAGGCTTATATTGTATCAAATGCCTGCTCATAAAATGAACGTGCAATTTTGCTCTGAAGGTAATTGAAAGATATTGTCTTTTTTTGAATATAAAGTGTTAAAGTTTTACATAACTTCTAGCTGCCATATTTCGTCGAAGTAATAACATTTTCAAAGGCAAGATAATATTGTCCTTTCACGGTGTTGTAAAGGGTAAATGTATCTATCAAACGTGCAAGATCACATTTTTCATTCTTGGCAACAGAACAATGTTAAACTTAGTAGTATAGCTTATCACCGAATACCCCACAGAAGTAGGACGTGTTGAAATGAATGCATCATACTTTTAAATACGCTTACTTCCTGTTAACATTTGCTATCCCATGTCCATTTAAAATTCTTAGGAGCAAGATCTGATCCTCCATGGCAACAGAACTTTTAATCTAAAAAAGTTGCAATTCTTTCCTCTAATGAAGAGGTGACATTATCAGTACGTAACTGCGAGAAAGAACATGACCGAATACAAATGAAGAGTTGTTTTTTTTTGAACAAAGGTGATTGAACGAACGATGAAGTTAACCTGTTTTGACGATTCAGGTAATAATTGGAGCTAAATCACACATCGACGACGAAACCCATACCATTTGTGCGTTATGAACCGATCTATCACGTTTTCCGCCAGGATACAACGATATGTATCAATCAAGTGTATTGCTTAAGGAGTGGAATCCAGACAAATGTCCTGTGATGCATACTAACAAGTTCCACCATCAAAGCGTTTGTAACTCAGATGCACTTATTGCACATTATGACAAGAATATTTCTAACTTAGATTCACCTACAGTGTTGTCGACTTATTACTATGTGTCATTCAGAGATGTTCTATCTTCTATGGTATGAAAAATGGGGGATTGAAGTAGGAAGTATTGGGAAAATCACAAGAAATAAATCGCGTTATGTTTATTTTACCTAACATCCATAAACCGACCCAGGAGAAATAAAGCATATGCAGCTAATATAGTTTAGTTCCTTGTCATAAATTTTGTTGGACAAGACAACCATGACAAAGCCCACTGTTTGAAATAAAGCAGTCATTGTGTTGTCTCTTATTGGAAAATACCGATTTCAAGGCAATGTGTAAAGCATTCCATTCTCTTATCATATTTCCCTATCAAGGTCTTACCGAGTAGGGTCTAATAACGTATTTACAAGTAAACTGATGTTGAAACTAGAAAGAGCTTATTTTCTATGTTTTTAATCCTTCTATTTTTCTTTCTTTCTCTCTTATCTGATATTCATCCTGCAGTTTATTCATGGTCCAAATACCTGAAAGCTGTGAAATCGACGTTTTAATATTAGAGTTGTAATGATAGGAAGTCTGGTACGTGTCTGGCGTTCTACTGGTATTTTCGAAGATAGCATTCTAAAGGAAGGCGAACTTTGATTCAGCGGCATCATTAAAAGAGGTCAGGAGATGACAGATTGCTATTTTTTTGCAATTGGATTATACAATACAGCGTTTTTCCACTTCAATAAAAATCGTGAAATTTTCAACCACGTCTCTATAAATAAAAACACTGTACGTATCAGAAATAATTTGTAAATAAACTGGGTAAGCGCAAGTAATTGCTACGTCACGTACACTATGCGCATGTGCGTGTTTACAACCACATATACACATCCTTATACTTGAAACGTCACAATGGAGACATATGTGTGGAAGCGACCGACACATGCGATAGCGAAATTTGACAAGGTGATTCAGTTCTTTAATATGTTTCGCCACGCACGTTTTTTTATCAAGAAACATTTCGCATTCATTACCACTTTAAACTGTACATATGCAGAGCCACTTTATGTATATACAATAACAACTGTATACAAGTTTCTTATATTTGCAATGATTTGGTCTTTGTTATTTCACATTCCTTTTTTTAAGTAGACACTGTGTTGTGTCTACTTAAAAAAAGGAATGTGAAATAAGTTAATTTCAATAAAAGAAACATCTCATTCATGACCGCTTTTGACAATTGCGACACATATACAATATACATGTACACAACAGGTTCCATTCTCGCAAAGCTGATGTTTCTTCCGCGACACTGCGTTTCGGACGGTGCCGTAAAAGAGGCTGTGGTTTACAATCGAACATGAGCAATGTCATCAAGAAAATTTCCATAATTTCTGAACCATAATGTATTACATTAAAGTTGGCACGAAGGCCAAAGTTTATTTCTAAAAAAAAGAACCCCTACGTTGACGAACTTTTAAAACATAAAATACATGAATAATTTATCAGTATGGCAAACTGTTCCAACTGTTTCACACCCTTTAAAAATTATTTGGTGTGCATACATGTATGTGCAGTTTAAAGTGGTAATGAGTGAGAAATGTATCTCGGTCTGAGATATCATATATCTTCATATCCCACACCACCACCCCCCACCCCCCTCCACGCGAGTTAACAGTGACTCCCCCGGCCTCAACTACATAATCCATAAACTTGTGGACAGATTGAACGTGTTGCTGATAATACCAATTTTTCCTATTGCGTTATCCCACATTTTGCGCAAACGCGCTATAAAATACTACCCCTGGCTCGGACCAATATAGCAACTCAGCAGCTAATATTCATTGTACTTCAACTACCTGGGCAGCAAACTATCCATTTCAGAAACATCGAAACCTTGACGCGCGTTTGAAATATCCGGCATATTGTGTTCGGCTCCATAACATGTACACGTATTTCCATTTACCTTTCAGTGACTAGAAAAAAACCATGTCGATGTTTTGTTTGGCTGCGTGATTTATTAGGTTGTCGTAAGCTAATCCCAGGCTATAAAATGTATGTTAGGCAGGGAGAGAGCGGATAAAGGTTTACACGTGTTTAAGATAATGAATATGGACATTGAAGCCTGTCGTAAAACGGGACCAGATGCTGTGGTCGGCGCTTTGACGACAATAATATATTGCCAAGATGCCCAGTGACGCAAGGACGTATTAATCTGATAGAATGTCGTGAAGGTCGGCTAAATGTCTTATTGGGCATCTTCTTTGGACTAAAATGTAGCCTACCACTGTTTCGCTTACGTAGAAATTACTATAGTGGCGGAAACATTGTCATGATGACAGTAGTGTGGTATTAAGTGTTCAATATCGTTGTCATTGTAATTTTCTAGTTACTGTTATTGTTTGTTCTTGGTGATGTTTTTGTGTTTTAGTTGGTTGTCGATTTGATGGTGGGTGATGGTGATAGTGTTTGCGGTGTTGATGATGATGTTGGTGGTGGTGGTGGTGGTGGTGGTGGTGGTGGTGGTAGATGGTGTTTGAAATGTTTTTTTATGGTGTTGATGTTTTTGATGATGGTGGTGGTATGGATTGCAGTGTTGGTGGTCGTCTTCGTGATGGTGGTGGCGGTGATGGTGATGTTGTCGTTGTTATTGTTATTGTTGTTGTTGTTGTTGTTGTCGGTCGCGTTATTGTCGGTGGGGTTGTTGCTGTTGATTGTGATGTTATTAGTGGTAGTGTTTTATGTTGTTATTTTTGTTTGTAATGGTGTTGTGTTTGTTGTTGTTGCTGTTGGTTGTTGTGGTGGACATCGTAGTAGTGATGATGACGATGTTGATGATGATGATGATGATGATGGTGGTGATGATGATAATGATGATGATGATGGTGGTGGTGGTGTTGAGTGATTTGGTGATAGTGTTGTTGTTGGTAGTGGTGATGGTGTTACTGTTGTTGTTTGTGGTGATGGCGTTGTTGTTCTTATAGCTTTTGATGATGGTGGTGTTGGTGGTGGTGGTGGTGTTCATGATGATGATGATGATGATGATGATGATGGTGGTGGTGGTGGTGGTGGTGGTGGTGGTGTCTTTGTGTATAATTTCTCCCGGTGTATTAGATAAAACATTAGTACGTTCAGTAGATACACATAATATACTCCTTAGTATGTCATTGTTGTTCTTATTGTTAAGATAAAATGCATTTTATTATTCATAAAAAAAAACACAGAAGTTCATCTTTGGCGCAAGAAAAGACATCAAAAGATAATAAAAGACAATAAAACAGATTGTAAAGCACAAAATTACATAAAATAGTTCACAGTCATCAATATATGCATGACTACGATGAAAAAAAAAATCGAAGAATCAAAATGCAAACCCCATAAAAATTACGGCTATTTTGTGACACATTCATGTTTACAAGTTGTACGACAGACAGGATATTAAAAAATATTTCTTACAAACACTCTTTCGAGACCTGGGCATCAATTGACGGCGATCTAATAATGGAAGGTATTGAAATTGTTCATGTTGTGGATGTTACGAGTCCCTTGAAATAGTTGAGTGTTTCCTGAGTACGGTTTGCTAAATTGTACAGGTCACCAACTTTCTATTTAATAGCAGCTTTGATCTCACACGATATACTGACTATTCTTGCAAGCCCTAATTTTCATTGACTGACAGGTGACCGGACCATGTTACACGTCGACTGTGAGAACACTGTATGGCAGACAACAACTAGCGTGAGAGAACGTTCACTGTTAAGCGTACATGGTTTTTAGTCACAAGAGGTAGCAAACGGTGGTAATTCAGTAGATTGCTATTGATGGAGAATATGTTGTTCATGGTTCCAATAATCGATAGGAAAGTATAATATAGTTACTGTGGAACGATAAATTGGAAACGAATGCGACGTTTCGATCCGTCCAGAGAAAAAAAACATCGACGCTGAATAACTTAAGCACTTGATCAAGGTCCGTAGTAAGACTGATAGCAACGTCGCATTCGTTTCCAATTTATCGCTCCACGCACAGTAACTATATTGTACTGGTCTATTGCTATTGATGTTCTTTAGTTTTACAATACTCTCTGTATTTCAAAGTTTATTTGAAATATATGTAAGTTATGAGATGCCATTGTTGTGGTTAATGATCAATTCTATGTCAGTCTAAATGCAAAATAAAGTTATATCTCCATTTTTCCTTGTAGATTTGTCATTTATATTTACAGGGTAGAGCTCTTTACATTTTAAACAGTTTCTATTACGATTTGTTTGATGGTAGCTATTTCTAACTGTGTTCACAGACAGTTGAACGATGTGCGGCACCTTTTTGAAACTCGTTGAACCCTTACATGGTAGAGTGCAATCATTTCAAATTCAAACGAAACATTAACCAATAATCTAAAATGTAATTGTCGAATGATTCGTGAGTTTCAAACGATTACATAGTCACGATTCGCAAGTCTATTTGGGAATTCTGAATACCAATGTTTATCTTCAGCATTACGGTTCTACAATAAGTCACATCATGCCGAGTCGTGTCGTGTTTTGTCGTGTTGCGTTGTCACGACCTATGCTGTGCTGTATTGTGCTGTGCTGTGTTGTGTTGTGTTGTGCTGTGCTGTGTTGTGTTGTGTTGTGTTGTGTTGTGTGGTGTGGTGTGGTGTTGTGTGGCTTTGTGTCGTGTCGTTCCGTTTCGTGTCGTGTCGTGTGTTGTTGTGTTGTGTTGTGTTGTGTTGCGTTATATCAAGTTATGCTACCTTATGCTGTGTTATGCCTCGCCATAATGTGATGCTATGTGATGTGATAGTATGTTATGTTACGTTATATTATGTTATGTTATGTTATGTTATGTTATGTTATGCTGTGTTTTTTATGTTATCTTATTTGATGTCGTGTTTTGCTCTGTTGTGGTGTCTTGCGTATTGAATTACTGATATCCAACGTTAATAAGCAGGGCAGCTTACCTTGAAAACATTCAACTCTATCGTTAGTCTTTGCTCGTATGTTCTTGAGTTGTGAATGTGAGTCCCCCTGGGTACCGGGTTTATCTTCTCAAGTTTACATTGTATAGTTGAGACGATTACTGTCTGGTTTCTTATATTCTAAAATGTTATAGACGATCAAACCTCCTGATAGTGTTACTCACGGGGATGGTGATGATTTATTACCTCAACGTCTTCGCACTATACAAGAATAACAATATCCAAGAATTATAATGCATTATTGCATTACCTTCACGTATCGAAAAAAAATTCCTGAATGTTTGGTTAAAACAGAAAGCAAGACCGTTTTACAAATGGCATGGAAAGTTCTTCGTTCCTGCATTCCTTCCTTCCTTTATTCCTTCTTTCTTTCATTCCTTCCTTCCTCCCTGCACTCATTCATTCATTCATTCATTCATTCATTCATTTCTTCATTCATTCATTCATTCATTCATTCATTCATTCATTCATTCATCCATCCTTCCATCCATCTATCCATTTGTTCATTTCCGACGATTCACCAGATAGTAGGTTAAATTCATGTTGTCATTACTGTATATCATATTGTGTTACATACAAGCTGCATAATGTATATAGAATGTTATCAACATGTATATCAACACCTCTTCCCGTTTTGATCTCTTTAATTGAAACTTTAATGAGAAATCCGTGTCATTGTTCCTCGTTAATAGTTTGCAGCATCATCACATGTATTCATCGCTCCGTCAAAATTATGCTTGGAATTAAATCATAGCATACCAGACTCAGGTTTAAGATGGTTTTTCTGTATCCATGTGAAGGAGCACTATCCAAACCAATTCGAAACCAGCAAATGTAGTCGATTTGAACGAATGGGATATATTAATGGACCGGCAACAATTACCATTTAACAACATTTCCGACCACTTGTAGAAGTACTTCCGAGGGTCTTTTTACCACTCTAGCAATCAGTGGATTATTTTATCATTCAAGTTATATTCATTGCAGTATATTTATTCAAAAAAACCTTCATATCAATTTGCACTTAAGGTATCCATCTTATCAAGTATAACTCTTTTGTATCAAATTTCACTTTTAGATTCGCTTTTTATGAATGTAATTGTTCTTATGTATTTGCTAACATCTCTTTATCGTTTGAAGTGGAGTTGTTTCTTAGCAAATGCCTTCCTCCACGCTCATCGTTCCAAGGTCACATTGTATAGCAATATCTTATAAGCGATAATATCTTAAAAGTTAAAGAACAATAACTACCGTTCTATATCTGCTAATAACATAGAATATAACAAGTTAAATATTACTAAATTTCAATTAAAATTCAATTTGGTTTTGGATATATAACATTCATAAATTGAACACGAAGACGATACTACTTCTGTTTCGTCATACACCAATATACAGATAGGTAGATAGACAGAGAGACAGACAGACAGACAGACAGACAGACAGACAGGCAGGCAGGCAGGCAGGCAGGCAGATAGACAGACGGACGGACGGACGGACGGACGGACAGACAGACAGACAGACAGACAGACAGACAGATAGATAGACAGACAGACAGACAGACAGATAGATATATAGATAGATAGATAGATAGACGAACGGACGGGCAGACAGACAGACAGACAGACAGACAGGCAGGCAGGCAGGCAGATAGACGGACGGACGGACGGACGGACGGACGAACGGACGGACGGACAGACATACAGACAGACAGACAGACAGACAGACAGACAGACAGACAGACAGACAGACAGATAGATAGATAGACGAACGGACGGGCAGACAGACAGACAGACAGATAGACAGGCAAAAATATTATCCGCCTCGGAACGTTAGAGTGTAATTATGGCATGAATACATTATTTCCTTTAAGTTATTCGCTACAGTTTTACCACGTCATATTGTTATATCTTTTATGACATGTCGTTGGTGCACACGATATTTGTTTAGGTCTCTGTTTGGGTATGTTCATGTTCATTCGAAATTTTCAGAGTGCATCTTTCTCTTTTTCGTTTTCGTCGAGCAATGCGTTCTCCATGATCACGCTTCCACCTCGTTTAATTCAAAACGTTTGTGATTTTACTTATTATCAAAAGAACTGCAGCGTTACCTATTTGCACTCCCACATAGTATTCATACACGGAACAGTGACTTTTTCCAACGACGGTATTTGTAACAAAGGATAATTCCAGTCTATGACGTAATCGTGGTGCATTGACACCATACAATCATGCTTATCTAAATGTTATGCGCTAGTTGTCTTTAATCAACGTGGTGCACATCAATATGTTCTTTAGAAATGAAACCAAGGTAGACAAGGTGGCGTTAACTTCTGTTAACCGTTAAATTTAAGTTCTGATAACTGCATTAAACCTACAGCTTCAAATTGACTGTGTACAATTATACGGAAAATAACAAAGCACGTGTCATTTTCCACCCTAAAGTTGTCACCACTATTAAGTCAAACCACAATATATTACAACGAGTACTGAAACCTTCCTTATCCTTCATCATGTCTTCAAAGCAGGTTTATGCGATCTATTTCAAAAAAGAAAAAAAATACTTCAATGGTACATAATTTCTTAGCTAACATCAAAGCGAGCGTCCTAATTGTGTATTTTTCTGCGGAAAATGCAATTTAGGGGAACAAAACTCAATCACGGCGTTTACAAGATAGTAATCGTCAGACTGATCCCTCGGGTGTTTAGTTATAAGATAAACGACTCATTAAAACTGAACTGAGCAGGTTGATATTAAGCGGAGGAAATTAAAGCCCTGATTGTGAATTGTACTGATTTATATGTGTCTAAAATCGTACCGTTACACAACCTCTTTAAACAATGTAAAACATAAAACTAAATCAAACGGGCACTTGTTTTGTGAATGCTTTTACTTTGCTATGTTTATCTTTGAGAGGCTTAGTGCGACTAGACAAGTACTCTTGCACAGGCCTTGGATAGTTCATAATCAAGTATACGTAAATTATTTTCATCGTGTGGTTTTTTCCCCATATCATGTCTGCCTGCCTGCCTGCCTGCCTGTCTGTCTGTCTGTCTGTCTGTCTGACTGTCTGTCTGCCTGTCTGCCTGTCTGCCTGCCTGCCTATGTATATGTTTATGTATGCATGTGTGTAAATGTATGTCAGTATGTATGTATGTATGTATGTATGTATGTATGTATGTCAGTATGTATGTATGTATGTATGTATGTATGTATGTATGTATGTATGTATGTATGTATGAACTCACACCATGTCTACACGTTTTTTAACATTTACTAATATCGCGATATGAAAATTTTGTCTAAAGTTTTAACTTTGTTTTGCTGCAACTTTTTAAAAAGCCTTTCGGGTTTCACAATGTTTGTCGCTATGCATCAATATACTCTGCTCGTTCAGGAGATTTAACTCTAATTATTAAAAAGGTATTTGAGCTACAAGATATAATCTTATAATTTCTCTCTTCACGCCTGTAGACTATAAATTAAACGCTTATACCTTCCAGTGCGCGATGCTTTTTATGAGTTAGGGGTCTTAAGGCATATCTGCTTCGAGATAGACTACAGTTATTGAAAAAGGCCACTTGAAGATATTACAATATGATATGTGTTTTAATTATCTTTTCTTTGGAACTAGTTGGCGTAAATCATATATATATATCCCTTATCACACATCCACATGTAGAAATCCGTTTCTGAGTGATCAAATAAGCCTCTCATTTTAAATTCCAAAGACACGACTCGGACAGGGTGTAAGGGTGGCAAAAGCCTGAAAATAACGATGAAAGTCGACAAGTTTTTTCTGTGTGTTAACTAAGGCATTTCAGTAAAATATGTCTCTAACTATTTTAGATGAATGTTTTCAAATGAATTTTCAATATTCCTTTGTACCACCTCACCCTTTCTAGCACATCATGAACAAGATTCAACTCATTTTCTGTAAAGGTGAACTAGCTGGAACTGACACGTTGGTTTTTTTTATGTTTTAAAAAAAAGATTTTACGAGATATAACCTAATCGTAATATCGTACAGTGTTGAATAAACTTTGAGTAAATGTATTTTTGTAGCAGTACACAAAGCATGGCGCAATATATCAAACGACATCGATTTTTGGTCCGCACCCAAAACTCAGCGCCCAATGAATCGCGATCCATGTTATTACTATACTACTTATGGATAAAATAGACCTCGAGTTGACATATATAAATTATTGATGTGTTTAACAATTTTAGTGAATATATTATTAGTAGTAGTATGATTGAAAATAATGAGACCCCTGTTACAGCCAGAGCAGATTTAAAATATCTTTACATGCAAAGGGGAAACAATTATAGAGGTGCCGTGAACAGTGGAGATGGAGAAATAGTAAAGTTGGTAAGTAAGCAATATTTACTCCATTCAAACCATCAAGTCCCTGTTTTTACTGCACTGAATTAAAGAAAGTTGATATTGTATCACTTTTCAATGTGATTGAGCAAAGAATTCTGTTGTATGTGTTGTGTCTATTTTATTGTTAGGTTGCAGTTGAAATATATCTACATTTGTGACAAAAACACCATATCCCATCGGTGAAACACCAAGCCAATATCATTTCTACTGTAATACACGACGTTGAATGTTTGTTCTTGCTATATATCTAGATTCTAAAAGAACATGACGTATGAAAACTGGATTGGTTTGAATTCAACAAACCTTTAGAGAACATCATCAAGTCAGCAAAAGTGTACCGTTTCTATATTCGTGTAATTATGTTCACTAATTACCTTGCCAGATATATATTGAATGTTGGTTGCAATGTATAAAGGAATACCTGTTGTAAATAAAGAATACGAGGTCTTGAAACTGGCAAAGACCAATCCCCGTGGACATTAACAATGTAGGCTCAAAACATTATTAGAGAAGATAATCACATATTAAGTTTATAATTCACACAGACAAAAACTTTGCAATCCACAATGTGTGATTTATATTGTTGACAAATGATACATCTAGCAAAGGTTATTACTTTGATCATAGTCTTCGATGCCAATTGATTACTTCAACTGACAATATACCCTAATGAGTTTCTATTCGTGTCATCAGAGACATGGGCAGTAAAGATGGTAACGTAATCATTTATATTGATACATCACACGAGTAACCTTTCTAGATCTATCACAGTTTTTATTCGAAGCTATTTGCTGGAATGTTTTTTTATCATCATGATGAAAGACACGGAATCAGAATACAGCTTCGTAATTTGGTGATGACACTTCTAATGTGCAATTCGTGTGAAATTTCTCATCTTCAGCCTATTGATAAATTAAGCTAGTTGTAGCCTGATTTCTTTACCTCTTTGCTGATGTGTTGTTCTCTACTGGCCTGTGAGGTGTTGTGTTATAAATTACCTAGCAAATACTGGCACTTTCCAAGTGACAAACATGAATTATTGAAGATGGTATAGTCTGATGTAGCGTCTGATTGATGATACATTTGAGGGGCAATATCTACCATGTCAGTTAGGGTTTCACGTCAGTCTGCCATCAAAGCAACCTGCTGGACACGCTTTGGTTTAAATTTATTGTGCACGTTTTTAATTTTTTTTTATTTAATTTATTTTTATTGAAAAAAAAAGTTTACATGGCGTCGTGAATAGCACAGTCACCATGCCAACAAGTGTGGTAGTATACCCTAATTCATTTATACCAGTGTTGTCGACG
The DNA here is from genome assembly GCF_964340395.1 of Glandiceps talaboti. Classification (NCBI taxonomy): domain Eukaryota; kingdom Metazoa; phylum Hemichordata; class Enteropneusta; family Spengelidae; genus Glandiceps; species Glandiceps talaboti. The sequence goes on along the minus strand of NC_135560.1, from coordinate 15,168,706 downwards.
CTCCTTCGATACAAAGTTTTACTCTGTACAATGGTTCTGTTTTACCGTCAATATTAGTAAGCCTGTCTGTTTACGTCACACAATCTTCGTATTTTTGCAAGTCACAGACAAGTCGTAAAATTGATATCCATATAATGACATTTTGCAACGTGCACCATAGACTAATTTCCTGGATTGACATATCTTGCGAAATAAGTTGTTATGTGATTCATAGAACGTAATTCATTGTATTGTGATGTAAATAAAGCATTGCACTACACTCAACGAAGTATGTTTATACTGTACTATACCGAAGTAGTACACGGCTCAACTTTCATGTGTTATTATGTACTTTCGAACTTGTACAGTTCAATTGTACGTTAAGGGCTGTATACTATACACCGTCCTGTTTTTGTTTCTCATTTGTAATGTTATTCAACCATATATGTATGCATTGTGCCTAATAGCGCACTGAACTTGGCATATCATATTGTGCTATGTTATATGCCATGTTATGTTATGTTATACTATGCTGTGTTGTGTTGTGTTGTGTTGTGTTGTGTTGTGTTGTGTTGTGTTGCGTTGCGCTGTGTTGTGCTGAGATGTGCTATGCTATGCAATTCTCTGTTCTAGCATTTTATGCTGTACTGTGCTGTGTTATGCTACGTTTTGTTATGCTATGCTATGTTATGCTATGCTTTGCTATGACATACATTAATGTACTCCACTGTCCTGTGTTATGCTGTGTTTTAATGCGCTGTGCTGTGATACGCTAAATGCTATGCTATGCCGTGCGATATGGTGATGTTATTATGCGTTTCGTTGCCTTGCGCTGCGCTGCGCTGTGCTGCGCTGTGTTGTGTTGTGTTGTGTTGTGTTGTGTTGTGTTGTGTTGTGTTGTGTTGTGTTGTGTTGTGTTGTGTTGTGTTGTGTTGTGTTGTGCTGTGTTGTGTTGTGCTCGCTGTGCGGTACGTGTTGTGCTGTGTTGTGTTTTGTAGTCTGCGCCTTACATCTGCCGTTCTGTATTGTTCAGTTCGTTGTATATATTATTCTTTCCGGACACTGTATTCATTACATTGCAGCTAATAGCTTTCATACCTTTACAACGTATCGATAGATACATTGATTTCCATCACAATATCATACCTACAATAAAACGAAAGTGAAAGTATATAATAACACCGACACAATAAAATGGCAACATGAACGTTTCTATCAAAGCTTCTGTTGGTTTTGAAACTCTTAGTTGTGTTACTGCATATATCTGACGGTTGTATACCGACAACGATGATTGCCAGTGCGTGTAAAGTGACAGCATATTCATCAACGCAATGCTTATGTTTATCCACACCGCTTCGTTCTCTTACTCTAGTGCGTGGCGCTCTTTCCTTACATTGAACACCCAGGCTTGATGTTCGAACTCGAATTCGCTGTTGTGTGAGTGGTTTACTCTTATCAAGCACCTTGTATATCTTCTGAGTGTTGTTTCATAGTTATACAAGAGGTTAATTTCTATCGAGACACGGAATTATATTGGTGTTCTAGTCTCCGACAACTAGCTGTCAAAATGATTGATTCTGTATTCTTTTGTCCTTTAACGGGTTTATTTGCGACTGTCACTATCTATTCAAAATTTCAACAGTTTGCATTAAGTGTCTTACGTTTGTGAATTAATTGCTTTCTTTCATATCATAACGGTCGTTTTCGATATTACCTTCCGAAAAGTATCTCTCTGTTCAGATATAACGGATACTTCAGTCATGTCACATTATCTGTTCAATAAAAGGATCGATTTGTGAAATTATAGATCAAAAAAATACCGAAGGGAACATTTTTCAATCTTTTCGCACGTTTTGCTCCTCGTTACAAAGGGATGTTTTGTGTTCATGGAAGAGGCATTCGGTTATCACACACGACGTTGAATATTTGTGAACTGGTTGCCCGTCTTATTTCTATTTTGAAAACGCATATGGCTGAGAAGAACATGACATATTTGTCTGTGATATTTTGAAACAACCTCTCGCTGGGAGAGTATGAATGGTAGACATTGACACATAGAGGGTGAGAGAAGCCGACTTATCGTAGTCTCTCCGCACGACTCCAAATTTGAGATGCATGAACACGTGCGTATTTATCATGGCGAGATGGGGTTTAAATTGAGTTTAGCTAGTAAATGGCCGACCGATCAGAAATTTTCCGAGCAATTAGCTCGACTATATTGTGACACCCACGACTTTAACCGTGTTCTAATTTAAGAAAATATCGCACAAACTGATGACTAACATATTTTTGGAATCATGAAATCTAATAGAGATACTTCACGTTCTGTTGTTTGCATGTAATTATGTATAGTGTACACTTCCTTATCGCTTCCTAGACTTTTGCTGGAAAGTTAATCATGGGAATCTGCAGAAAGACGGTCGTTATTTTTTGTAGTTCTTGTTGCTTGGTGATCCCGTTCACGTCCTTCTGGGCGACTAATCTTTACTCAAATCAATAAATACTTTGGCTTTGATGAATTAAGATAAACAATTAGAGTCCCACGGAATTTCCCAATCCTAAAAAAAAGAAGTGATATCGCGTTAAAAAATCTAAGTATTAACCTTTCGTACTATAGAAACATTATAGTAATTGTCCACATACAAAACTGTAATTGTCGTCTTGTTGTGTTGTGTTTTGTTGTGTTATGCTGTGTTGTGTTGTGTTATGTTATGTTGTGTTGTGTTGTGTTGTGTTGTGTTATGTTATGTTGTGTTGTGTTTTGTTGTGTTATGCTGTGTTGTGTTGTGTTATGTTATGTTGTGTTGTGTTGTGTTGTGTTGTGTCGTGTCGTGTCGTGTTGTGCCATGTTGTGTTGTGTCGTGTTGTGTTGTGTCGTGTTGTGCTGTGCTGTGCTATGATGTGTTGTATTGTGCTGTATTGTGCTGCGCTGTGCTGTGTTGTGTTGTGTTGTGTTGTGCATATTGTGCTGTGCTGTACTGTATTGTGCTCTGCAGTATCGTCTTCTCTTGTCTTGTCTTGTCTTGTCTTGTCTTGTCTTGTCTTGTCTTGTCTTGTCTTGTCTTATCTTATCTTATCTTATCTTATCTTATCTTATCTTATCTTATCTTATCTTATCTTATCTTATCTTATCTTATCGTGTCGTGTCGTGTCGTGTCGTGTCGTGTCGTGTCGAACTTTGATTGGCTAAAGTTCGGCTAACGTAATATCTATATAACCCTTGCATATGCTGTTGATCTCTTTATTTGGACCACTCCATAATCCTTACATTCGATACATTTTCTCCCCAAAGCCTTGCCTACGTGTATCACTGTCGTTGCTAACACAATCATACATGTCTGTGTCTGTGTATTTCTCTGTCGATGACGTGTTGACGCACAATCTACCTCTGTCTCCAAGTAATATTAATATATCTAGGATAGTGTGATAACTTGTACGTATCACAAACTACCTGCTGGTGCCCTTCAAAGTACACACAGAATCAATAAAAACGTGACATTCTAGGATTATACCAAAATGCAAATTGAAAACTGGTTATTAATGTTAGTCTATTAATTATAAAGTTGACTTTTTATATCTGTATTACATTTTTTTTGGTTTCAGGTTGAAATACAATGTCGCCGCGTTTCATGTTCTTAATGGCATCATAACCTTACAACTGAGTGTTTTAGTGTGATGAGTGATTTTTAGAAGGTCTACAATCAACGTCAACAGCCTTCTCATTTTCCGGTTTTTATTGAGCAGCCTGAAGTGAAGTATTTTATTGAAAAAAAAGCTTCGGGGTTGTACAGAACTGCATCGCTGCAAGTATTAACACGTTCTTTGTATGATTTCTATGCAGTCGAAGGTGATGCTATTGATCATTTTATTTTTTTATTGGGAGAGCAGTACATAACTCGGAGTCATTCCAGAAATGTTTTCTCCTTCAGAGAGTGTTTTCCAATCTCCGTCGCCAACGGCTAAGGCGACGGCATAAGACAGTCATCCATCACACAAAATTTGTTCAGTGTATACCAATTTGCAGAACGTTGATAGAAATTTCTTCCTTGATGAAGGTGTAACAAGCGCACCTGAACATAACGTAATTTTACCTGATGGAAGCCAATCAAGGCAAGACTTAACCTTTTGACATGATGACGTCACGCCATTTCCACAATAGATGCCCCTAAGGCGAAATTACAAGATACTGAATTCGAGCCGACGTCTGGATCTAAATGGGTTGTTACAAAATGAATGTAGATCGCCCTGTAAAACTTTAATAGTCAGACTGTCTCTGGTGTTCGTAACGGCTTGTACACAGTCATACTGTTACCCGCTTGCGCATAAGGCACGTAATAACGCCGTAAAATGAAAATCTTGAAGAATCTCGAGCCTCGGGGCATTTATGGATATTTGTCATTGAGCCGAACGAACATAAAACACCATGTTATGAGAATGTTAAGCCCCTAGATTATAATGCCACAAATGATTCCCTTAATATCCTTTTCCCAAATGGAATATTATTTCCTTTAATGTTCCTGCCCTTTTCATCTGATTTGGATGCGACTTAAGGAAAATTTTGAATTATATGCGACAGAAAGCTGAAACCATTGTGTCGGAGACTACGGGTGTGGCAAGAGGCGCCGATCGTCGGTCAATTCAGTACATTTAACAGGCTATAAAATATTTAATTCCCTCGCTTCTAACAATTTCCATCGGCTAATCTTGTGTGTTAGTGGTATGCAACCATCGTTAATTCTATTGACGACAATATTACCGGGCTATTTGTCTTTCAACACCAATTTTCTTTGTTGTGTCGATCCAATAGATAATCCACAAAACACGCCGAATAAGATATTTATCATTCCACAGAATGGAACTATGGGAGGCATACGAGTTTAGATTACGACCCGTGGTTCATATGTTTGGACGTTTTAATTTAAAACCTGTAATCCCTTTAGCATATGGATTATCCTCTGTTCACGAGTATGTAAGCGGGATTCTGATGTGAAATAAAATGTCACTGATTATTCCCCTATTTTCGGTCACCATGAAACCGCGATCAGTGCCGTGAAGTTGCGGTCGCTGAGACATACAATTGATAGAATTCACCTAAAACTTGTACATTTAACAGATGTTTAGCGCGGTGAACTATTAAGCAAAACAGGACGAGCGTTATCTTGCAGTTTTAAATTAGTTTCAACTTAGTGGATTTTAAAGCAATCTCATCTTGCTTTAGCTCAGATTAATACGTAAAATACCAGACCGGTAAAATATTTTCTTGTAGACGGGAGGGAAATATCATAAATCAAAGATGGCCGAGAAATCAATAGATAGTGAAGCCTACGAAATTGAATTGGGGGATTGAAGCATTTGTACGGATTTGTTACATCTACATTCCAAATCCAGAAAAAACAATTATTTATATGACTTCCCCTATAGAAGAATTGTACCCTAATCGCTAAATGTAGTATGTTTCTTACTTTGAAACTAATACAGATTTACAACGATCACATTACACAATTTAACTCGCAGAAATTACTATAGGTGAAGTGGGTGCCTTTCCCAGATTGGCCTGTCTCTCTTACATTAAAGTATTAACACAGTTTGTCTCACAATCACAACAAGCAAATGAAACAAAGTCATATCTTTTAGAAGTGGCTGATTACTGTAAATTTCACAAAAAAGACACCTGTCAATCAAACTGTGACCTGAGGGTTACTCATTTAATTTACGAGCCCTATGCACATCTTGTCAAACACTGTGCTAACTCCAAGTCAATGTTTTCAGAAGGTGAAAGATTTAAGCGATATGTAATTAAATCATTTCATTTCTGATATTTCCTAGGGGAGACAGTTTGACGTGTGTACTATCCGATCCGTTATAATGTTTCATCTTGCAATGCAGAAAGGGAACAAGGTGCGTCGTATGCATCTCGAGTCGGTTGTTTGACTACGTCAAATATATCAGTTTCTTTTCGGCACCACATCTTTGCCGCGTTGACTGAACTTGTTAAAAATACACGGATATCAGTTCTACACCGACAACAGTCATTTGATATCCACACTCTGTAAAGCCCCACACCTATAAACGTTCATATATAATTTGACTTACAAAATAATCGCGATATTCATTTCCTACCTACGACTACATCGCAAATCACGTATTCCCAAGCTATTCCACCAAATCATCTCTAAGCAGTAACCTGTCAATTCCCACTTCAAGGTAAACCTCACAAATACCAAATAAATATATGGCAATCAATCAACAGAATTCCCTTAAATTGCAATACAGCAAATTGAAATATCACCTTTTTCTCTTCACAAATTTTTGTTTCCCAAGTTCGTCATCAATAAATATTCGTTGTTGTGTCATGGCTTCCGTTTCTATTTTTTCCTGGCTTGTTTTCTTATTTTTTTCTATATTACAATTTGCATATTTGATCTTTAGTATCGTTTCATTTTCAACAGAGTTTTGTGTAATTTAATGTGTACATCAGTTGTATATAAGTTCCATATTACGTTACGTATTATTATTATTATATATTATGTTTTTTTCTTAATTTTAATGTTTTAGATTGAACTTTATCCATGGCCCTCAATGGAATTGTTTGTGGTGAATATTTCTATTGTTAGTACCTTATGTGTCCGGTGAAATAAATTCATATCAAGGGATTATCATAGTATATTGTTTATATAAATGCGAATGTTAATATTTTCCTCTTTAAAGGAGAACACCACTCCGGGAAATAAAGGCATTTTAATAAACTTTAGTTTGAGTTCTAGTGAGTCCTTTTAAAATTTTGCTATACCGACATTCGTGATTTCAGATAAACCATGAGACATTCCTAAGTGCTTATTATCTTCAGTGAAAACGCAATGAATATTCATTGTTCAACTATTACATATGGATTTCTGCTGGCACCCATGCATGACGCAATATGGCCCACTGCAAAAAAATCGCAAATGAGGCAATAGTTCACACTGGTGTTTCTGCATATGATTTGGGTGATAGAATAAAACCCATTTTGGAGATTTCTGCAATGCACATGGGAAATTCTTTGCATATACTACTTCATCAGAGCAATATGACAAGAATACATGATCAATAATAAATAATGTAATAAAAATAATATGCTTATTGATAATGTATTTTTTTCATCACCAAAGTAATGTAAAGTAATAGAGTAAACAATGTAATTATAAATTAGTCATTAGCAAATAAACTTCCTGCGGTTCGTTTCGTTCGTTTTCAAGTTGTTCCACAAAGTCACCTTTCCGTGTGAAAAAGATAATGAACTCTTTCCAGGACATTTAGCATTGCACTCGAGTACAGGTTTCCAGGTCTTTTTTTACAAAGAAGGATGCTTTTTTTATTTCTGCTTTTTCTGGGCGGTCATGTGCTTTTTGGACGTTGTCACTTTTGCGGGTTGCCGTGCCTTTTCGGCAAATTTACAAATTCGTCCACTTGCATTGTTTGGCGCCGAAAGCCAATTTGGTATCGGGCTTTTCAATTTTTCTTGTACTGCTGTATAAAGTTGCGTGGCACTGCACATATTAATCAAGCAAGGTCAACATTCTTTCCCAATACTATGTCATTTGTGTGTTTGTGCTTGTAGTGTCTATGGTTTGTGTGAAGTTTGGGAAATAATATGGACTGGCTGGCCCGTTCGTTTTATAATTTAAATCACAAGAATGTAAAAAAAGTGTTAATGTCCATTATTTTCATTGTATTGTATAAGTTACGAATGTGTGAATATTACTCCACAGTCCAAATATGAACATCATCAACACAATGACAGGTGAAAACATTGGCCAACCCGGTCAAACACACATTGGAGCCTACTTCTACAATGGATAACTTACTAACCAGAAATTGAATATGTCGGAGATGCATTTATGTGCCATGGTTTGACCTTATGGGACATTTAAAGTGAGTACATGGTAGCTTAAGTTATATACTCGGTGTCAGCGGAAATAACACCCCGGATTCATACTAGTCTTGCAATACCTGATGCCATCTCACTCAGTAGGAGTTCATTTACGATCACTGTACATAATGTCAAGTTCAATACCAAATGTTTTGTGTGGTAAGGGATGGGCTTGTCTTGATGGTAGCGATGTTATCCTTGATTGTACAACAAGGAAATTTTCAAAGCGAACAATGCGTCATAACCATGATAATTCTAGATTAGGTGGAGCTCTCCATATTGAGATTATTAGTGCGCGAGCGAGTAACACGTAAAGTGCAGTCTTTATCAATTAGTACAATCTCCATGATTTCGACTAACAATTCTTTGTCAAAAGGCATGGGCAATATATCATCCTGGGCCGTTGTGCTGCCATTGATCCATGCCAAGGGTAATAATAGTGAGCGCCCTGAGCTCTCAGGTGGACAGGCGCTTTACACATTGGCATTATTATATTACGAATCACATGTACCTAAAAGAACCCAAACACTCTCCGTGAAAGCAATAAAGGACGTAGATAGATGGTAGCAAATTACGTAAACAGTTTATTCATTTGTTACTTTTGTACTTCTATTCATCGCCGCAGTCCAGGCAACATCTTTGATTGTATACTTCATATTAAAATTAGAATTATTTTGAATTTTTCTATCACATAACAGATACGAATGGATTTTTCTACCAGAGCTGATCTTACTTCTGGTATTCGGAGTTGTGGTATTTGTATGAAAAGTAAGTACGATATCATTCATAACATACAACACATGTTGATTACAGTATGTATATCCACCACATAATGACTATGGATATCAATTATTGTTCAATTGTGGACATTATATGTTTCAATGTGGTCGCCTTAGTGTCAAAAAATTATTATGCTACTACTATTGACCTTGGGAAGCTTAAGTCAATCACAGTCGATGTTGATTTCTCACGGGAAGCTCTCGGCATGTGATGATGTCTAAATCTGGTGGATTAAGTTGCTGAAAGTGGACTATTTCTGGGAAAAAAGCCTGCTTCCACTATTTTCATCTTCTTACGCGAAGCTTGACAGGAATATGTTCTATTATAAGGTGTGGGGCTTTCCAGAGATTGCATAATGATTAACGACGGAGAAAGGATAATTCAAAGAAAAGGTTCAGAACAGCAGATACTGTAGTCGATATATAGTGATCGAAGTATGTGTTCGTCTAATTGTTCAAAGATGCATTCCGTCGTTTGTTTGCAGGCAGATCCGGATTTGTTGAGATTTCCTGTTAACGGGAAAGCTTATTTGAGGATAGCAAGGAAGCTTATTCCCCAAGACACCACTCAATGTCCAATAGTTCTACATATTATTCTACATAAATGTGTATCATTACGGATATAATTTGACTAGCATTGTTTTTACTGTGCACGTACGTACGTACATACATACATACATACATACTAATTACATCAAAATCCTGAGAAGAATACACAAAATCAAACAAAACACAGCTTCCGTAAAATTGATGTCTGAAACGTAACTAACGTGCCTTCCCGCCCGAGACTTAAACTTAGACTAGTACACCCACGTAATTACATTGACTAATAAGTGCTTCCCTTCAAAGCCAAAAATAATGGCGGATGTCATTTGAAAAATATCTCCAGTGTACTTTTATAAGCAGACTTTGTGGATATCATATTTGTTGATGATCATCAGTTACATATGTTATTATCAAACCATTAGTAGTTTGTATACTGTGCTAGAATATTTGATGATTTTTTGCAACCGAAAGGTGTGTACTATTTGATTTGGCAGAACATCAATTCGATTGTTTTGACAGGACGTCACTAATGCTAATGTGTTGACGCATGTTTACCAATAACTGTATAAAATATCTCGGGTGCACTTTTCCAGTAATCAAATATATTTCTTTTTCGGTCAATGAATTGTGTAGTCGCGATCGGCTTATATACTAACTCTAATCTGTTTCGGAGTAGACGAGAACCTTGTAAGGATTACAGAGTTGTTTGTATGCAGCCCACATCGTAGCATGACTCTAGTATTACCGTGGCTTGCCCATTCGTCAGGACTAACAGGATACCAGTATGATATTAAACTTATATTCACTTCAGCCTGAACCTTCGTAAATGTCAGGATAACATGTTTAAATTTTCATGAGCTTGTACGATTATTGTAACTGTTATAATAAGGTAAAAAGAAACTACCCAGTATACATTATAAATTGTATTTTGATAAGTGCAGGTTTTAGTCTCGACGTTGCCATTTGTAACTAGGTGACTCAAGTAAACTGTATTTTAAGGTTACTTGGTTGGCTTAAGGTTGTTATGTAAATGATTGCTATATGCAACGGGAACATTTAAAAAAAAAATAATTTGTTAGGAACATTCACTTACGCACTGGAAACAGTATCGCATCACCTCAAGGTAAACGTATTTTTTGTATCTGTATACACAATAATTCAAATCAAATTGATTTTTGAGTCCGCACTCAGAAAATTCAGCGCCCGCAACGGCGATAACGATTTCAACCTATTTATATACTTGTATGGATAATATCGACTACTGTATAGCGTGCACAATTGTTGGTGTATATATATATATATTATTGTTACAACTAGCACAGTTTAAACATAGGGTAAGATTCAAAACATAGCTTTCAAGCGATGATATAACATTATAATATGTCGTTTGTACCGGTCGGAACTCTTACATGAACAACATTCTGTAATTTCGCTGATGTACAAGAACTACATTATGTATATAGTTAAGTTCGCAGTGTAACAGATAGCATTCACAAATGGATACTTTAAAAAAAGTCTGTATAAAGAATTTCAATCAAAGATGAATTAACCTTGATTCCTGATATGGAGGGGGGGGGGGAACACTTCTTTTACAACCCTTCATTTCCCGTCTGGAGAAGCTAGCACTCTCTTCACATCCTGTAATAAAGTAGCCTTTTAGCAGATCAAGTTTGCCTAGTTATATATTGTTAGCTGATTATTCCTGAAAAATACTTTCCAAAATGGCAGAGTTCAATCATAGCCATTGTTGTTGTTTTAATGACGCCGAGTAAATCATATTTTAACAATCATGAAAGCTAAGTATTTCTTGAGACAAATCACAGATTTAAAATTATCCTGATAAATGGGACAATATTGATGGAATCAATGACGTCATGTGATATTTGATGACACGGTTTTTGTTTTCAAAGTCTCCCGTTAACAAAGAACGCACCTCGGCAATATAAAGTTAAATTACATTTTTGCTGTTACTTTGTTTAGGAAATCTTCAACTCATTCTTAACGTCATTTCTTCAATTTCTCCTGTATATTGGCATGCATGTAATTAGGTATCGACAAACTCTCGATTAAACTTGATGAGCTAGAAATAATTTGTCAAATTGTTCTAAAAATTGACTAGCATAACGTTTTATTTTAATCTTAAAGAAGTTTGTTTGTATGTATGTATGTATGTATGTATGTATGTATGTATGTATGTATGTATGTATGTATGTATGTATGTATGTAATTGTATGTGTGTATGTATGTATGTATGTATGTATGTATGTATGTATATATGTGTGTGTGTGTATGTATGTATGTATGTATGTATGTGTATGTATATATATATATGTATGTATGTATGTATGTATGTATGTATGTATGTATGTATGTATGTATGTATGTATGTATATATGTACGTACGTGTATGCACACATGTATATACAAGTCTGTCTGTCTGTCTGTGTGTCTGTCTGTCTGTGGATTTTGTCATATGTTTGTATTAGTGTACATGTATTTGGTGCAACGAGGTTTACTTACATCATCTTTTGTCTCTGTATTTTTTTCAATATTCATTTGTTGTTTGGACATTTTTGCAATTGATAATCCTACAAGTTGATGGCACTGTCATTTTTGGAAGGAAATCCATTCGGGAATACACCACTTGCAATGCCATTGACAATCAAAATCAATTGTACTTCAACCATCGATCCTTTTTTTTTTTGGAAATGAGGTGAGTTGATGGACATTCGATCGATACGATCGATACAAACGAAGGTCATTGTCACATTTCTATCGATAGTTCAATTTGTCAAGCGTAGTATACAAGATGCAAGGCTAGTACACGTATTTAGGATTTTGTGACACATTTGACGAGGGATTTCAGCAAACAGCAGGGACCGTAGTTTCCATTATTCAACAGATGCTTTATTGCCTTGCGGTAACAGAAGTACTGGGACATTACTTTTTTATTTGTCATGATAAACGCCAACCACCTGTGGGAGTCACGTCTTTCATCACTACATTTTATGAAAACGTTTAGCCGAAACGGTACATGTTTAATATGTTCAAAAAACTTCGAACTTGTTGTTTTGAGGAATAAACTGTGTGTTCCAAACTAATTTCTAGTTTCCATCTTCTCACCAATTTAAAGAATAACTTTTTTATTTCTGCAATTTTTAAAAATTTCTACAATATTAATGGAAGTCAGTGGGTAGGTAAAAGCATCGCCTGGATCAACAAATCTTATCAATACAGTTTTTTTATTTTCGTCGTCTGGCGTGACACAAAGATATTACCCAAATTCAGGGCTGCAAACAAGAATATAACAACTGTACTCAAATCGTTCTCGTGTGGGAATATAAGATGTGGAAATGTACAAAATGATATTTGTAAAGCCAGACGGGCTATTTAGTAAATGTAAGGTACTTGTTAAGCTAAATTTAATAATATAATGTAACAAAGTTCACATATTTTCCAAGCCAGACAATAAAATGTAACAATTTTCGTATGTTATTTGTTGGGTCAGACGACAAAATGGAAAAAGAAATTCGTATATATTTATCGGCCCAGACGATAACGTATGTTCGTGAGATTGTTGTCGAAGCAGACGACGTTTCTTTTTCTGCTGATCAGCTGGTAAAACGACAGTAAAACGAGAAGCGATTGGTTGTTGCATTATTATATTGTTCTCTCTATGGTTGTTAATATATCCCTCTACAGGGATTTGTGTCATTATATTTTTGCTGAATATTCTTCCCGAGTGGTTATCTTATGCTCACAATTCTTCTCACTAAACAAAACGTATATACGCATTTGAAAAAACGTAATACAATACAATTATATCGTCACCTTAGGCCAACGCCTGCATTTACCCTACCTAACCCCCATTTTTGTAAAATGGAATATCCCTTTTTTGTCTCATTGCCAATTTAAGAGTAGTTTTGATTGCTATCAATCCCAAAAAATTATGTCATTTATCATCGATGTTACCGTAATCGAGTTTCTGTGGTCATTACACACAGGAGAAAATCAATTTTTTCTTCTTCATCAATATTAAACGCCATAAGCCTTTTCATCACATGAACATTTCACAAGAACGCAAAGCAATAAATATAGACCCATTGCCTAACCAGCCGTTATGTAAAGAGTGCTGCTTTTTCCGCTATACATGCAACGATAATGTGGCAGTTTTCTGATGCATTTGAGTGCCTGAAACATATTTACATTTCATTACTTCTGGATCGATGAATAAATTACGTGAAAGTAGATTTGAACATAAACACGATGTTGTTGATGGACTATCAATGAAAGAAAGAACTCCGTTGTCAGAACATAGGCAGTTTCTTATAACTCAGTCCTTGGATAAAGCTGTGGAAGCTAGACAATTCAGTGACAAGCTTTTCAACTACATAAGATGTAGAAACTTTTCAACTACATAACATGTAGAAACTAAAACTTTGCTATGGCAGCCATGTTGATGTAAGCTATTGAAGAGACATTCCTTTTATAGTGATCTGAAGTTTAATTGTACCTACAACTAAGGTTGTGTTTGTGATGACATCCATGCTTTTGCAGACTGGAGTGTACATTTTAGCGACTTTCAGTGTAACACTACTGGTTGAATATATCAAACAACAAAGTCACGACTATACACCCATGATCACTTGTGTACTTCAAAAACTACCATGATGTAAGTTTGTATCGTTAAGTCTTAGAGTAGACCGACAGCTCGGTTTCCTCAGTAGTATTTGTATTACCAATTCTTGATTATCCCAACCGTGGAGTGATTGGAAGTAGAGAAAGATGAACACCTTCCAGATGACAGATAACATTAACTTTAGTTCATATTATAGCTCACGGATACTAACCCGCGTTATACCCACTCTAATACCAAACAATTTATCAATCCAGTAGATTACTTGGATTAAAATTCTGAATTTTAGGGATTCCAGGCTAGACATTTAGCATTTGACTACAACGCACTGTGTCAGATTTGCAACAAAATCACAGCGTGTACGTTTCTGGAGTCCGTACAATGTCGGGAAGACAGCCGCGTCTCAGGGTCTGTCCTTTGACTGTCAACAAGCATGCTCGTGCAAACAGAATATACGTCGTTTATTACTTTGTAGGAACCAACACAGACTAGGATATCAAACGTTTGTATAAATTGACACATTCCACCCTTGTGTAAACACAACTTGACATGAGAGTGACAGCAATGTCGGATTGTTTGTAAAATGAGACACAGCATGCCAAATAATGTTGGTTCTCCTTGTCATTATACAACATTACTGGTCATTATGGATGGTACAATAATCGTGATACGGATTATTCTTGAAGTGGCCTTAACCATTTTATAGCGCTTGAACAGCAACTGATGTCACCAGAAACATCATTTTATCAGTAGTGGACCATAAAACGTGGCAATGAAGGTGCCGAAACATTTTCTCCACATTACAATATTAAGATTCTCGTAAACATATACAGATGACCATGGCACACAGCAGGATGCAAGCTGTAATGAAAGTAACAGTTCTTCTAGCAATCACAGTACGTATATATGCCATTATGTTTGAGTGTGTGTATTCGTGTAAGATACACCCTGCAGTGCTCTATGGCTACGTGTATCGGTACTAGAGTTTGATAGTGCGATATGATGAAAGGAGAAGGCCTTTTTGTCATCTTCAAAGTCAGTTTGAATTGTCCATCCCTAATAATTGATGTTCTGATGACAGGCATCTCTGTAACTAACGATAGTAGTAGTATAGTAGTTGTATATGTGCTGTAAGCATTGCAAGTAGTTGGGATATTCTTTGGTTGACTAACAAATCTTTCATCTCATTTTCATCTATTAGTGATTTGATATACATCAACTTACAAAACGCCAACATCTATGTAAAATTGGCGTAATGAATGTCACGGTTCCATCAAAGACGCATGGACCGAATGCTGATTTAATCTGTTTTGTGACGATTATCTTATCTAGAGAAAAGAGCGAAGAAAACATAATGCACGATATATTATATACTTTGTCTTATCGTTCAACACAACATAATTCCTGAAGCATCCTTATTTGACCTAGGGAAAGGTCCGTCTTAGCAACTAACATCTAGACATCACGGAGTCTCCTTGTATGACCTTTTCAAGAGCCATATAATTGCGTATTATATTGACTAGCATGTAGTCCAGCCATATTTTGGAGACTAACAATAATAATCATACAATGCACAGAGGTATCTGATGTGCAGAATTTTGAAGGAAGTCATGTTGTGTTGTGTTGTGTTGTGTTGTGTTGTGTTGTGTTGTGTTGCATTATGTTCTGTTATGTGCCGCAACAGCTTTGCTGGCGGGCGTGTGCCAACATACACACGGACAACAATTCCATTCAAGTAGTACCCTCCGATTGAGGGCGTATGGGCTTGGTGTCAATTTTTAGGCAGGGAAGGGAACCGTTCGAATAACCAATATCTCTTCTATCTAGTTTGTCTGTTTACACATCTTTGTTCATGTTCCCCAGATAGCAGTTGAAATATTCGCATCTTCAACTTCTTGATTATATTTGCTTATGGAAATATGATATGTAATGTTGTTTTGAATATTTCGTAGTTGAGTAGGCACTGTCGACAACTCTTAACGAGCGCTGCGGTGTGTGAAGCACATGCAATTATAACAGAATCCAACACTTTCTCGAAGCAAAGGCTGTAACGCGAGAGGGCGGTTTCCTAGCTTAAATTATCCTCAATGTCGTATGGAGTGTAAGTTATATGAGAAAAAACCTGGCTATTTTAAAGTACTGGGTATTGAGCCAAAGGCAAAGTGTTTGCTACTGGTCTGTTTTTCCTGTACATATATATACATCAAAAGAAATAAACATTCCAGATAAAATAAAACACAGATGACGTTTGCATCCATATATGTACATTAAATGATCAGGTGGGAAAACACAGAAAACCTGCCTAAATGTGACGTCATCACTTTTTCCCACAGGTTTATCTATTTGCATACACCAAAAAGTACATTTATTGATGAATTGATTGCCGTTGATATAGCACAGCGCTTCCGTGCGTACTACTTTATTTTTTCTGAAACATGTCAAACTTGACACATCACTTTTCTATTGACCTGTTCATCTGCGTCAATGTAATGGGTCAATACACTGATACATTTGGCACTTCAGGCCGAGTGACAGAATTCTGGGGACTCAATTCGAGCAATAAGCGAAGGAAATGAACAGATACAAGTGATATATGATAAATTATATCAGATTCGAGTTTCCAATCAGATTTGGTCTTAAGTTTTAATTATTTTGTGAACCTCTCTGATTTTCCTTTAAAACAGCTATATGATGTTACTTTCGTATACATCAGCATATCGAAGCGTTAGCAAAGGTAGTGCGCAGTGATTCGATAGACGGCTATCTTGGCTGTCCGTATCTTTGGCGTCTATCAATTTCATGAGGTCACACAGGTTGAAAATATCGTGTTTGACATGTTAATATCAGATATCGATCTTTTTATTTCCGCATCTGTGTTTGTTTATAATGAGAATTTATGAAAATCGATATGTCATGGCATTGAAAGTGCACTCAACTCACGGCATAATATTCCACTTTTTTATTAATACACTTAATCAACCAACAACGTGACAACATGTAGTTGTTGTAAAACTTAATATATATATGCTAGGCGAGTAGTCTTAGTTAGAAATATACTAACAGAACAGCTCGTTCTCGATTGAATCATTCATATTTCTCTTACGGGTGTTGTATTTCTTGAAATATTTCATTGTCGTTCGTCTTAGCGTTCATGATATATATATATTTATAGGTTTTTTGAATAAACAGGGTAATTCAGTGATTGAAAGTTATTATTATCATGGTGTGCTAGTCAAGCGCATGAAATTAAAATTTACATTGCCCTATATTTTGTTTCATTTCGAGTGTATTTTCGTATTGTCAACAACTTGATGAATTAATGAAAATGAAATAGAACTGTAATAACTCATATTTCTAGAAGTAAAATTCGAAATTCGGGATCCTTCTTGCAAACGTTGTCATTTTTTATTCAGTTCACCTGTTTAGCAAAGTTCGGTTTGTATTATGCATTATTTTCTTTCAAATTAACCATTTGGATGAGGATTGGGTCTTCGTTTGGATTTTTAATCTATAAAACAATATTAACATAATGAAATATAATAACATATTTCTTTAATTTACTTTACTTTTAATTTTACTTTTCTTTCTTTCTTTCTTTCTTTCTTTCTTTCTTTCTTTCTTTCTTTCTTTCTTTCTTTCTTTCTTTCTTATTTATTGAGTTAAAAAACAATAACTTGATATATGTTATATCACATTGTAGTGACTATTTGAAATTTCAAAATAAATACACAATAATTACAATATATAGTGTCCACTTTAAATTGGATCTGAGTTATTTGTATCACTTACGTAGACCGAGGGTCTATGGTATAAACAAATCGTTATTTTTGGCTCGACAAAAATCTTCCTTATGTTACTACTGTAACAGTTTATTGCCTGGTTTAATAAACACATTTTACTAACATAGCTACAAATTTAAGTCGTATTATGTTGCTACATTTTATAATCTGGCATGACTCAAATTTTAATACAAGTGCAATTGTTATGTTTTCATCCACAAACATGCATGAACAGGTGAACGGTCATTGTGTTTGATTTTGCGACACTCTGTTAGCCTAGGAGTGTCGCAAAATCAAGCGCAGTGACCATGTACTCGTTTTAGGATTATTTAAGCTCACACTGGGTAAATTTAGATATGGTGGTAGGATAATTGTTACGCCAGTTGGTGAAAAGAAGCTGTGTTTTGTTTTAGCAAAATGTTTCGAGCTGGGTGATACATACAATGTTAGTACAATTTATGTCGCGCCATATGACGATTTGTTTCTACTCAATCATTTTGAAATAAAAGCTAAAAGGTGCAAAATAATAAGAAACTACTTGTGACTAACTCTTACCATTTACAAAGCCATGACAAAGCGCCCTCTGGTAGCATTTTGCTGTTTAAATCAGGGTAGACGTTGACCTCTGGCAATCTCAACGATCGTAACACGCAATCGTCACATCTTACACGTGTTGTTTGCATATATATAACTCGCGTTTGAAAGTTCATAAAACTGCGTATCTATTCCATCTAACGTTTGCTTTGACGTTTGCATTAAGTCCGATAAGATTGTAATCTGACCTAGATTGACCTCTATAATTGAAAACTCAACCTTGGATATTGTAGAGCTTCCAAAGATAACATAACGATTATACGAGCTTAAGTCATCTTATGTATTTAGAAAGCTTCCATGTTAGTATGCGTGTAAGTACAGTCTCCTGTGATGTGGACAGCAAGAGGTAAAGAGGGTACCCCCCCCCCCCCATCCCACCACCTCAGACTAAACTACAGATTCACCTCATCGAACATTCTGGGTACTGAGATGTAAAATAATGTTTCATTTTGACTTATTACTGGTATTTTGCCCTTGATTCGACAAGGAGATGGAAAACACGCCAAGGCGGTCAACTCGAAGACGGCGTTGCAGAGAGGGAAGCAGATCTAAGGGTAGTTTTCGTTAAGTGACTATGATGTAAGCTACATGTAACATACCTTGAGCTTCATAGAGAAAAACATCAATGTTTGTGAATAAAGGTGTTTGTCAAACTAAACGATGAAATGTTACAGTAGCAAATAATAAAAACATTCTTGTTGAGCTAAAGGTTTCATTTCCGAACCAGATGATAAAAATGTAGCAATATCATTAAAATTTTCGTCGACCCCCACGATGAAATGTGGAACTATTGAATAGTGTGATAGCTTTTTGTTGATCCAAACGATAAAATGTAGCAATGTTAGACACATTTCGCTAAGAAAAATGATGAAATGTAGCAACATTAATCAGATAGCCAGGCGATAACATGTGCCAATATCAATAAGATTTTTCGTCGAGTCAAACAATGAAATGTAGCAATTATGGCAAGATTTGTGTGCAGTCAACCGATGAAATGTAACAGTTTTAGCGAAATCGCCGTCGAGTCAGACGATAAAATGTGGCAATTTTAGTTAGCTTTCTACCGCGTCAGACGGTGCTTGATCAGGCGTACTGGTCGCAATGGTTACAATGTCTCACGAAATTTAACATAAAAGAAATATTATAGTGACATAAGACGTCTTGAATCGTGTAATACAATTTCAAAATCCATTCAACATCTAGACTCTGTTAGAAGTTTCTGCCAATTTTAATACGCGTTAGAGTCATTTTTGCCATAAAATACCTCGGGATGTTTCTTATAAATATATTCCTCAAACACATGTTCTTGACAACATGATAGATTTAAAAAGCTGAAAACAAACCCATTGCCAGACATAAAGATCGATCATCATTTATCAACGTAACAGCTTCCAATCAAATTTTGATAAATATTATAAAACTGAATTGCCCTCCAGGGTATTTAGTCAGTGATAACAGCATTTGCCAGGCTCTAAAGCAGCATCTATTATTCAATATCTCACTTTAATATACATTGAATACTAATCAAAAGTTACTGGCACGAAATAAGAATACACTTTGTCATTGGTAATTTATGTTAGAACTAAATCACTGTCACACCTCATTTACACCCTGTATACACATCCCCGTCCCCCTCCACCCCACTTAATTGCTTAATATTAGGTGCTCAATATTTCGATTTACAATTTCTAGAAACGATTTGGAGAATTTTGCATTTACGTGCATCAGCAGTACTGTAGACCGATTATTTTTAATATCTATACACAGAGCTATAAAACTAGTTACCGAATAATGATAACAATCAATCAACAGATAGCTGTTTTCTATTCCTACTTGAAGAGCATCATACTGCAGTAATGAACTGTACCAATGTGCTTGCTGAAAAAAAAATATGAACTGTTATAATTGTCAACATTGGGGGTATCATTCTAATACCAGGATGAATTAAATTTTATAATTGGATTTCCTGAGATGACACCCCTGTCAATTATTATAATCATTTGATAATCATGTTTACTAATAACTTTCTAATACTAATAAGCTTTCATCCACTTTTCATCATTATCACCACAGTGGTTTATAGTCATTAAACTCATTAACACACACCACACACACACCTTCCCAAAATAAACAACAGCGATATCAACTTCATTATTCTCGTAATTACCAGCATCATCACTGTCATCGCACTTCACCATATTCCAAGAATAATATTCTGTTTTAGTCTCGTAACAAACACACAAAGAAACGTACGTACGCACATGTACATACATACATACATACATACATACATACATACATACATACACATATACATACATGCATACATACATACATACATACATACACACATACATACATACATACATACATACATACATACATACATACATACATACATACATACATACACATATACATACATACATACATACATACATACATACACACACACATACATACATACATACATACATACATACATACATACATACATACATACATACATAGCACTTTTAATCATCATTTTAAAATTCAGTTGACCTTTTATATATTTGGACATATTTCCGGTTTCATTGTCGTCTGTTTACTTGTACAAAAGAAAAACATTGAAACTATGAAACGTTTAATATTGATTTGTTAAACTGTACTGTACTGTTTATTTTATGCTCTAATTTTGATTTGCGTCATTTTCATCCAATCTTTATCAAGTGCTGCATTTTTCATCATGGTAGGGCTTAGGGGAAAGGGGCGTGGTTACCATGGCATCAACAATTCTGTTTTCAATTACATTTTTAATGAAACCTCTTTTATTTGATTTGTTTTGCATCTTTGCATTATATCTTCCCTTTGTGACACTTTGTACGAGTAATTCGTATCATATATTGAAATGGAGATGTATTATAACATAGCATGTCAAAAAAGTCAAGTGGTGCATTTTACTCTCCACAAAAATATACTAGATATGAAAATGTCAACATAGTCATATAGTCATTAATATGTGGACATTGCTGTTAACGTGAGCCGCATACATTAGTAACATTACGAGTGCAATGTGTTCAAGAAATGTTTGCTTTAAAAAAAAACACATTTTAATTATTGCCTAAGGTATTTTGATAATGTAATAAGCCAACTAACCTTAACGACTCGTTATACGTAAAGTGTACTATGTTATTTAAGTGCTATTGTGAGTTCTGGTTTCACATGACGCGCTAGACCGAACTAGACTGACTTCGTTTTCAAAATGAAATAGAAAAACTAATTTATTAGGCGACATGCATTCCGACTTAATATTACAAGAAACTAGGTTTTCATTGGTCTTTTATAATGTAGAGGGTTATATATCATGAAATAATCTCAAATTTGAAATATTGGCAAAAATTCTTCTTTCAGGGTCACACAATTCATTTTAAACTGTTGCAACTAACTATTGCAAAATTTATACTGTACTCATTGAAGAGTTACCGACGACTCAATTGTACGTATACCCCTTTTGGCGACATAATTGTTTTCGTTCGAGGCCTTTGTAAAATGGGGGAGCTAACTCAAGATAATTATGAACCTACCGTGATAAAATGATAAAACTGCCTCAGAGAATAGACATCTTGACGTCGTGTAAACAGAATTTGATCAAAATGGACATACTTTGTAAGTGTGTCTACTTAAAATTCCTTTTCTTTATGATTGATATCTGTTTTCTGATACAGTGTACAGAGAAGTGATATCATGTATATCTACATATTTTCCCATTTGTAAAACATCGAGCTTAATATTGGCTATCTTTCATAACTGTAAACAGTCAATTTCATTGCCAATTATATTTACGAAGAATGGCACTATTTTATGTGGGTGATTTGTTTTTTCAGAAATCAATTTCGAACTGTGTTATCATCTATACAAATGATATATCTATATTAAAATCACATTATTCAAATAATTCCTTATACATATATGAGTAAATAGTAAGATTATGCAACTTATTAAAGACTCATGTATATGTAAATTATATGCCTCTACATGCAAACATTCACAAATGGTATCTGAATATGCAAATCATTGCTGATACCTGTCTTGATAAAGATACTAATACGTGTATATATATGCAAAACGGTACTAATACATGTATATGTAAATAATATAATGTAATAATCATTAACTGTACATGAATACACAAATCAGTTGATGGATGTATATGCGAATGATACATGTATATGCAAATGATATGCATATGCTAATTATTAAGGGTAAATGATATGTAAATGATACATTAATATACAAATCAGATTTTTTTATGCAAATTATACTTGTGTAGCTTTCGAAAGGGCGCATTTGATTGACAGGTCTGACAGCTATGTATTAAATCATGTTCATAATTGGAATGTATATTGAATAAAAGGGAAATCGCGTGAGTGGTTTCCTCCACCAACAACCTACCTTTCTCGTTCAACTTTAATCGTCCATAGATTTATTGGCATATACACAAAAGACACACTCAGTGTACACTTGTTCAAAGAAAGGACGCTCTTTTCATTGATCATGACGTCATCACCGCTCTTTTTTTCCTGTTACAAAGGTGTTTTGATCATATTTGATCGATAACAAATAAATTAGAATCCAAATATTATTTGCTATATGACGATGTATGTTTTATTATTCATTATACTAGATTAAAAGTGATACATATAAGACTTAAAACATCCCTTTTACATACAAGGTAAATTACTTTAATATATACACACATGTATTTTAAAAGAAATATAACACTTGAATACCATGCACTCACTATTGCAATCATTACATCCAGGTGGAAAGTGTTACCTTAAAATTCAAAGTATCTGTACACACATAATTCTGATTGCCAATTCTGAATGGTAAATATCACACTATTTTATACTACGAAACATACAAATAAGAAAAGAGAATACAGACATACACAATTTTTATACCTTCTAGAAAATTTACATATACAGACTGGTGAGAACAAATATTTGTTTTTTATTGATGAGAGTATAGTTAGTTTTCTGTACATAGGCAAAGCTGAAACCCTAATCGTCTGCGTCCGGAAATATTTCGCGATTTTTGATATCACCAGTCTAACTTTATGAGTCACGATTGCACCCAGTCATATGGTAACTGTTGTCACTATTTGGCACAACCTGAACCGTGAGTCTGTCTACAAGTATATTGCATTCCTCGCTATTTACCTTGTCGTGTCGTGTTTTGTTCAGGTAGGAACATCCGGAACAGTTAGCCAGGACGCAAAGTGTGCATGTATATGCCCATGGGCAACATACAAACAGTAGTAACTCGACGAAATTGCAATACTCTCATATTTTGACAATCAACCCGGATTAACATCATGACAACGAACCAATATCCATACCCTATCATATCAACATTCACTTGGCATGCAATGCAGATATTAAAGTTTCCGAATACTAGTCACTTTACGCCTTCGGACTGAAATTTTATCCGCCTACCTCGTGTTAGTTGGATTGCCATCAGATTCTCCAGTGCAAACGCACGTATTGAGGCAGTCAGTGACACAAAACATCACAGACATGTAAATGTAGCAGTAAATTGAAAAGCAGCCTTTAAAAATTAGTAATTGAGATTAGTTCGGGCATAAATAACAATTGGACGTTTGGGACTTTGCCAGGCATGTGTTTGGCGACCAGTAGAAACCTGTAGAAACATTTGTCTAAAGAAGGATGAGAATGTCCGATTCAGTTAATCCCTCTCAAAGTTGGATAAAGCTGAAAAACGTGACATTTGATGCATACACGTAAACGGCTACATCAAATGCTCTTCTTGTCTGTGAAATTCGTTTTGAGTTATTAGATTTAAGTGAAGTCCTTCTGGTTAGCTATTGGCTCAAAAGGTTATGTTAATTCACTCCTAATGCCATGTGTCGTTCAGGTAATAACGCTATAGGATACGCCACATCACATTTACAGAAAGTTACGAGAAAATTCATACTATTTGCTTATAAAAGTATTTACACACGAAAGACAAACATACGTAAACATATGTTGTTTGTGAAAAACATTTCCCAAAGACACTGGATAAATCGCTGAACTTTAAGCCAGTATGGAAACGTCCATAGCTGGTGATTACAAGATATTTGTTCCCCAAACATCTTGAAAACCACCGATAATGTATATATATTGCAGGAATGTCTTCCCGGCTTTCCATGCTACAATTCAGCTAGTGATGAGTGTCGCTGTATTTTTTAATGTTGACTATTGTCAGGAAAGATATTCATCTTGTTTATTCCGAATGTCAAATGAAGTCGATGACAAAAAGACAAAAAACAGTGTGATAACATTGTACGTGAAATACAACCGTTGCGGTGATTCGTAACGGAGTGACTTACAATTGCGTGACAAACCAGCATAAACTGTGCTTCTGGGGTGATCTTAATTCAATCTGTTGTTGCGCAGTCTTTGAAGTGTGTTGTTGATTGCTGTTAACCTTGAACTTTACTGCACATTGATATTATCAACTATAATTAAACTAAACATTGAACCTGGCATAGAGTACACGAACCCTTGAGGTGTATACATTCAATAATTCACTCATATCATGCACAATATTCAATTTATTAACTGCACGCCAATACATACAACATCCTCTGTAATGATGACGCTATTACTCACTTTTTCTCTCGTGTAAAAAACCATCACGTGTCTATAAAATGGGTTAAAATATTACTTGAAACCTAAACATGTAAAGAATTGTAACATTTAGTAATTTTTTTCACATGTCACTTGGTCCTCGTGATAAAATGACAGCACCTACAGTACGGATGCGTCTCTCCTACGTAAGAGGTGTTTATCCGTTCATTTGCTTTTCTATCATTTTTTAAAAATATTTTATATCTCTCGTCATTTGGTATTTAGAAGTGGCCATATGGACGAGAATTTGGTATTTATTTTGGATATTTATTTCATAAAACAACTTCACTATGTTTTTCTACTTCAAAAGATAATGTGAAATAAGATATACCAAGTTCATGTTCGCAACTCAATAAACTGCAAAACATTAAACAATGTGTAAAATGTGTGTTATTGTACGTACAATAACAAACTTTTTTTACACTTTTTGCATCTTTTTGCAATGTATTGAGTTATGAACACGGACTTGATCAATGTTCTTTCACATTATTGATTCAAGTAGAAAAACATAGTGAAGCTGTTTTATCAAATAAAAATCCAAAATAAATACCAAATTCTCATCCATATGGCCACTTTAAAGTTTTGATCATTCATCTGTGTTTTTTATGTTAATAATGTCTCAGAACGTGTATTTGTCGAAAAGTAAAATGGGCGTGGGCAACGCCGATTGTTTAAAGGTACTGCAGAATGAATCATTTTGCATAAATGTACCCGTTGATTTTCAGACGAAAGAATCGTTCTGTATTTGTCGTTAGTGGCGCACGACTTCAATAAATGACTTCCCGTCAAATGTGGTTAGTTGAAATTCAAAATAAAACAGAAATAAAGTTTTTATTTTGAAAGTTAATTCTCTTATATTTTACTAAGGTTATGCTACGCAAATTATGTCTTATTGCAGTTGTGATTTTGTATGTTGAAATATGTTATGTATGTTGCTCCGAGTATTCGGAGTCCGCAGCCTTATGTTTTAAGTTCCAGGGCTTTATGATGTGTGGGTGTTGAAAGTCAAATTTCAATTTTATTCTTTTTAAAGCGAATAAACCAAACAAGCAAGCAAACTTATATACGTCAAATGCAAAAGCAGAGAAGATATAGACCCACCTAGAAGGCCTATACGACATTCCGTAATGGTCACTTTGATATTGTCAACCTGAACTAAATAATTAATTGAAATAACTAAATGAAAATCTCCAACTTTTTGTACTGTTGATAATAATCCTGATTTTGTTTAGATATATTAAAGAATTATATTAAATGCCCTAAACGGTGAATTCGAAATTGTAAATGGTGATAGCGCTAAATTTGAAAATGGCTAATCGATTTTTGTCGGTTTAGTAGAGTTTTTAGGGATAATACAAATTAATGTTAAATGAATATTTTAATGTACACTATTACTAAACACAACACACTTACACCATAACAATAATTTACATTATATGTTAACAACTATTCACTTAATTAATTAATTAATTGCGTGCGTGTATTTACACAAATCAGTTCAATTTAGCGAAATTGTCTTACGTTTAAAGTTGGTGAAATGGCAAAATCGTTCTGAAAAGCAAGTATATTTCAGTTTTGTGGAAAATATATCCAACCATACCCCTTTTTTCAGGGTAAACATTGATATGATTTCTTAAGAATATAAGATCAAAGAGTATTAACTCGTTAGGAGTTTTGACTGAAATTAATTATGCAGATATTCACATGACCATGACGACTCTCGTTCATTCAGTTTTAAGCTTCAATGAATATGACTTGTGTACTTAGTCTGTACTTTTTTTTTAAATTATCAGACCTGACAACAATCTGTAAACGTCCAGTACCTTACCTTTGTTGAAGTGTCTCATCAGACGGGTACTTCCAAAGAAGTTATGATGTAATGTGTCACGTCCAAAGAGGTCAAGGGTTAAGATTAAGGCCAGAGGTCCGATTGAAACTTTAACGTGTGACCCAAGGAAACAATATGGAAAAGGAGGCGTAATAAGTTCAGAACTGTTCAAAGTTTTTGAACACCGGATTTCTTAATTATGTAATACCTTGCTATGTTGCTACATGAAATAACTGGGGTTTAATACAATTTTTGGACTTCCTTGAAGTTCCTAACATTCGCTCAAAAAAACAAGCGTTCCGAACATTTTGACTGAACGGTTACAGTACCAGTATCTCTCCTCTATGCCAACATTTACCGTTCATTGCAGTTGTAAATCAACTCACGACGAACGCTAAACCCAAACTCGTCGTCTCAGCTATCAAACTAATGGGTGTTCTTAATAAACATGTATCTACAATTGTACCTGTGAAGCCATCCTGTAAGGCAGACATCCGTTCTTGAAACCTACATGCGATTCCTTCATTTCTTATACTGTAAGACAATTTTTCTGTATCATTATCTGCTTTTGGCAAATGCATACTGTATGTCAAACTATTGTAACGAATCTAAAATCTAGTGCTACTCTAGTGAGGAAATCCCAAACTGACAACTGTTATTTCCACGAGTGCAGTAATTTTTCCTCCCTTAATCTTGTTACGATCCAAATACCATGTGCCTCTATAATGCATCGTCACTGTACTGATAGGCCTATCAATATCAGAACCTGGGTTTTAACATTAGGGAAGATTCATAAACGTGAAAAACATCTTTGGAGTTTGACTCACTCTCGCAATAAGCAGTGTTATTACGTCGATGAAAATTTCATTAAGTTTATACTGTTATGTTGTGACTCAAGGTATTTATAATCTGCCACAGAGGGCGCAAGTCCTTAGTGAACGACACTGACTGAACAGGCATGCTATGGACATCTTTTTAACCTTTCCTGTCGATAAGAACAAGGCGATCATAATAAGAAAGTCTGGACTGTAAAATAAATGGAAATTGTCCACACTTTGTTGAAACATTTACTTTCCTTGTAGTCGTCCATTTCTTAAAATCAGTCTCAGTATCTTCCGTAAAACGATTTTGTTGATTATACTTAACAAAAACTGGGACGACATCTCTAGGTGTGAAGTTTTCTCTTGCTGGTTAAAATCATGCTGTGTCCACCATTTTTCGTTGAATACGTAGATACAAACTTCGTTCGGTCTTCCGCCTGTGAAACCAAGAATACGAGGATGAGTGCCCTCTAGCGGTGAAAATAGGGAACAAGCGTAAGTTCTTTTTGTTCCCTATTTCAGAGAGTCGACAACGGACAGACAGATTGTACGTGTAACTCTCTATTATTTTGCGTGCTTCCGTTCTATGAAGAGTAAAGAGACCGCCACCACACACCATGGGTTAGAAAGTTTGTTCAAATATTTAGAGCAAACGGTATTACGTCTCTCAAACACAACTTATTGTGGTCGTCATATCAGATTTATCCATTTCACTAATTCTTATGGGATGACCTTTTACCTCTTGCGTCTTGAAACACGTGAAGCAGAAGCGTTCCTCCAGGAAAGAGAAGAACTTGTTGTCGGAGTTAAAGAAGAGGAATACATATGGGTTTGCAGCGCTGTTCGAGAGGGCAAAAATCCCCAGCACTGCATATACATTTCGATCCACGATTCCGGTAGCCAGCCGAACCATTTCCATCACAAAATAGGGCATCCCACATACTGTGAAGGTCAAGATGATACAGAGTGTCATTTTCAGAGTTTTGATCTTTGCGCGTGATATGATGGCGTTCATTTGTTTATGACCGCTGCCCTTCTTGTGTTTGCCGTCTAAGTTGATTTCTTTACCTCGTTCCCAGACAGTTTTTAAAATTTGTAGGTACAGCACGCATATAATGGAAAATGGTATCAGGAATACAACTAGGGACGCGTATATAACGTAGATATTAGCATGGGATGGCGGTAGACTTCTGAAGATACTTGTACACTTTGCTATTCCGTTGAAGTAACCGAGGTACCACACGAAACCCTGTGGTAGTGCAAACAGGAAAGCTAAAGTCCAAGCTCCGCTGATGAGGTATTTTGATGGGATGTTCCTCGCGAATGGATTCCGCAATGCCCGGTGTCTATCAATCGAAATTACGACTACCATATTTGATGACGACTGAATGGCAAATACTTGTAGAACCATGACGGAGCGACAGAGGGGATCGACATCTCCTGCAACCCATCGACCTCGTAGTATCTCCTGGACAAACTCCATAACTAGGGGGCAGGTAGTAACGAACAGATCAGCAAGTGTTAAACTCAGAATCAATTTGTTCATTCTTGACTTGTGTTTACGATGTGTCCACATCCATGTACACACCATTGAGTTTCCAATGATTGAAACCACGAATATAACAACATAGGTTGCAAGTCGAATGTCTCTGTTGTACATAGGACCCGGAAAACCAGGCGTTGCATTCGTTGACGTAGAACTATTCATCACGACTGCATCATCTGTAAAGTTAGTCATTATCACCGTTGGGTTTGTAAACAATCTGAAAACCAAAAAAAAGTGAAACAAGTTAATATGAATTTTGATTGCGAGGATATAGTTATGGCAACCAGAATAGAGTCAATTCTGACAAATACTCCAATTTGTTTAATGCTGACTAGTAGGTAAAGAGTGTATAAAGTGAGGTACAAGCTGAGATTCTCAACCTTAACTCTTCTCACTCTGATTAACATGTTCGCATAAAACTACTATTCCAGTATCATGTCGATGTCAAATATACTACACAAACAACCAAGCAAACAACCAACTAACCATCCTACCAAACAAACAAACAAACAACCTACCAACTAACCAACCAACCAAAGAAATAACAAACAAGCAAACACACAAGCAAGCAAGCAAATAAACAAACACACTTATACACACATGTATATGCATGCAACACCATTTCACTTCTCTGTATTCACATGCGTTATCACATTTATATGATAATCAAATCTTTCATCGTGGGTTTTTCACGGCTCAAACACATTACTTTAATGAGACTGGTGTTTTTTCTTTCACCTAATGCATTTGTCATTATCCATCATTCTCGAGGCGTGACAAACGTTCTTCTTTAGAAATTAACTGGTTCAAACGTTGCAAATTTATTTAATTAGTGATACAACATTCAACAGCTAGCGATCGCTTCATTAATTAGTTTGCCGAAAAACAGTGTAGTCGAAAGCATCCGTCATCCCAGACTTGTGACAAGCGTAACGATCACCCAATTGTACATGCTACACATGACGAACAATTCAAAAATATTGGCGTGTTAACATTCTTCACACAACGAGGCTCTTAATTAGGTACAAACATACAACCCTGGAGCACTTTGATTCCTGAATAGATGTTACATAGCGAGTCTTGTTGAAGCTAGGGAAGGGATTAGTGTAGGTTTCCAAGTGTCGACTATCCTAATTAAACTTATCATTAAAAGTAATTTAACAAAATGTTTATTAATGATTTTTTATAGGGTTTGTGTTCAATTAGGTGTAACTAATTTTTACTCTTCTCATTAACATTTTTTTCTCCAATTAACCCTAAAGATATTTCAAATAATTGTGATTGTGATATATCGCCATAGAAACTTTCCCAAGGACAGTATTACAAACAGATTACAACCAACTTGTCTCACAACCAAGTTCGACTTTGCGATTTTCTGAATGCTGATTTTCCGCAGCGAAAAGAGGCACATGATGCGGACACAGCTTGACGCGAAATGAAAGAAGACAGGGATGCGCTTATAAATAAAAAAATACCACATATACAGTGAAAGGAATACCAACGATGTGTGATGTGAGAATTATATCTAGTTATAACAAATTATCCAAAGTTGCACGGAGATACGGAACGGACAGGAACAAAGAGAGAAGGACCGATATGACTAGAACCTACTCACACCGTGTACATGTCACCACATTTGTAAATTTGTCAGGCCTTGTATGTCATTATACCACACTACTTCGACATAAATTGAGCGACTATTGTTAGATATTGTTAAAACAGATCTTGACAAGGGGAATCTTAGGAAATTGTATTTGGTCTCGTCACATCATTGATGGAATCAGTACTTAGTTTTGTTGCAGCACTTGAATATTTACCGCGCTACCACTTTGTAATTCATAGTGAGGAGGGTGCTTGTCTTTTCAACATTAATTCAGCCAAATTAGTAAACAGCATTTCTGATATAATGCCTTCAGGAATTACGGGAGGAAGGTCGTCATTAATTAAATTCTTGACAAATTGTTTCACTCCGCTAGAGACAACCGACTGGTCGGTCAGAATAGCTATGATAGGTTTTATACTTTAGATAGTAGAGGAAGAAGATGTAAAGGAAGAGGGTTGTAAGTAAGGTATACCAAGACAACTATGTATCTATATGTGCACCTGTATATCAATTCACTGACAGTGTACAGAATAGTGTGTTCATGGGAACCTTGCTTCTTTGAAATTTATTAAAGCAAATTGCCTTTTTTGTTTTCATTTTTCACTACGAAATTCCACAAAACAGATAATATATACCTATTAATGAATCTGAATGGACTCCACCCTAGGAACTTAAACACCATAGAGATGTTCCAAACAAGAAATGAATAACCAAAAATACACTATTGAAAATAGAAAATTGCATATATCTCCTTCCAATACGCAAACATTGAATAACCTCAATCCTATGAATATACACAACCAAGAAAATTCCATAGAAGAAATAAAAAATGCAATTTTTTGTAATCAAAAACACAATGTCATCATGAAAAACAGAAAATGACAGATAGCACATAACTACAAAACTAAATAGACTCAACTCAAGGAACATCCATGTCAAAGATGACATCAAACTGACAGGAGGCGTGAGAATAAATCGTACATATAATTTTGGCCAGTATTGTGCGAAAATAATAAAAACAAGGAATACGTAATATAATCTTCCTATCTAAAATCACTCCAACACTGTGCCTAGCTGAGCATGTTGTTTGAATTCGTTATTACATTTGTATTTCATAACTTGCTACTCTATTTTTGACGTAGTCTTAGGTGCGAGATCAATAGTTCAATGTAGGATAAAAGAGTACATTCTTTGAGATAGGCCCCAGAACAGTCTCTCTCTCTCTCTCTCTCTCTCTCTCTCTCTCTCTCTCTCTCTCTCTCTCTCTCTCTCTCTCTCTCTCTCTCTCTCTCTCTCTCTCTCTCTCTCTCTCTCTCTCTCTCTCTCTCTCTCCTCCCTCCCTCCCTCCCTCCCTCCCTCCCTCCCTCCCTCCCTCCCTCCCTCCCTCCCTCCCTCCTCTCTCTCTCTCTCTCTCTCTCTCTCTCTCTCTCTCTCTCTCTCTCTCTCTCTCTCTCTCTCTCTCTCTCTCTCTGATAGTAGTTGGGAAATAACCAATACTGCTAAAACTAAAATAGCCAACATATTGAAAATTGTTTCAGACAGCTCAATCGATTTCAAATCAGTATGTAATAGCATGTTGTGCCATGAATACAAAGGCAATAGGTAGTGGGGAAAAATACACGTTGCAGCTATTTTATTGACACTGTACTTTAGTGCCGTGCATTTCCTATTATAGCACAAAAAGACCCCACTTCTCAATTTGACGACATATTATAGAGATATTTGTATTCAGGGATACAAAACATATTACATTAAAGTAAAATCGTTTTTGTAGGATGTGAATTAAAATGGTTGAACCAGTTTTCCCACTACATCACTACATACCACACGTAATTACGAAAAACCCGTGGAATGTATGGACGTATCACTAAAGAAAAAACTACATGCGAATCGGCGGGTTGAAATACGGGTTGGCGGAATTAAATTTGTTCTTTGGCTTGATATTGATTTTTTTCCGTGTTTAAGTTACCCAGTGAATGCAATACTATTAATAAGAGATGTCAAATAAAAGTGAAAATAGTGTCAAGGCAACCATGTCCTGAATCGCACTACCAGAATCAACGCCAAAAGCTTGACAACTATAAAACTAACTATTACTCACTCCTCTCCATCGTACTTCATCTTGAAAACAGTGTTCTTCTAATTTGTGTACAGAAAATCAAATCTGCCAAGCTTCACTCCAGCCTCTCACTCTGCTAATAATATGTAATTGGAAGTTGTTGACTAAGGTAGGGTGTCATGTAAAACAATATGTCCTTTCAAGTCCTATAAGGAAGAATAGAAAACGGATATTAGACACTCTAGACGGCTAACGAGCCTATTCGTTTACGTTTCACTTGATTCCAGCACATACTGCCTTGTTAGACATTGACAATATTTCTCTTCGACACATTAACATCTATTACCTCCTGTAGACAAAAAAAATGTGATGATTTTCACGCTAAATGAAACTTGGGTGCTTGAACGCATAATTAACAAACAACGCCGCCAGGCATTTCATGTAGTGTGATTGAAAGAATGAATATATTGTTGACATCTAACAATTGCAATAACAAACTAGCTTGATGTCTCTCACGGCCCACTTGTAACACGGTCGACGTAGTTTTCACACAGACGTGTGCCTGGGGGTAAAAGAGCACATTAGGTGCTATTATACATCTACTGGAGTTGTTTGTTTTGTTTAACTCATTCTGTACCGTTTTAGCTTGTGAAATACCACAAATGTAAAGCCTGCCAAGGAAAACATTAAGCAGTATAAAGGAAAGCTAGGACCCTTGTCATTTTAACTCATAATACAAAACAAGGTGATTTGCTAGAGGTGACACTGCTGGCAGTACAGGTGGGCTTCCTGTGCTCAAGTTTGTATATCCCGTGCAAGTATAAATGTCTGTCATCTGTCGAAGTAGTACAATCAATGAAAGTTACTAAGTTAGACACTAGACGTTATTCAAATCAAATATTATTCGGACAGTTGAGTAGACGGTGTCGTTTAAAACAGACTGACCGATTGCATTGAATGTTCTCTGTGATCTAAACTCTGTTTTCCTAGGCCTGTGTTATCTTTAATGTTAGTGTTAATTGAATTGTTAATTGAATTGTTCAGATACACACATATGTATAGGTGAATACTTTTTACATGTACGAAACTTATTATCTTCAGAGAATGACATGAAATGAGAATACAATTTAGTTAAGGTAACAGCTATCATTTATAAACGTGTTTTTAAACTATTTTTAGGCGTGTTTTGTACGTTTCGACCTCTGTCTGACTCTCCGTGTCTGTCAGTCTGTATGTATGTATGTATGTATGTATGTATGTATGTATGTATGTATGTATGTATGTATGTATATATGTATGCATGTATGTCTGTCTGTTTGTCTGTCTCTGTATCTCTGTCTGCCTGTCTGTCTGTCTGTCTCTCTATGTGTATCTCTCTCTGTGTGTCTCTCTATCTCTCTCTCTCTCTCGCTCTCTCTCTCTCTCTCTCTCTCTCTCTCTCTCTCTCTCTCTCTCTCTCTCTCTCTCTCTCTCTCTCTCTCTCTCTCTCTCTCTCTCATCGTATTCTTTGACTGTCAGATTTAACCCATATATGCTTTATTTAGATTAGCAAACGATTAGTGTAAATTGAAATGACTAGAAAATAAGACAAATATAGATTAACATGTTATGTTGACACATTGTACAAATGCAAGTGTATCATCAGCAGGATGAAAAGCACCATGATATTTCCTAATTCTAAAGTACACTTGACTGTTCTAAATGGCTCATGGACAGAAGATTGTAACTGCCATCTGAGGCTGATTAGTAGTACTTTTGATTTGTAATTTGGGAAATAAAAACAAATGGTTGCTGCCAGTTGTTTTCCCAGTACCACAATTAAGAACAGGTATTTGTACATTAAACAACGTATGAACCAATCTAGGATATATTTGCAGAGTTAAACTATTTATTTATTTATTTATTTATTTATGTAATGGAATTATCCTAAGATATATTTGCAGATGTAAACTGATTATTTATTTAATTATTTTTTATTGAATGGGAAATCAACAGCAGCAAAATACAAAAACACACAGACATATCGACAAACAAAGAAAAACTATCAAAGTACACATAGAAACCCATTACAAGGCATAATATATCAAACCAATCTTGCCAGGTGGAATTGAGATAACAATCCTGCAAACCTGCATTTCAAACATGTTCAGAGATGTTTTAAAGTATCACAAACAAGACCATTATAAATTGCCATATACATACATCTCTGAATGGTGCATTGTCTAAAAACGTCAATTCTACTGACATCAGGTCTAAAACAAGTAACATTTGTAGTTTTCCTTTGCAAAACATTAGAATGTAGCCTAGAGAGAGAGAACGGACAATCATGAACATTATTGACATACATGCCATGTCTAAAAACATCCTCCGCTGAAACAGGATGGGAAAATCGAAAATTTCGCATATAATGTGTTATATTTAAGACGGTTAAAATGATCCCAGTTTTCAAACAAAGGCATTTGATGATTTTTTCATGATTAGTATATATTTAAGTTATGTCGAGTTATAAAGATCGTGTAGAGAGAAAGAAAGCCTGCAGCAATACATTCGATATTGTTGTACATTCGGACTATGATATGCACCAACAGACATGTATTTTACAAGAGAGACGATTGATGCAGCGCACCTTTGAAGAGAGTTAAAATTATCTTCATAAATAAAACATGTCATTGTATGAATGATAGTGATGGTTATACAGCCAAAGTTGAAACGGCAGATGAAT
Organism: Glandiceps talaboti; assembly: GCF_964340395.1. Taxonomy (NCBI): domain Eukaryota; kingdom Metazoa; phylum Hemichordata; class Enteropneusta; family Spengelidae; genus Glandiceps; species Glandiceps talaboti. The sequence goes on along the minus strand of NC_135560.1, from coordinate 15,133,228 downwards.
ATTTTACTCCATTTGGGTACAGAAACTACCCGTATAAACACTATATCATGACGCTTAGAAGTAGATTAAACTACATTTACTTAGGTAGTGAATGATGTGTATTTTATCTTATATATCAACGTTTTCAATTGAAAAGTGACTTGAACTTGAAGCTATTATTAATGTGAGTCAGATCTGTTAACATCATAACTTCAACATAGTGCGTGTACACACGTTGACAGACAGACTAACACATACTTACCAGCAAACGTGAGTTTCTCGTGTTATCGTATATATTACGTTCCCTATTTATCATTGTTCACCATGCATAACGTAATTACAGTGGCTATGTCCAACTCCAAATGAAATTAACGCAGACCAGGAACCACAGAGACGACAGCGTACGCCTTTGAGATTCTGTTCACAACTACGTCAAAATGAGGCTTGAACGCTCACTGACAAGCAACGCCTAGGCCAGTGCCTGTCATGCGCAGTCGGTAGCTTTGCAATCCATTAGGGAAGAATGTGATGCTTTTAACCGCACGATGTGAATATTCAAAATACAGCAATAAATGTATTACTGTTTGCAATTAGTATAAAACTGTTTTTAAACCTACGATACCCGGTGTAAATGATCACATAATGCCGATATAAATGCATTTGCGAAATGGCTTATACATTAGCAGGGTTTTAAGGTGTTTTTTTTTTCGCTTTTATGTCACTGTCTTTAAACTTTGGCAAATAATAAAAGCAGTGAATTATTATAGTCTAATGCCTTTAGGTAGCATATGAATATGGTAAACCTACATGTTAACTCTCTGTCTGTCTCTTTTTTTGCTCTCAGTCATTCATTCAGTCATTCAGTCAGTCAGTCTGTCTGTCAGTCAGTTAGTCAGTCAGTCAGTCAGTCAGTCAGTCAGTCAGTCAGTTAGTTAGTCAATCAACCTCTCTATTTGTCTTTCACTCGGAATGCGTCTATCTTTGTCTAACTCGGTATGTGTCTATCTTCATTCACGATGTGTACATTCACTAATTCATGAATGTATTTCAAAATGCTGCATAATAGACCTTTGGTCGGAAATACCCTCACAGTTGCTAATATTGAGAACGACAAATATATTCTTCATGTGTATACATTGGAATAGACCTACAAACGTACACATCAAAAATCAAAGGAAAATAATTATGTATGTATGTATGTATGTATGTATGTATGTATGTATGTATGTGTGTGTGTGTATGTATGTATGTATGTATGTATGTATGTATGTATGTATGTATGTATGTATGTATGTATGTATGTTTTTTCTCAAAAGAGACGCCTTTATTATATATATACATTTTTGTATTGAAGCCTCGATTACCATCATATTTAGCAGTTACAAGAAATGTACGTGTACTTTTTACTTCCCATGTGGAGGAAGCAAAGTCAGTCAGCTGTGTGCACGTTAACTGGCACTCCTGTGGTTTCATGACGCAATTGCAGATTCTATCTCAGGTAATTACGTTGTTCTTTAGTGATAATATACCCCCCAATTACTGCCTACATGCCGATTTCATCTACTCTTGAACATTGGGGTTAATTATAGATGACTGGTTTTCAGTTAAACTCAATCGATAAGTACAGTTCGTGTCCTTGGACAGAATATTAAGAGTCAGGGTTCAAGTTGGAAACATACGATGTCATGTATGTTAAATTATAAGGTTTCATTCTAAGGGTTGTAGCTTCCCTTGATATTGCCATAGCCTTTCGACGTCTTACACATTTTATATTATTGGATAGTGAGGTTACAGATTGGTTTCGCAATCGGTAAAATGATATATATATATATATATATATATATATATATATATATATATATATATATATATATATATATATATATATATATATATATATATATATATATATATATGATATACTGCTGTAAAATAACGTGGTAACATACACATATAAATATTCATCTAAGTATATATGACGCAGAGCTGCATGTACTTATTCAAAATTAGTATGGGTAATAAATGTGATATTATATTTAGAGAACTTAAGCCACTCGCAACTTCTTGTATTCTGTATGTTGTAGAACCGAACTGATGGCAGCACTTTTAAATTATCACTTCACAATGTAGTTAAAGTAAACCTGACACAATAAATCAAATTAAGTTATGTTTATTGGAGGTATATTTCCTCCAATGTCTCTGGTACAATTTATTAGGCTCAACTCAAACGACAACGTCTTATTTGTAATAACTTGGTTCCGATTCCATCTTTAATGATAGTGATTCGGAAACTGTGTCAACATTATTCAGGAAATCAAGGCACGTTTCAAGTTCAGTCTAGATTGAATTAATACCCAAAGTTAATTATTTCAAGTATCGACGTAACTATTTTTCAATCCAACTTCTGATTCCAAAGTCTTTCGACTGGGGATTGTATTTACTTCTTTTACTTTTTATAAAGATCGGTCAGTCTACTAAATTGAAACTGGGACTTGCTTGACCATATATTAAAGAAGATTACACACAAATAATAAGTTCCCAAAACGTATTACACACAATTATCCGACGATTATTCCCAATCATCTTTGTTGTGTGTTAGGCATGTGGAAAAACATAGATTCGCCAACGGACCACTTCACATTCAATTTACTTTCGTTGTCATTTCGATACAAACTGAAGTTTCCATTAAATTTTCGGCGAAGCGTAACAGACATTAGTCACATAACTGTGTGCAGAAAACCTAATAGTTTACAACAAAAATGAAAGATATTCATTCCCTACGGCTATCTTCACGATGATGTTTCACAGTTGAGGCATATTATATATTCTTCAATATTGTACTCGATTATTTATTAGGCTTTGTGAATCTACAGCGAGATTGCAACAATCCGCAATGTTTCAGTTTAGCAGTCCAGGTATGTTGTACGTGTATAGAATTGATATCAGTGTCACATGCTACATCTTAGAGATGCTTTTAGGAAAAAAACAAAAACCCTCCGGTATTGCTCGTTACAAAAGGCAATTATAGAATAAGTCAAAGAATGTGTCCGTGTCTGCCGTTACATGCAACAATCTCTTGATCGCCAAAGATATTGCTACCAGTACGTATATTCTTTGAACAAAATAATTGATCTTTGTGGGTGAACACCTGTGTCCTGAAACAATCAGCAACATCAGAGAAAAAATGATCATACAATGTTCTGGAAGTAAGATTATAAAAGACATTTACTTCTAACATGACACAAAACATCAGTTAATAACCTGGTTAACCTTATTTTGTGTCGATTTAAACAAAATTGATGTCAGCGTGTCGGCACGAATATGGATATATTGAATCGAATTTGCCTTAAGTTTAACCCCGCTTATTACAGTCCGTTTCACGTCAGTGTTCTCTCGTTCTATTTAGCCAAGCGAGTGAGACTATTCCCCTAGAAGTCTATCTATCCCCAATACTTCCTTTATTGACAACACTATGCAGAGACCAATAAAAAAAACTGCTCACGCTATATTTTTAAGTTAGCAATATTTAATGAATACAGTTTCTTGTGACACTTTGAATGTCTAAATGAAATCAAAACTAAGGTGCCACAATGCAGACATCAAATGCGGACATCAAAATAGTGGCACCCTTGCGTCTGTGTCTGCGTCTAGTTGTATTAAGAGTAAATGTATTTCATTCAGACTAAATGTAACGCGAAATTGCAATCTTACTACCTTAAAGTGTAGAATTAGTTATTAGTTTCTGCGTGAGTTTACAAAACCACAGCCGATCGATTAACACTAACTGGGTACGAGTTTTTCAGTGTCTTCTAACAGTAACTGATCAATGTGTATACCCAATGTTAGATATCTAGACATGTAGTAATTGCAATCTAAGCTGTTATATAAAACTCACACCGTTTGATTAGCAAGGAAGAGTAGACTAGTCGAGGTTAACATTTTATACAGCTAAAATCCTATTCATTAATTCATGTCGATAAACGAGACTCCTCCTGAAATGATTTAATGTAATTTGTACTAATATGAAATCATTGACACATAATGGAATGCTCATTTAGTTTATATCAGTCTTTAGCGCGATTCGAGTAATGTGTGAAGGAAACATCTAAGCATATGTATGTATGTATGTATGTATGTATGTATGTATGTATGTATGTATGTATGTATGTATGTATGTATGTATGTATGTATGTATGCATATAAATTTATCAAAATACATGTATTTGAATCGGACTGGTTCTTTGAAGAGTCTTATTTTGTATTTACATATATAAATTGTAAGTGGATATGTCGCATGAGATGGTACCATTTGTGATAGGAAAAGGCATATTTTGATTTTTAATGTCTTTTTGTGATGATAAAGTAAAACTCGGCTTTGCTACAAGATGTCACACGCTTATCGGAACCATGCCCATAATAAGCATAATACTGTATTAAAGGAATCCAATGAAAATGTCAGTCTTAGAACGTTAGTTTCGGTGTTTATCTTCATTCCACTTCAAGATGTTGTATACAGTTTCATGATCTTGGATTAGAAGTAATCCGTTTTCGATTATCAGGATAAATTTATTAATGGATGCTAGACTAAGCTGCCAATCTAGTACTGTTCTCTGGCATGAAGATAACATACACTGCCACATGGTTTATTGGAATAATATACTGTTTCTGGGAAAGGGATTCAATTTCAGACTCGTGAAACCCTCGTAATGTGACAAAGACAGATAGTGATGCACTGCGCGGTATAATAAGACTGGACATATTGATCAATCTGTATTCATTCGATTGCACTGACGGAAATTAGATTTTGAAGTTGATATATTTTTTACTTTTATAATTACCAATCATAAATTACATGAAGCTTACTATACTTCATGCATTATATTGCAAAGGTACATGTATCTGCAGAATTGCACTATGAAGAGCGAATCAAGGTAAATACAATAGCACATCTACAAAAACATGCTCAGGATGGCTTTAATTACATCTAAAAGAAAGAGTTTTGAATCATTCTGTCAGTGTATGAATGGAGAACATTTGGAGAACATTTGGACAAATCTTAATTTGTCTGAGATAATTTGACACACTTTTATTTGATTGATTGACAGTATCATTTACAACTTGGAACGACCACATGTTGTGGATCCATCCATAGTATGCATGTTCAAAATTAAAACAGCATCGGTTTGATCACCGGATAAACTATGGTATGGGAAGATTCCAACTCTTTTATGACCCCCTGGTTTGATCATATTTCAACATCATATCGAATGTGCATTCCCTAATTAAGATCCTATGGACAGTAACAGTTACGATGGTGCTGTTATGACTGACTGTCAGTGTGATGATCAAAACAAGTAATAGTATATGTGAATGTATGACCTTATCAACTGACATAAATATCTCTGGAATAATCACCCCCATTACATACATACATATATACATACATACACATACCTACCTACCTACATGCATGTATGCATCCATGCATGCATGCACACACACATGCATATATACTTACATACATACATACACATACATATACATAAATACATACATACATACATACATACATGTATCTCGCCGATATTTCCTTTGAAAAAGAATATTTATTCGAAACGTCGGATTTTACATCTATTTATACGGACTGACTTATAAGTTCCATGTGCATTTCTGTACATACATACATACATACATACATACATACATACATACATACATACATGCGTTGTTTAAATTTATTGTTTTGCTTATTTTCGACACAGTTGGAACAGAATACACCCTTACAACAACTAATGATGCCTTTTGCCAATAAAACACAAGGACCAAATTGCATAGTTTGAAAGCCCACTCTCAAATAGCCCCCCCCCCTTTTTTAGTGTTGTACCATGTATTCTGTTTGCCTATTCTCATTTGACAGCGTATCTTTTTCGCATATTTGTAATGTATTGTAAGTACTTTTGTCGCAATTGCACACACACACACACACACACACACACACACACAAAAAAAAAAAAAAAAAAAAACATCTTGGGGATGCACTGCCTTTAATAAACGAATTAACGAATATATAAATAAATAAATAAAACTAATCAAATACAGTCTACTTATTGAAGCAATCTTCATTTGGTACTGTTTATCCCGGGTAGTAAAGTTGTTTCGCTGTACGAAAAGTTGAACAGCTGAACAGTGACCAGTGACCATGTATGAATTCCAAAAAGGTTTATGCCTGTTGCACAGGTTACAAATCATTGAATTGTCACAAATTCAGTACGCCATAATCGTATATTCTGGCGTATCTTAAACAGAACGCCCGTACACTAGAAAAAACTTATTTATTGAAGCGAAAGGAATATACTGCAATGGCTTTACGCGCAATAAAAGAATGGTTAGTTTCTTCCACACGGAAATTAAAGGACTAACTATAAACTACTTTAGTGTAAATTGAGCAATTCATCTATGGTTTTATACCTTAATGATGGCTTTTATCGGCGTCAATGATGTGGAGTTGCAATTTGGTTAGTAATTTGTTTTATATGGACGGCAAATGAGCACCATTGAGTCTCAGTCCGGGAGACAAGGCTATGTAATGTTATAAGGCAACATCAACGGCTGTAGGTTGTAAGTGATTTACAATTTCTAAAACTATACAGCTAGTTGTACACTAAAAGCCCTATGCAATTCAATTTGTATTTTTCGCTTGGGTTACGAAAACATTTAATTTTTGCACACTCTAACAGTTTTTTAAAGGCGTTTATGGATTTTAAGAAATCATGTGAATGATACCACCTGCCAATTCCATGCGGTTGTTTTTAATGGATTTCGCTTACTTTAATTGACATGCGATTTTATAAAAACAAGTTTGTGTAAATGATATATTAACTCTCCACGTGGTCAGCCAACTGAATTAGGTCGCCAGTCTTGTTAGAGCATTTTCTCTTCTATCTGAAGTCGACATTTTACTGCCTGAAGCTGGACTTTATTGCCGTATTAACTTTGATTTGGGGAATTAGCCACACAATAAACGAAAAATCGCAATGAGTGTTCAGCTTCGTATTGTTGAATATTGCCCAGTTGGGTCAATGTAGTGCGTATTACAAATTGACCAAATACATACGTGAGGAATTTATATTTAAATAATGTGACATGAAATTGAATGTTGTTTCAATTTATATGTTCCAATTATTTCGGTATTCATAGAAAAGCTAGCCATCGGTCGGTTGGTTAGCATTTAAAATGTAGTGGTTATCTATAACTTTAAGGTATCCTGTTAATATATAAAAGTAGCTTCCATCGTGGGTATTGTTCTTAACATACATGATGCCTATTTGAGTATGTGTTGTTTTAAGAAGCAACCATATACTCTAATACGGCATTCCGTCAGTTAATCTACAGAGCAATTTCTTTAATGTCAAAAACGTATGACACTTGGGCATAGGCATGTACACAGAGAGACAGAGAGTGTTTCTAGTTATACTGCACTCTACATGTAGTTAGATACATGCTTCATCAGTTCATCTATTAAATATGATCTACACCGTCGCTAACGATTAGGTTATACATCATGTGACCTTCTAAATATTTTAATACATCATGCCAAACCACCTTTCTTAGTTCCACTTGATACCAAATTCATTACATTGTACTAGAAATACGAAAAACTGTCTTGCATGGATGCATTTCACCTGGAAGTACATGCAATCTTAACTTTAACTTTGGCAATGCTTTCTAATCAGGTAATTAAGTCCATTAATTAAGTGCATGAAGCCGGTTCCTTGTCAGTGAACTTTGTCTCATTTTATATGAGTTTAATATACATAATTCAAGCTTCAGAATCCCCTAAGGTCGATGTTACAATGTCGAATGAATCAATATGAACAGAGTTCAGCAAATGGGAGTATGACTGACAATTGCGACTAGATTTATGTGAACATTTCTTATTAAGTGGGCTGACTCAGAGACAAACGGAACACTGATTGAAGTCTTCAATGTACCAAACATAGTGCAGCATCCTCCATATACCAAGCCACGGTTGTTGTTTTTTTACATTCTTTCAACTTGGATGTAACATTAACATACTGTTTACATAAAGCATGTCATATCACGTGTGGTAAAGCTGCTTTGAAGTAGTCTGGTTTGTTACGACGTGTTGCCGTAAGATAATCAGTTGACTAGTGGTTTAGGATGGAGTGCGTGAGTTCACAAGGCCTAGGAATCAATTCATTTATATCCTATCTGGCTACATGTTATCTGTTGATAACACTGGTATACATTCAATCACGCTGTGATAAGTACATCATCGATAATTGGCATAGTGCTTGTATAAATGATTGAATCAGACATGTATAGTCTTGCACCTCAAGGCACAACATATGTATCTTGTTCAAACCATTACTCAATTCGTTGCAATTGTGTTCTTGGTATCAATCAAATAAAATAATTATATCACGATCATAGACAAATTAATGTCGATTGTCATATAATGACATATTTGTGTCACTTTAAAGACGAATGTATGTATGTCTGTCTGTCTGTCTGTCTGTCTGTCTGTCTGTCTGTCTGTCTGTCTGTCTGTCTGTCTGTCTGTCTGTATGTATGTATGTATGTATGTATGTATGTATGAATGAATGAGTATGCGTGTGTGCTTGCACACGTACTGCACATACTTATGTATATATCCACCCACCCACCCACCCACCCATCCATTTATCTATCCCTCCACTCATCCACCATGTTATATGTGCATATGTCCAAATGTAATATATGCAATTTATGCATCCTATGTAATAGGATACAGTAGATGATAACTCAAAGCACATTTGAAGAGGGTCAGACTATTAAGAAATCGTATACCTAGCCTTACAATTCAAAACACCATTAATGCAAGAACTTGTTATTTAACCATTCAAATGAAAAAAATTAAGAATGTTTCAATCATATCAAGTTGTGTATAATGATCGCCTTGGTAGTGTTTTTACTTAGAGAATTCATTTTCTAGCGCAATGCGTGTACGTGTAGATATATGATGGGGCATATTGTCATATAATTACCCCCATTACATACATACATACACATACATACATACATACACATACCTACCTACCTATATTGTCCACGTCACACGGCGATCTACACGAACCAGGGTGAAAAGTGGTGTCAATAAGTGATATATTGGATCGGTTAAGTTATGTTCACGATGAGATATATTTGCTTACACTGTTTATATAGCTATGGGGAATAAATAAGTAAGCTACAAACACCATATGTACGGGAGAAAACTTATATATGTACAGTACAGCTATATGCATGAATGATTTAACACATACTGGGTAAATGATATGGAAGCTAAAATTGGTTAAACAGCGGTCATTCAAGGTCAACAAACACATCGTTGGAAATGTCATACATGCATGAATTTCGCTTACCACCCTTACCCCTACCTATTTCAATATCCTTTACACTATTTAAATCTCTATGGCATTTTAATTTGAGCTTTGCGATCACATAAACCACGTTATTTGGTGTGCAATGGGCGGATGAAAATTGAAAGGAAATGATTCAAAGAATTGACTCGTATAGACACTTCAATCGGATATAACTACGTTTACTTATTCGGGCCTGCTGTCTTATATCCACGTAATCCATTGAACTCTGACAAATTACCGGGAGACATTCTTGTTAACTTTTAGAAAAAAATCATTATCTTTTTTATTCTTCCGTTTAATGTAAGTTTAAATGTCAATTTTTGTCATGACCCTCGGCGAAATGTTAAGGGTATAGTTCACGAAGGTATGTATGCAAACGTGAGCATTTTTTGTCAAGGATTAATACTTCGATGAAAACCAAATGTGTTGCGCTTGAGGCTATACGAACATGTTCAAACTAGAACGACCTCAAATTGATATTACGACGACTTCTAAATCCGACAGCATTTGTTGTAAATTTCTTGAGTCAGTACATTTTCCTTTTTCAATATTTCTTTGTGTGTGTGTGTGTGTGGGGGGGGTTCTTTGCCTAAAGAATGTGAACGGGAAGGAGTGAGTTACATACCAGTTACAATTATGGTTTGATTAAGTATAAGTTATAGTTTGATAGCAGAGACCTTCATAATTCATTAACCTCTAACTGGATCTTTCAGGCTATACTCCACTAGAAGTCAACCGTTTGGTTTGAACTTGACAAAGTCAACATTGACACTAAGGTTTGCAGTAAGTTAGTTCGATATGTACGTGTTGCAAACATGTGCTGACCCCCTCATTTGCTATATTTCTTTATTTTATGAAGAAAATGTTTTTTTTTATTCAATTAAAATGATTAGAGAAAAATGTATCAATAACAGTTTTATTTTTGAAATATTGAATACGTCATATACGTAATTGCAATTATCTCTCAAATGCTCCTTTGAACATTTAATAGATAGACGAAAAGATGACAAAGAAAAGAAAGAAGGTAGACAAAACAGTGTATCGATGCTCAAAGACGGCAGACATTATATACAGGGCACCGGTGCTCTTTAGCAGCAGAAAGGGAGTAGCTATTGTTTTAGTCTGGCAGTAAACTGTTACATGATGTTGTCTATGACCATTTATCTGATAGCACTACCTTATGTATAAATCTCTTAAATAGCATTCAGACTCAAATATCAAGGTAGTTACGAAGTAACGTTATGCTTTCAAGCGAAGGTATGGCGAGAAATACGATATTTAGAATGAAAATATGGGAGGTTGTGGTCAGAATATGTAATTAGACGAAAACTTTACCAATTAAAACGTGTCCATATCCAAGACATTACCTGATTTAAATTCTTGCCGTAGTCACAAAAACGTTACAACATGGTATGAAGTATATTCCAAGGAACCATATAGAAAGATTATAAAGTGAAGGCAAGACAACATATAAACGTTTCTTATACACGTATATATAAATCATCTTGAAGTGAACTAAAAAAGATGTCTTCATGAGCAAATGGTACCATGACCTCGGAATATAATATTGATTATATTGTTTATAAAAGAAATGCCTTAAATGTTGTAAATCACCTGTAACATTTCTATAAACTAACGACTATTTATCATGACTATTTCTTTTATTCATGTTGAGCTTATTTATAGCAGTCAATTTGTTCAATAAAAGACGTAAATTGGAGAATGTAATGCGTCATCGTTATTTAACTGTAAGGATATTATGTTGTACTCAGCAGCCAATGTTATTACATGCATTGACGCAAGAATTGTTTATTACTATACATGCTTGGTCGAACGAGACACATGAGTGCCATTGAGTCTTTCCATTGGCCATTACATTGTTATAGACATACGTCGTCTGGTTTTTTTTTGTATAAAATATTTTTATAAGAACACAGGTTATCGCATTGAAGAAGAATATTTCTATTCATATTTGAATCCAGCAAGTTTCAGTTTAAACCTTACATTTTTTCTATTAAAAAGGGTACGGATGACTTTACTATAAGTCTTCGGTATCAAGTGTGCTTTGTAGGATTCTGTCCTCTTTCAAAATGGTGTAAGTCGTCAGACTTTTTTTCTGACATCAAAATCTTTCAATGGTTAAGTCCCTACCGGGAGTCCCTAGTGCTTCTGTGTAACACTTTAATAATTAACCTGGAAATGAATCTCCCCTAGAAAACGAAATGTCAAACAAGCTAAACCTTTCCAGACAGAGCTGTCAAACTGGCGGCGGATTACATTGGCATGGTGGGAACTACTCCATGGAATTCCGGTAGAAACATGAGAGCCGTCCGTCGTGAATTGGTTCTTATCATTATCTGGCTCTGTTTTCAAGCAGAGCGAAACGAAAGAGATATGCTGAAATGTCAGATTACATATTTTACAGCAAGACGCTTAAAAGTCTCCTATAAATACGTTAGTGACTCTACACACAGAATTTGCCGGCGTAGAACCACGCCGCAAGTTTGGTAAGTGTGTAAGTTACGATACAATGCACCATCAGAATTGAAATAACTTAAATAATATACCTTGAATTGAAACAGGACTGAAACTTTGTCGATAAGACAAACTGTTATAAAGTATGGTGTTTCAATACAAGACTGTACTCAGGTGTATATATATATATATATATATATATATATATATATATATATATATGTGTGTGTGTGTGTGTGTGTGTGTGTGTGTGTGTGTGCGTGTGTATACACCTGAGTACAGTCTTGTCTGAAGATCGCTTGAAGCCTGAAACTGAGTAACTACTTATTAGATTCTTATTCTTTTGAAGTATTTATATATATATATATATATATATATATATATATATATATATATATATATATATATATATATATATATATATATATATATATATATATATATATATAGTTACTCAGTTTCAGGCTTCGAGCGATACACATTTGTGACCTAATAGGGTTGCCACTACTCCTCTAGCGACTCGTAGTGGCAAAGACTCCTTACGTCACTCGTATGTTTCTTGACTGAACGAAGAAAAATATTGGGATTAACATCTGAATATTCTATACATATACAATGTATCTCACCATATCTCACAATTGTGCGAACTTTCTTAAGAAACGATGCATATCTCCATATAATACATTTGACGAGGGATGTAATTAGGATTAGGATTGCCTATCTTTGTGTCTACGTATTAGTAACATATATTTTCATTATCCTACCTATAAACGACAGAATCCTCATAATTGAAATACATGTAGTATTATCAATTTATAACAACTCAGAGTAATTCTTAGGCTGAAAACGATATATGATTATAAAAATGATATATGGAGGTATGGAATTCGCATCTTAACGGAAGGCATTTCAATGTTGTAAAAACGCTGCAAGGCCATGCTGGGTCAGTTACGGTCCTGCCGTCTGTCAATATTAATGGGCACATGGAAGTGATAGCGTCATTACAGTGAGTGATTCTCACATGTGATATCATGAATACACAGTAGTTGTGACCTCCTGGCAATCATGATATCTAATACCTAGATTTACGGTGCCCAACAACAGGATGATGCAGTCAGTGCGATTCTTTATCACTCAATGTTCTATTTTTAACATGTTGAATGAAATGATCTAATTGGCAGACAGTCAGTTCTATTTAAAGACATTAACAATTAGAGATGAGTCTCGATTGATTCTCAACCATAGAATATTTCACATGTATTGACATTTTGATGAGAGAAAACAGATGGTTTCAAACGGAAGACTTCTTTTAATGCTTTGACTTTTCAAATGATGGGTCAAAATTAAGTGCTCGTTTGTTTCATGGGGTCAATCTTTCTTCCTTTTACTTAACAATTTTTCAAGGACATAGCAAAGTAATAAATGACGGTATAAACCGTGTGTTCTATCTTCAAACATTCGCCTATGTCGAATGAAAATGAACTAGGAAATGGGTCTTAAGAGATTGAAAAAGTTGCCAAATTGAGCAAAAACGTAACAATAGCGATTTTCAAAAACATGTACAGCACGCACCACCTACATTCTGGAGTAAAATGCATTGTTTTACACGCAATCTATAAGAAAATATGACGATGATCCAGACAAGATTTTGACAAATTTGACTTTTCTAAAGAAAGGTCATTTATATAAATTTTGACATACCATGTTTCCGCACAAAATTAACAAAAACAATTAGATTTTTGGCGACATGATGACTGATGCAATCCGAGGTTATGCATAGTTCGGTACAGTTTATAGTTTATGTAACATCCGGTAGCCGTGTTCGTGCTGATTCTCCTAATTACTGTACAATTGTTTGGCGGAAACATGCTTTTATTCGAAGTTTGTTATACGTACTCATGCGATTGAATATTAATTTCTCGATCGCAATATATAATGACAATAAACGGGAGCTATGGCATATCAATTCACCATTTTCTTCTCAACACGACGTTAATTTGAATTATACAAAAACACTGATACAGCATAAATTGAATAGCTTCATGTAGAGCCCAACACAGGTTTTACTTACTAATACATTAACCAAACCTACACACTGTAAGGCGGAGAACACAAATGCATGATGCACGTTGTTAGTGCCATGAGTTTAGCAGTAAGCTTTTAAAAAAATGTGGTTTCCCTACAAATCCTCCAGCAATCAAACTCGTTCACATTAAGGTTTTTAAACAAATTGGCATTTATACAAAAGGGTGCAGTCATATATCTGCTATGCAAATATAACACAATGCTGACCGATAGTGGACAGTAAAATTTGACATCTCTCAAAAAGGAGTCTTTTATATTCATTTCTGACATGACAGTTTTCGGATCCGCACAACATTACCAAAATGCTGAGTTTTGGTGACAAGATGGCTGATGAAATAAATGACGCAGTAACCGAGGTTCAGAAGTATGAGGACTTACTAGGCTCTTTGAAGGGTTTATCCCAAACCGTCAGTTGTTTTCAGTTATTTGGATTGAGGGCATTTACAACAAGATTTTCAAACAAAATCGTCATAACAATGTTGTCTGCGCATACTTTTGTAAAATAATACCTTAAGTCATGTTCTAAAGATCATGTCTTTCTTGCAACATAAATAGCCATGATGTATATATGAAATGCTAGACTGTCTACACAGAGTGTCTATCTGTTATGGTACGGTATCTATAGAGATCATTAGTGTCTACTCGATTGTATACACATAGACGAAATGTTTAATTAACTTAAGCTATAATGCTGACATCACATGGCGTCGATGCTAACATTGCATTTGATTTCTGTTATCAATGTATCAGGCACACGCACAATTACTAATGACAAGTAAGATAACAGCACCGCGATCAATTATAGAAATGTACATACAATGTCTTACCGTGACATGATCATGAAACCGGATAAAATCGTGAAAACACAGTATTTTCTCTCTACTTTTAACAGGAATGTCTCCATACGTCCAAGAACAAACCATTCATTGCAAGTTCTGTGCATGGCGCTCCTTATATGTATTCACTAAATCACCCTCAGGCATATTTTGGAAATCACATAGAATACTTCGTGGTTGAAGAACGCCACAGGCAGACGTTTATTACATAAATTGAACATTTCTAAACCAACTATAATATTAAATCTGAGCATGTCTGAATAGCAGTGGTTGCCTAAATTGACTTCGTAAATTCGGAAGAGTAATGATGAATTTAAGCTGTACACCTTTTTTAATATCACCATATTATATTACTGTCATCATATAGAGGACACCTAATACCATAACTGACGGAACTATTCTGCTAATTAAATGATAACGATCGCGATATATGTTTATGACAGACAGGCACATTATTTGTTTATATACGCGAGGTGTAGAACGGATATAACTTTTGTGGCTGTCTATGCGGGAGACAGGATACTGCTAACCGTTAGGACAAAAATTCATTACATATAAGTTAATGTTAGTCTAGAAAACTAGTTATCTGATTATGCTTCATTTCTAACAATGTTTAGAAAGTTAGAAGAAGTTCTCCTAATGGAAGATTGTTTTAAACAATGTCATTAGTGGAAGGAGATTTTCATGTACAAGATTATTAAAGAATTAGCTTGATGCGAATGAAACCAGAGCATCTCTTCAATTTCTTCTCATTTGCTTACTTAATGCTACCTGCACCTTTTCTGGCCATTAGCGTCTGCTATACTACATGATAGCGTGATGAAGATTCAAATGGTGTAAATAACGTCTTCATTTGCACTGTGCATACAATTTGAAAAAGCATTCACGCAGTAATAAATAACGTGGGTTTCATTGAAAATTCCTTTCCATATAAATTAGTTCTCCATTATATTTTCCATGTACTCATCAAAATATCGTTTGTCTAAGTAGGGCATTGAATACAGTATGAAAGCGCAGAGACAGAACGTCATAATGAGTACATGGTTGATTTGTTATATAAAGGAAGAACGTTGAAAGCCAAAGCGTGTTTAAAGGAATTACTAATATGAAAAACTTCCATGCCTTACGCGAGACATTTGACACTTTGGATCACTATATAAAAACTTCAGGGAATACAAGCAACTGACTAAACATCAACATGAGGTCAAAAGGACGAAAGAAAGTAAAACATGCCGTGCATTTGAAAAACTATTGGGGGTACTGCCAAAGTCCATCCATCATCATCAGGTGACGTTTATATAATGGCCAATCTTTCATCATATTCTAATATGTTTATCTAAACATACTAATGGCGGCAACTTGCTTTTATCTTTTGATGATATGATCTCATTCAATATGTGAGGTTATGGTGGATTTTTTTTTCATTTTACATTATGAAATAGATATACCCCATGGCGTGTGATACGTTTTTTTTCCAATTTGATATCACCCTTAATAAGATATCTATGAAGGTTCATATACGATTGGGGTTGGGCGTTGACATAATAATGTTTTGTACATGCCAATATTATGTATAATCCTCGGGTGTAAATTCTACTTCTTACTTGAAAGCGAGAAGAGGTCCAGAGTTGTGACTATGACTACCTCGGGCAATCGCACTAATTATTTTACTCTGCACGAAGTGTGCGCTGTAGGGATTCTTATTGTCTCCATTGCCCTGACTGGTAACATTTACAGTTTAAATCCATTCACTCACGTATCCCCTTGGACGGTTTACATTGAAGCTGACACCTAAGAAATGGTTCTCTGAAAGTTGTTTGCCGAAGTCTTAAAGATATTATTCAATACAGTGCTAATGCAATCACAATGCGGGTATCTTGAAGCCAGTCAGGGTTTCCAAGGATTACAGATGGTAAAGTTAATGCATTTTGTCCCATGCGTATTCTACAAACAAAGCTTCTTGTCCTGGTACCTCTAAGGTGTCAAAGGGGCATTCCGTAAATTAAGGTATTGGTACTTTCTTGTATAAGGTGTCATTATTAGAATGAAAAGGGTAAAGGTTTTCCAAGAGCTTCAAATCTTTGAAAATCATACAAAGCCCAATTATCTTGAAGTTGTCGATGTGTCGAATTTGAACAAATAGGCAGCCACCATTATCTTAAGAATATAATTATTCAGTTTGTAATTGTGTCTTCGATGTTTCTTTATATTCTATTTTCTTTTATGTGTTTCCTTTTGCCTGCATATCGTTTCCATTAAAAGAATGGCACAGTTCTAAATTAAATGTAATCTTTCATTTATATTGTCTTTTGTACGCCTATATGGCTGGGTGTGGTTCTTTTTCATTGTATTAATAATTATATATGTATGTATAAATAATTATATATATAAATACAATATGTTAATAAATCAACCATACCAGACTAGAAATCAATTCTCAGAACGGAGCAATCCCTAAATCACCACATTTCAAGAGAATTTTACTGTTTGCTTTCATTCTATACGAAAGGTCATATCATATTTGACCTTGACTTTCCACTCTGTGTAAATGTGGTCATTATGAGACGAAGTCCCATCTTTGACTTAATTCACCCCCGGTGATTTCTCCCCTGGGGTTGTAGACGGTCAAAATTGGTACTGCGTCTTGTACTACCTCTGGATAGAGATGGTGGTTAGGTGGGTCACAGGTAAGGTAAAGGTGGGGAAATTGGACTTCTAGTATAGTGCCTTAACGCGCGCGCGCGCGCACACACACACACACACACACACACACACTTGTAGGTACATACATACATACATACATACATACATACATACATACATACATACATACATGCATACATACATGCATACATACATACATACTACATACATACATACATACATACATACATACATACATACATACGTAAGTACATACATACATACCTGACTGCCTGCCCGCCCGCCCGTTGTCCGCCTGCCGCCTACCTACCTACCTATGCATACATACACGCACGCACGCACGCACACACATACACACATACACATACACACATATATACATACATACATACATACATACATACATACATACATACATACATACATACATACATACATACTGGGTCACACGTTGATTGTTTTTATTCGTGTGTAGAAGTTTCAGTACATAGATGAAAGTTACGCGTCCATAGGGAAATGCTCATACCACTTCTACCATATGCAAACAGATTATCAGTGTTACCAGAGAAAAGTTTAGTATTGCCTAAGGACAAAGTATTAAGATTAACATTTAAAGCAATTGAATATAATCCTTATTATGATCCATATCAACAAACACGGCATGATGTCACTCATATGTGTGCAATGTTACATCCTGAAAAGTCCGTTAAGCCACCACAAGTCCCATATGATTTGGATTAGTAGTGCTAGAGTATCGTGTTATTCGAAGACTCCCCCTATCGCTCTTATTTATGTAGATATCCTTATGACCACGTAAGAGTATACAATACTTGTTATCAAAATAAATGAACAAGAAAATATTCGTGTATGTCGTTGTGCTGTTCCGGTCAGAATAACATCTTAATGACGCGATGATTGCGATTGTCGTAGGGGTGTACTTTGCCTGTTTGTACAAAAAGGTTAAGAAAACAGCTATAGTTCAAGGGACAATGGGATAATGACTGACTGTACCACGTATTCACTTACACCAACCAAATGCCCCATAAAAAAAGTCAAGTGTACAGCTACATATTACCTATGTTTGCAAATAGCAAATCGCCGTACAGTCGAATTACAAAGCTCAATTCCAATATCAATCGCATGCACGTATGTACAATGTAACGCGACAGACAGACGCACATATATCCAGATATACAACATACATACATACATACAGACAGACAGACAGACAGACAGACAGACAGACAGACAGACAGACAGACAGACAGACAGACAGATAGAGAAACTGCCGGTCGGACTGACTAATCATGACAGACACAGACAGACTGTAACAACTCTTTCGATAGAATTCTTAAGAGTTTATAAAAATAAATTATAGAGTTCTTTCAAAGTCATGACGGTGCAGTATTCTGCTGAATGGTGTCTAGGGGAGACCCTTTTTTTTTATTAAACCAACGTTATTGGTTAAGATAAAGAAACAAACTGTATTTTTTCCAATCATATATCACGTTAGTAAATGTGCCTAGTACACTCAATTGCTTACTATAATAGATAACTATTATGTATTACAGTAATCTTCATGTACCTTGAGGAATACACATATTTCACGAACCTTAAAGTATCACTCAGCATACAATATGAATGTAGAAGCAATGGGAATAAATCTTGTAGACTTACCTCGCGAAATATGAGTGTCTGCAAGTTTTCCTTAACCTGCAATCTTCACTTTAGAGACTTAACGCCAAGGAAGATGAAAGCGCGAAAACTTGCTGTCTGTGTGCAAAGTTTGTAGGATTGAATGTCCGAAAGAGAAAACTTCCCACTCCACACTCAGCTACTGCAACAAAGGAACGACCGCAATGTTAGGATTGCGAATTACCCTAGTCATGAGAACACGAGAGTTGCATTTTATTGCGGAAGATCGTGACTACTAACTGGTAATGACAGCGTAAACGGATAGGTTGATGTGATTCTCAGATGTGCAGGAGACGTCAACACATACACTTAGTCTGATTTATAAGATAAACAACATACTACAGACCTGTTGAATGACCCTCTCAGCGGCTTTCAAATAGTTTAACTTTGAATTCACGTGATATGAATTTCCCGCGAAACAATTGCACGAGTCACATCCGTGGTGTAAAACTATGCAATGCCACAAGCCACAAATTGATAACGAGCAGATAACACTTTCATTAATTTAAGAGATCATGCTCACACCAAACAAATGTAAAATGCCACGAATTGTATCTTTTTCAAAATGGTCCTTTACCATTTCAAACATAGTCAAGATTAACAAGAACGTGTTCACGTCTTGTTTCCGGACGCAAGTTTATCAATGATAATGTGGGTATATACTCATATCGTTAACATTTGAAAAAAAAATCAAAAAATTATTTATATGAACGTAATTAGCACTTGGGAATCTTTACGTTTCTTTTTTTCATCTCAGATATATCCATCTGTCTGATTAGACCCATGAGACAACAGTGTACCACTGCTGGAACCATAGAAGTGAACAGGAGCTGAAGATGACATTTCTTGCTATTAAATCGAGCGAAATCGACGCGATGTAAAAGCATGAAACGACTCTCTAGAACCTGGACGTTTTGAAAATATCTGAAGTGGCGTTCACCTTCAAAACTAAAGGTAAATAGCTGATTTGTGTGGAAGTGTATCTAACTTTTGTAACGTTGTAGACAAATGTACACAGAGTACGCTGCGCTCCTGGTATATTAAAATATCGATAGGTTGAGAATGCTAAAGAAAAATAAACAATTAGCTTTGTATACGACAGGCTTGACATGTAGTTATGAAAACTGTATCAAATTGCCGTGACCTAAGCATGACACCATTATCCATATAAAAGGTCTGATGGTATAAGCGTTGATGGAAACGTAGAGGACAAATCATGTATGTTACTTGGATCTACATGTAACATAGCGATATTTGATAGTGATAATAGGCCTTACATGTCATATTTCTGTGACGTTATTTTTAAAAAAATCGAGAACTAATGTTCAACTTCGTGAGTGATTCATGAGCTTTGGTCATTTTAATGTTCGCATCTCAATGACAGAGCTATCTTTGACGACATTGTCAAGATTTTTGTTTTACTCCACATAGAGACAGACAAGACATTCTTTAGCTTCTAAATAGCAACATCTATACTTTCGTGATGTACACGTTTGTTTGTTTTTCTTTTGAAGGGTTATTAGTCATCAGATATCGTTGACTTCGAACAGGATGACACATTTAAATTTGATGCGACATATGAACAGAGCCGGCTGACCTTAGTATTAAGATGTCTACGAACCTCTTTGAAAGAGTTAGCTTCTTGTTTTAAAATAAGCCACGCTATCTATTTGGTTTGCGTAATTCCTCAAATATGGGTAGAATGTTACATTTACGAGAAACGAATACAAGACACTGCGTTCGATGGACACAATTTCGTCAAAACACTGACCACAATAGCTTCGATACTAGAAGTGTGTGTTATACTTAATTAAGACTGCAATGTTTGACGGATATCTTATTTGTCATCTGATAATAACCGATGTAGTAGTTTGGAGGGTTTAGGATGATCCAATATACCAAGATTCAAAATTTCGCCTCAAGGAAGCACTATTGCTCATGTATACCATAACTTCTATACTTTGAAATTCTTCTCTTAGCGTGCTGTTAAAACTCATTCATCACACACGTACTCTTCACACGTCTTTATTTGTCCTGAAAAACTGAAAAAGACACCGCTGTTTTCAATACAAATGTGTGTCTATCTGCCCCGAACCACATTGCAGTTACCTAGTTACGTCAGTTAACTTTAGACATACTTAAAACAAATCACCTTAACAATGATTTGACACACTTTGAACAGTTTTAAATCTGCATTGAAATATCATCTTTTTAGATCTCATTATTATTAATTTTTAACTTTTTTACATTTCTGTTTTTAAATGTCATTCCGTGTCTTTGTATTTTTATCCTGTTTCATATTTTGTTTATACTTGTGTATATGTACATTTTAAAATACTTTTATACTTTTGTTCAGCGCATTGAGATTGTTTTTAATGTAATGCGCTTTATAAGAAATAAATATTATTATTATTATTTGTCACACTTTTCTCAGAACACGCCACTTGTTTTCAATACAGTTTTATTATTGTCCTTTCTTCACAAGATTTCAACAGACTATCACAAATATCATGAAAAAAACCACGACTCTCAAACGAAAAAGTTGATCATTATTAATGATCATACTAAGGCGATCACATTTACATGATAGCTAACGTATACTTATTTATTCCATGCGTGCAATATGGTGCAATGAACATTGGGCTAGATGACAAATAGTCAGGTAGGATATAATTGGTTTTAAGCCTTTAACTAGGGTAATGTTTATTTGGTGCTGTGTGTACAACCAGTAATATTCGATAGAAGATGTCAAACCTTTTTGTATTATCACAATTGCAACTCCATTGTATACACTTATAGTACAAGCAACTGCTTACCACTTTCATTTTAAAGTTCAAAAACTTCATCATCAAAGGGCTCATCTGCCTTCTTGCGATGACCATAAACAAATGTTAATGTTTTTAATCTGCTTTCTTTATGACCATCTACTGACTTTTTTGTCAGCGTTTAGTTTAAGTGTGATTAAGGTTTACGAACGACGCTAGCTGATTTTATGTGTTCACTAAAAATCTGCAATTCTACAGAACTAGTAATGATGTCAGTCCAACGTCTCCACCATGAGTGATTGTCACATTAACAGGACTCTTTCTTTGAAAGACGATGTTGAGAAGTTGGGAGTGACTACGCAGCAACATGAGCTTTTAGTTCTACGCGATGGCAATCCATATTGTCGCTCAATCCCAGATACACACAGCGGATTGACTGTGGTAATCATGAAACTTCTGTTACAGTGGAGGTACCTTTTCAACCGTGCATAACTATAATATATATATATATATATATATATATATATATATATATATATATATATATATATATATATATATATATATATATATATATATATATATATATATATATATATATATATGCTCATCATTGATAAGTGTGTTGAATAACTGAAAGCACATGGTAATCATCATGCACAGCAAGATTGTGTTCGAGAAAGACTATTAGTCTCCGGACAATACAATGTCGCTGTATGTTTTTTTTATTGTTTTCAAAAAATGACCCAGTATTTGTTCAACTTACACTTCCGTATTTACACGAACAAGTTTTAACCCCAACCCCACCCCACCCCACCTCACCCACCTAAATCAACGAGGAAGGTCTTAGCTAAAACAGTTCCGATCCATTTATGTCTGAAGTTTTTTGCACCATGTTGATTCTTGATAGCATCAATGCAATTATTTGTAGTATCTAGGCAAAGTCTGATCCATTAGTCTGACAGCAACCTATTGAAGATGTCTACTACCACGGCATAGTCCTATCATTTCACTAATTCAATTTCCTAACATCACCAAACGAATGTCCTCAAGGCCTCTTATATTACTCATCTCTTTAACTATAGCTGGCAGACTTAGCTTTATTTTTTGGCATTAGGCCTAGAAAAAAATGTTTGGTTCCGGTTACAGGACCCTTAGATTTTCACTGCTGACCCTCAACTCTTTTTATGAGTACAAAATAGTAAAATCGCGAAAAGTGTGAAGTGTCGCCAGAAATAGTGGATGGAAACTGACATCAACTAAGAAAGACAGTATAAAACCGTTCTCCCAATCTGTAGTGGCTATACATCTGATAAGAAGAAATAAATAACACGGGGACCATTTGGAAAACAATGAGAAACATGAACTAGACATCACACTCACACATTAAAAACATATAATGAAATAAATAAAAAGTCGACCTACCCCACTTATTTTAAAGTTGAGTGTAACCGGAACCACACAATGTTTTTATTAGGCCTCATCATGCTTTCGCATTATTTGGTTATCTTTCTTCCTTTGTTTATTTTTTTCACAGTTTGACCGAATTACAAAATTAAATTGATGTAAAGTATTAAATAAAAAGTAAATAGATAAATTAACATGTTGAATTTGGCTAGGTTAGGGTTAGGGCTAGAATCTTTAAGATTGTTTTGAATTATTTCTTCTTTAGATACGCTAACAACTTTAAGGTACTTTTTAGATTATCATGTCGCATCTTAACTTTCTTTAGGTTTACTTTACTGTCTTTGATTTGCCCACATTTTACTTGTCAATAATTAACTTTCTTTAAATACAACTTCCTTTCATGTTACTCTCCTCTCATCTAATTTAAAACTGCAAAGATCAAAGCGCTCTGACCTTATTTGATTTTCTGTTTGCGACGTCATGCGGTTAAAATCAACGTACTTGAAATCAACCAATTAGCGAGTCACAATAGAGAATAGTACAGTTAGGGTACATATGACTGTCAGTAAAAATGAAGCAATAGCAGCTGTGTTTTGCATCAATGCTGACCAGTATAGTAGTTGTGACATTGACACCGATAGTGTATGAAGGTTCTGGCCCAACATCATTAACCCGGTAGTAGTGAAATTCCGCCGCATGTTTATACGGTCAAAGTTTATCAACAAATAGGTTGTAATGTCTTCAATCCACGTCGTATACTCATAATCAACATTGATTGACTCGTTGCTCTCGCATGGATACGGACCCATCCACTGAATCTTAGGAGCCACTCTCCTTTGTATTTGACATTTCCCACCCTTTATTTTGTAGTACAATGACAGAACGATGTTATAACTTTGTATAATGCCTTGGAAAAAATTAAAAGTTATGCTGTTATTTTGCTTAAGAAAGCTCAAACTCACTAAAGAAAGGAAGAAATCAGGTTAGAGATAAAAACTACTACTGCCAGCAATTAATGTGTTAACTGTCTGGGGGGGGGGGGGGGGATATTGACCATTTTCTTTAAAACCACGACCCAAAATTTCTTCTATTATTTTAAATGGAAATGGAACAAGGTTTCATATGTCAAAATTATGACAGATTTTCATAACTTTGGTTTTCAGGCAAATTGGCTGCCAAGGCACATTCTCCATTAAAGGCAACAAAAAATATTGCTTACAGGTTGATCAAATGGTCGTATTTTTCGCGATTCTTTTTCTTGACTGACATTTTAATTTGTAATCAATTATATCACATATATGTTAGTGACCACAGGAGCTGTTTTATCAGTTTGATTATATTAATTCTATATATATTCAATATTTAACTCTATAAAAGGTGTAGATGACTTTCTTTTCAATATAATGACATGCTCACAATCTATGTGACATATTAATTTTGTCAAGTATTACTTTATGATTATTAATAAAGCTTTCATATTCTGACCCAAGTTATATAGAAAGTATTGGTATCGTGGTACATGATAGTTCAGCTGTTTAATATACAAATCTGAAACCTTCCTTTCATTGCACACATTACAACAAACGCCAGAACGTTCCCCAATACCAAGTCTAAAGCGATGCAAGTGATATGTGTCATTTTCGTGTGTGTGTGTGTGTGTGTGTGTGTGTGTGCGCGCGCGTGTGTGTGTTTGTTTGCTCGTTTTTGTTTGTTTGTTTGTTTGTTTGTTCGGCTGTCTCTGTGTGTGTGTTTGCTTGTTCTTTTGAAAGCTTTTGGTGATATTTTCAGCTGTCGATGACCATACATTTATCTAAAGACGAGAACATGCACGAGACAATATAGAAGGAAGAAATTCAACGGACACTGTAAAATATCAACGGCCGCTACTAAATAAAGTTTAAACTCGGAGAGCGGATTTCTGATTTACTTTGCTGGCTTATCATTAAAATATATGTGTTAGTGTTTGATATACTTCAATTAAATATCAGAGCTTTTAGTGCTAACATCAAGCTGAATTAACGAGATTAGAAGGTAAGATTGCGATAGCGACAACGTTAACTTAAAAGGAACCTTCGTGTTAAGTAGTATAGTAGCTTATAGTCATAGGCAAAACCGGTAATTCTTCGATCGCTGCTTATAACGTGTGTTCTCTTCAGAATACGTCGACATGATGGTTGCAGTACACTGAATTTTAAACATTAAATATGTACAACATCCTTGTAAATTCTTCACTGCAAAAAGGCAAACTATTGCTACATGTCTAAGGAATCATTTTATCAAATGCTGCTGATACTAAGTTACGTACCCTGATGACTGGAATCTGAATCAATAGGTATCTCAAAAGATAAAGCCATGTACTGTGAATATTCCAAACGTCGCCTCTCTGCTTTTCACCCGGAAGTTTGTCTGATAACTTGATCAGCTACAGACCTCTAGAAAACCTTTCACAAAGCTAAACGTAATACTGTAAGTATAGACATGGATATGGTAAGCCTATGATTTGACATTACTGTCTACATTCCTGATACACTGTTCTCAAATAATGATTAACTCTTCAGCCCAAAATTTGCCCTATCAGTGGTCTGTCATGCATAGCCAGATAACTACCATGCACCGACCTATTTCTGTGAAAAAACTGTTCTGAAGTTAACCGAAATGACAGTCAAGTGGCCGGGGATAAACAAAATATATTAGTTTTGCAACAACCCAAGAAGTACTACAATATATAATAATAACATAGGGCGCGGGTCTGTATGTCAGGTACAGTCTTCCCAACCAGAATAACTTATTAGACAATGATCTCACATTTTAAAGTCAAATTCAACTCATTTTTTGCATGCTACAAATGCTTCGTGATGGTGAGGGGTGACTGATTGCTTCATAGCTTCCACAGAGATGAGTTATTCCAATAAATTTGACATGTGGTCTTCATTGATGGTGGTGTACATACGTATCAAATTAAACTTAAAAAATTAGCGGCCATACTTTCAACAAAACCAATGTAACATCAGTACGCATAGGCTTGATTTAAGTGCCTATACATGTACTTGTTCAATTATGTGCGATCTTTCTGTTTGGAATAGTCTACTTGACCTTGACCTGTATTGTCAATGCTAAAAGTGAAAACGAAACAATTTGTCTCATATCACCATTTCTATCAAATATTTCACAAAATGAGCATGTTAAAAGATAGTGTACCTACATATATCAACTTCAAGCGTTGTGTGATATCGTAGGAAGTGTGCGCAGTCATACACTATGTAAATGTATATTGTTACATATGATGCGCCTGTTGGATATTTGTCTCGTGCCCATGAGCTTTAAGTTTTAAATCGGCTTAAAGTCCATGCACACGTACATATGCATTGTGCTCATGATTTTGGAATATATCAGCTTTAGAGTAACAAGTATTGGTTACAATGTATTCACACATTTGAACGAGCATGATACTGTCCGTAGCTCCATTCAAGCAAAGTCGAGCGTATACACGATTGGTACTGTGTTCTCTAATAAGGATTATGTAATGTTAAAGTATTTCTTACAACTCATACGTTGACTAGTTTCCAGACTTTACTATTGGGTAGTAGATTGAACATTGAACCTATTCACACACTGTAATTATTTCATGTATCGGTGTTTACATTACATTCGTTCCTGTTTTGGGAGAGACACGCACTGTACTAATGTATTATGCTCAGAATAATTTCAAAATATTTCATTATTTTTAGTTTTATACGAACTGTATTTATACATATCATTAAGAAATGTGAATCGATACCTCAATACTGTATGATGTTTCAGTACGTGTTCCGACTGCTAAAAGCAAAACCCCTCGAGCAAAAAACAAGTGACCTATCCGTCAGAATGTCTGCGATTTTTTTTGGGTAACGTGTAGAAGTGGTTCTGTTGTTCAGCTCTTCACTTAGACTGTCGACAGTCGTTCGTGCCTTTTTTGCTACGTTTCATCTAAAACAAAGTCGTTGCATCGCTCTGTAGCACTGAATACTAATGCGTACTGATAGGAACTGCGACAGTCTACTCTTCACTATGCAGTTTTATTTTAGCAATACAATTCAATAAAGTGATTAGTGCTTTCATATGATGACTCACTATAAAACACATTTCACACAAAAAGTTGGTAGAATATTGTACTTTTATATTATAGTCACCATTTGTTACCAAAGATCTAATTTTAGGAAAATTACGTAAAATCTCAGTAAATTAATGACTGGGAAATGCACAAAAATATCACAAAAATGATTTTTGAGTTTGGCTATAAATAATTCCAGTTTCTTACAGCTTTAACCCTGAAAATTTGTCATGATGAATGAATTGAACTAGGGATCTGAAATATTGTTGATGCAATTCGAATTTCAATTTCCTAACAAATTTAACCGAAAACACTGTCCGTAACTGTCGACAACATTCAACATGTAGTAGACATAAATTATAACATCGTCTGATATTTTAATTTAGTCTAGTCCTGCTTGCAGACGGTGCACACATTTCGTATGCTAGCAGGACCAAATTTAGACGTCGTGTTCTACTCATAACTTACTGTGACATGGCAAAAATACATTGTGTAAATCGGACTTGTAGACTTACTATAAATATTTCGCTAATCATAACTGAAAAGGTCTTGTCTGAAAAATGTTCGATCCCATTGACAGATCAGAGCACTAGCGTCTTCCAATGGTATGTCAAGCGAAACCATCTACCGTCTCCTATCTGTCACCATTATTGTGTAGAAGACATCACAAAATACTACTTTTTATCGTTAGTGGTTGAAAATTTACAATCTTTCACCATTACAATGTTGTTTTAAAAACAAAAACCCAGCGAAATGACCTCATATTGCGAGTTTTTAACGAAAAATTAAAACGAAGGTCTGGACTACAATCTCATGGTTATTTTTTTTCCGTATATGTTTTACTTTAAGTGAAAACATGGCTGCCACCACATTACCGCAGATCAGTAATGTTGACTTGGCGATTTTGCCACCAATATTGATCATATGAAATCAAAACTCCAGAAATGAACCACAAAGAACTTTCCCTTTCAAAATGAGGTCATTTAGAATGATTATTATTGTCTTTATTGATGACTGACGCCGCCTACAGTGACAGCGTACACTTTCAGGCTAGGCAACTTTGTCAGAGTATTTGGAATACCTACTGGGATGTACCATTCTGTAGACAAGGGTGCAGACTTTGGATTTGAAGTCTGCAGCCTTGTTTTGAACAAACACTTGGGAGCATGATGCATAGAATTCAGACTACGTATAGCATATTAGATTGCTTGTTTGCTCTCAATGGTTTCTTTAGAAAAGTGGCAATTTACTTGTGGACTGATTTCCAATATGGCATCGGTCACAATGCTCGTTAACATATTTAATTTTCTTTAATTACATGAGAAAATCATCACAAATACAAAAAAATGTGTGTTGACTTGAAATTAACAGATTTGAGTATAAAGCTACCTTCTGCGCAGCAAATGCCATATATCAAAGCAATCTGACGAGTAGTATTTGAGAAGAAGATGAAAATATCCGAAGATGAAAATAGAAACAAGTTGACAGATGGACGACAGACACCACTGGAAAATCAGCCTAAAAATCTTAAGCTCTGTCAGCTGTCGCTGACTGCGGAGCTAAAAAAGATAATAGTACTCTATTAACATGTGGGAGTAATCCAAACGGAACACCATTTGCATTAAAACAGTCATTCTTTTTCAAATAAATATCGAGACTGACTAAAATATTGATATCCTAGGCCTAGGTTAGATTCAGATAGACTATGTATGTATGTATGTATGTATGTATGTATGTATGTATGTATGTATGTATGTATGTATGTGTGTGTGTGTATGTATGTATGTATGTATGTATGTATGTATGTATGTATGTATGTATGTATTTTTGATAATTGTATTGAGGAAAAATAGTTGTAATGTCAATTGTGTATTCGGGGATCGAGATTGTCTAGTACAATGTACAGGACGTGAACTGCACACGATGTGGAACTACAATGACAACTCAAGGAATTTGCAATATATTACAATTCAAAACTATTCATGATAGGCTTCACAAATATGTCCGATATAAAACATTTCAACACATGAAGAACACACCCCGACCTATATGTTCATCATGTTTTGTTGTTCACTCAATCCTGTGTTACGGTAGCATCTTCTTTTTTTTATTACTAGACTTCAGTTTGACAAATTCAGTTTCTAGACCAACACATGAAGACAAACAATGTAGAAATCGCCATTGTGTGTTACTCGTACGTTGTCATCAACAGGATCTCCTAGAAAATCACACTGCCGACAACATTGCCGTTCCTTCAAGGAGCCCGTGCGATGGCAGTCACTATAGCTACTATCAATACCAAATTTCATCTTGCTCTCACTCACTAGTTGTGCTTGTATTGTCGCGACAGCGCAGTCGGTATTCGAATCCTCTGGGTCACTCTCTTCCAGGTTTAAAGAGCTGTTCATGTTGCTTTCTTCACTTTTTGAGCATTCCGGTTCAATGCTCTAAACCGAAATCACCACTGTACGCTATTGCTTGGCAATGTCAAATTCAAGTTTAGGGGGTATGACGTTATGCATTTTCAGTTTGACCATGGGAAAGCACCTAAAATGGGCAATATGCTGAATCAGATACACATGAACTCGCAAAATAGGAATTTCAAATTTATTTTAAAAGTTGCACAGATGACAAGTGAACACAATAAGTGATGATTCAAATCAATAGTCAAACACCTTCCCAATCAATGCAAGTCACTTTGT
Organism: Glandiceps talaboti; assembly: GCF_964340395.1. Lineage (NCBI taxonomy): Eukaryota > Metazoa > Hemichordata > Enteropneusta > Spengelidae > Glandiceps > Glandiceps talaboti. The sequence continues at coordinate 15,103,108 of NC_135560.1, read as the reverse complement.
TATTTGAGTAATGTTTCCCTTTAATATCAAATTCCTTTGATTGATCGCTTTTAATATGTAAATTATGCAGATGATGTTTGCTGTCCATTACTTATAGTTTCAAATGTGTAAGAAATTCAGTAATACTATCGACTGTTAGTTTGTTTCACATATTAACTTTAGTGAATCCTGACATTTAAAAATAATGCAAGTTGTTGGATGAATTATCGATACATTATTATGGACCTAGCAAGTATTTAAGAATGTTTATTTTGCTACGTTTTGTTGTAAAACATGAGATATTCGAAGACATTTCTATATGTGAATGAATGTTATTTTTGAACGGAATATCATGTAATTGCATGGAATTATTTTACATACCATGAGGTTGACAGATTGAAATCTTTAATGGGAGATAACGTGCCACGTAAATATGCCTTTGCATTATAGCCAAACTAACTCTCAGCAAAGATCACGACCACTTCGCATTCGAAAAAAAATTGCTGACACTAAGCGATAATTGCACCAGTTATCGAATAACATTGAAGATTTCTAACAAATGTAAAATTTGCTATAACAGCTGTTCATCATTGGATAATCATTTGTAGTCTCCGCTCATTTTTTTTCCATTCTAATCGTCTCAGGCGCCGTTAAATGTTTGGGCTACATTCAGCATCTCATGTGCTTAGCTGAATAAAATTGCCCAATTTTCGCGATTTAATAAACCGTTAACTACCTAGACAGAGATTTAGATGTGGGCGCTGGATTGATCTTTTCAATGTAGTTCCAATAGCAAATTTTGTCTAACTAAGACCGCGGTTTCAACTCGGTGTAATCGTGATACACTCGACAACACTCACCACATCAAACCATTCGTTTGATGTCACCGACCGTCGTGATCGTTTAGTGGTGGAATGACGTGAAAGCAAAGTTTTGTTAACTTGGCCTACTTTGCGATCTTTGGTTACTAAATGAATATGTCATAGACAAGGAAACATTCCAGAAAGTAAAATATCAATTCTGTGTTATATTAGCAGATAGATTCAGCTGGAACATATGTTCCTCATGGTTGAATTCCGCCTTGTCAAACGGTAGGTGAAATCTGATTCTCCTGTTACAAAAGATCTACCTATGGAATAGCTTATTTTTGATATATCCCTTGATGAAAACAAGGCATCACACAGTTCTAGGTACAAGGTTTTCACATATAACGTTTCACATGACAAATTTAGCCTGCATAGATACGTCATACGAAGACTGGAAAGATAACATTTCAAAATGTTAAGTATACATGTATGTAGCAGGATCACAGAGGGTATCGGCAGCCTAGCATCAAACCTTTTACAGAAACAAGAAATGCACAACCATTATAGCAAATGTCATTCTATATTTACCTTCTGTGGGGGAAGATTATGTTATACTTGTGTCTATCTATCTATCCATCTATCTATCACATTTGTTCGATAGTAATAGCAAGAAATGGTTACGTTTTGGTAAACATCCTACGAATATCATCACACAAACGGCTGCTTACACAAATGAGACAAAACGTTGTAATCTTTGTCTTACTGAGAAACTATGTATAATCAATGCTGCAAATATGACAGTAATGACAGTGTCCTTAAGTTCATGTATATTGTAAGATGTTTCCTTGACATTACACATCAATGCAATCTTTTGAACAAATTACTACATGGATTTATTTATATGCAACATATCGGGAAATATTTGACTGGGTTTACTTTTAAGTCTACATGGTTAATCATATTGAGACGTTCAATTATGATATCTGTTCAGCATATCAACACTTCTATATATACGCATATATATTTCTGTATAAATATGTCCCCAACTGGGACATAAATCACATAAGGTCTGACTCTAAGTAACTCTCCGTTTTAACTTTACATTTTATGTATTGGATTCCAATCTTGTCAGGGGTTTGCAAAATTTGACATTTGTTCCCATATGCAATAAGCTACGGATTCAAATACAAGATTAAATGGTAAGATCATGATGCGCATATTCATTGGATACCTTTATCTCTACCTTTGGTTTCATCCATTCCTTTGAATTTAACTATGAACCTTGATAAGCCTTATGCAAAAAGAATGTAAATGCACTGAACACCATTAACCGAAATCCATTTACTATTGTCTTTTCAACAATATGCATACTTTTTTATTAACCGTACGTACATTAAGCGGTTGTAAAGTTAAAGTGCCATTTAAGTACCTGAGTACACATAATGATCGCATTGCTGTAAATCTCACTAGTTGATGCATGTTCCATTTTGACTGAGTAGTCCATTTAAATGAAACAATAGCCACCAATTCAATCCTTACTTGACCTTAAGCATATATGCATTGAATGGACAATACATATCAATATCTATATTGCGTGACGTCTAAACAATTAGGATTATTGTTTTGATCGACTATCAACACACAGGGTTGTTAGACCTATTCAAAATGGGTATAGTAATGTCGGCGTGGCAATGTGTTTTTAGTCATATTGCCAGATTTGTAATGTGTTCACATACTTAGTAGCTAGTCGTGGTTTATTGATATTGGTGGATTTAAAGTGCAAAGGCATAGCAGGAAACGTGAGTTGATTTGTATGACATACCCAATGCTAGAGTCACACGGTTGGAACCATATGATGGAATGACAGATTGAAGACATGCGATATTTCCCTGAATACACTGCCAGCAAACAGTGTAGTAACAAAGTCTGATTAAATATATTATTATTTTAATTTCTCAATTTCTGTATCAGAAGTCTACCGTAAGATTTATATTTTTGTGCTAATTCACAGTATACAGTGTTATACTTCTTTTGCATTAAACATGTATTTAGGAAGAAAAGCAACAAAAGCTTATTTTTCTTTCTTCAAATCTTTTGAACACAAAGCTCCACCTTCTACTACACTCATCTTGATTATTAACGGGAAGACATTTCTAATCTTAATATCCCACTTTTATTTTAGTTTGTGATGCATTTCCAGGAACCTCGTATAGTTAAAATGTCAGAAGCGCCGGGTTTATGTATGAGCTTTTTGCTCAAATGAAAATACTTGCATAAACCCACCTCGATTAGACAATTCTAGTATGGCATTTATGTCGATACATGCCTTTGCAAATGTCGTCTGGCATTGTTAGAACAGTTGATTGCATAGTAGGGATTTCCTCAACAATTTTCCATGTATAATAAACTACGTCAAAGGACTATTTATATTAGTGGTATCTTAGTACTAGGTTTGAGTTCAGACTAGTGCAAGTGATGATTAAGTATACTTCAATAAGTAGAATGCTGTGTAGTATCTTTTAAATATGGAGCAAATATTACGCCCAAAAAACTGTATAAACTCAACTTGTTCACATTTAAGCCGAGTGCCATGCTGTCATATATACAATAATCACACTTGGTAGTTGTGTGAAATCAAGAGTCATTCCATGTTAAGGCAGAAAAGAGTGCTGATGTACAAGCTCATAAAGTCTCTCCAACAATTACCTTATGGAAAGCTTCTTCCTTGGCCAGTCGAAAAAAATAACAGAATTTGGGGGTTCAAAGTATACTGTTCATGGAAATTGGCAGGCAATTATTCTTTCCCCCCAAAGTTAACACAGTATTTGACTGCCATGTTCGATTCTTAAATAGCTTACTTTTTGATATATCAATTAAACGCCCAAACAAACTGTATAAACTCAACTTGTTCACTGTCATATATACAATAATCACAGTTGATAGTTGTGTGAAATCAAGAGTTATTCCATATCAAGGCAGAACAGAGTGCTGACACACAATGGAAAGAATTTGGGACTGCCATGTTTGATTCTTAAATGGCTTATTATTTTTTAAATATCAATTCGACCTAAAAAAAGTGTCTGAGTACCCTGAAAATGAGAATGAGTTTTCATGAACAAAGCCAGAGCAAACGTTTAGGATTTTCACTTCTGAGATGTACACTAAGTTTACTAAAATAGTATATGTCCTTTACTCAAACATGTATCCAATGCAATGTTTAATCTTTATTATAAAAAGTACATTTCATTTTCCTGATGTAAAAGCACATGATACTACATATCGTCGAGCTCTTATAAGAGTATAACGCATATATCTATAAAATCAGAACGTAAAAAAAAGTATAGGTATATGTTACGAAGTAGTACTAAGACTGAATTCATAGCACTCCAATCGGCTAAATTAGTTTAGTTAGGCTTTTCATTCTTTCCGCTGGGTATTAATAACATCGTCTTATCTACTTTGGGGTTTTCTCGTGCAGGTAAATCGTTGCATTATATAGGCTAAACACAATTTTACACCCAAGTCGAGAAGAGAATGCCGCATTAGCACTTTATTGGTTTAAGTGAAGAGTTAGTATGCTTCTTTTTCAATATTTTCACATTTCGACAGCGATTTAATAATATCATATCACAGGTAGTGTCTACTGTCTACTGCTGTTACACGTTTTTATCTACGCTAGATCATAGACAAAGGAAAAAGTATCTTTTTACTTTGCTATTCACAATACTACAAATATTTATGGGTCCACGTGGGGAATGGTCATACCAAAATAATTACGAACATTTGCCCTACGACTTGGAAACCATAATTATGTATCACTGTGTTAGCCTCTAAAAGTACAATTCAAGTATTTCATCTTTGACTCATTTGCATAATGGATGAGCATAATATTGCGTGGAACTTCTCAGAGTGTATGTACTAGTATTATAACACATACTTCGAAGAAATGAAAAACCCAGACAGGTTATATTTTTAACAACAATGTAACGGTTTTGCAAAGTCCACCTATGATTTATGACCACCGAACTTTTAATAACAATCTCACAAGCGCGATACACACATGAATTCCACCCTTAGGATAGCAAAACTCTGTTGCCGCATTAATGTTAGCTTGTCTTCTTATGATTGGAGAAACATAAATAGTCACAAATTTATTACACTGTTAGCGCTTTATGTCCAATGTTGGAAGACTTTATTAAATTTGAGACACTTGATGAGACAACATCTTTTATGAGACACATAACAAAATGTTGCTGTTTTCGGACTACTCCCATGCAAACTTGCTAATTGGCACCTTTAGGCTTTAGACCAGTGAGGCATTTTATCACCGATCATTGGAAACATTTAAAGTTTACGGTTAACGTAAACTGAAAACAAACCCACAGCAGTCGTTAAATTAAAAGTCCTTTTAATATTAAAATCAAGTTTATGCTATCTAAAGTGCAGTATTGAACCTACTTATTTTTCGAACTACAGCGAATGATGGTAAGAATGATCGGTATTATGGCTCACTGATTTATCGATTTAATTTTCGCTTATTTTTCATAAAACGAATTTTCGTGACTGAATTAGATTTCAATGATATGTATTTAAGTGCAACATACTTAAAGGATAAGGTTTGTTTTAAACATTTGAGAAATGGACGATATTATACACAACAGGCATATATGTATATGTCAGTTTAACGAGTATATGATTTTATTTATCAACGTAAAATTCTACAACAATCGGTCACTGTAGATATTTCCAGTAAGCTATACAAAGTAAATTTCTTGTTACAAATTGAAATATCTAATGATGAAGCTGCAAAATAAATGTCCCATTAATATGGCATACTTGTAGCTGAGCTTGAAGGCTTGTTTGAAAGAAATTCATTACATTCTGTAGAATACGAAGATTTCATAGTAATGGGATGTAATGACTAAATAGTTATAACTGACATACTCTATGTTAAATTATATTTAAAAACATGATGAGACAACATCTTTTATGAGACACATAACAATAAGTTGCTGTTTTCGGACTACTCCCATGCAAAGAATCTTCCGTGAATGAAATACAGACGGCTATTTTGTCTAAGCGTTTAGAACTTGATGAAGGAAGGCGTCACATTTCTAATATTCTAATTACGTTATGACAATTAACAAATAAGATACAAGCCAAGATACTAGATACTTAACATCTATATATTTTATCTTATCACATGTTCTATTCCACAGTAGATACGATTCAAGGTGTTTAACATAATTTCAAAATTGTGAGTTAGAAGCTCTAAAGCAACATGAGTATTGTACTTGTACATACCTTAATGTGGGTTAAGAAGGTTGTTTCTTCACATAAAAAACTGTAACTTACTCTGTCCAAGACAACACTCTGGAGAATTCCGTTCCCCAATCAAATTTGCGGCATGGAGCCATAGTTCTATTTATGAGCATGCTCGCAAGGGAGTTTAAATGCAAATTCTGTACGTCAGTTCCAGGTGCTTAACAACACGGCCAAATAAGACCAATTATAGCTCAGGGTAACTCATTATCTCGGTGAAAGTTTCACGCTTACTGTTTACTATTCGATTTGTATACCCTAAGTATTTACTTAGATTGTTACCTTCGTGATATAGGCAAGTGCTCTACCGGCCCACGCAAATGAGTCTCTTCCCATGCCTTTGCCGAGTCTCGCCTGGATAAAACATGGCCAAAACGTTTACATATTGCGCCTTCACGACAATCTTCATGGGTTGAAAGACGTTCATAGATTTCTTTGTAACCAGAGTCATTTTAGCTTGGACTTACTTCAATATCATGTTTTCTCATGTATGCGAAATTATGGTGAATACAGTTTTATCTAGATATCATGTGACATTTCATCATTTTTAAATATGTAGTCATCGGCTTTTTTGAAATGTGTAATACAAGACGAGGTATTAAGTTGCGGTGATCAATTTCCTCTCAACAGCAGAAATTTCACAGAATCAAATTGTAATTACTACAAATGTAGATGTACAATATCACTACATATTACATACAATACAAATACCTGCGAATGTTAACTGTATATTGAGCATTACTCCGAAATGTAAAGGGTATATGTCGTGCATAAAAGTATCGCGTGTCTTAACACATGAATGCTGTCGGTAAAAGTAGTTAACTCTTTGAAGTGTGTTTAAATGGATGACATCCATAACATTTCTGCTTCATGGAAGGGCCACAAAGATTCGCATATTGTTATTGATCTTGAAAAAGTGCAAAAAAAAATTCTTCGGATATGGAATATAGATTCATACTTGAATAAGGTGGCATGAGTGTCCATTAATCCTGGAAATGTCGATTTAACCTTTTTGTACAATTCCAAACATGCTATCGATCAAGGTCACCCTTAAAAGGATTGTTACATTCGATACAACGGCAACTGCAAGATTTGGTTAAAGGCCAAAGTATTGATTTGTGAGTTTTATAAAAAATAGAATGCACCTTTAGTGCGATGTAAACACACGAGTCGAATTCTAAAAGATTGAACCTAAAATAGGAATGTGGTCGATGAAATACTATTCAACAGAATCCTAAGGTCAAAGGTTATTGGTGGTCTATCAATTAAACTTCGTAATATATCTCTAAAGCAGATGGCTACCCCAAAGGCAAAAAAGGGGAGGTATTGTGTCTCCTGTGCCTGCAAGCACGAACCTCCAACCATTTCTCACAACTTAACAAGATTTTTTTAGGTATAATTAGTTGTCATTAATATTCATTGCACACAGTCAAAATGTATAATATATGTATAGTATTGTTAAAGCAAGCAACAAGCTGTGCAGGACTTACGCTCAGCGATTTGCAGCAATTGTCAAGCTAAGCGCTCTCTCACATATGTTTATCTGTCAACTTTGATCATTTTATTAACAAATACAGAAAATTACAGGGAATTACTTTATGCAACAGGTGTAAGAACAAATCTTGTGTGAAATAGTATTCGCTGTTTTGTCTTTATTATCAATCTTTTGGTATATGAAAATTGGTTACATAACTTGCGGGCCACATCCAAATAATTCGCCATATGGCGAATTCATGTGCATGTCTACTTAGAGGAGCTAAAATTAACTCCAGAGACAATGAACCCGAGTTCACTCATTTACTGTTTCGCGCGCGTACCCTTTCATCTACTAAAAACAGTTTTGTATATAGTGAGTAATTGTACAGTGCATGAAGAAGTAAGATAGGAGATACGGCAATGGAAAATGGGTCTTACTGATATTGTCCTTAGATTTATTCATAGACAGCGGGAAGTATGCATTTGAGCAATAACGACCGAATACAATTTTAATGTAATCTCCCAAAGATACAAACTATTGTTGGGAAAATCTTTCAATGAGTATGAGATATTATCTTTACATCGATTTTCAGAATCTTTCATTATGACTTAGAATTCGACTTGGAAATTGATACGACAAGGACAGTAATAACTGCAATTTGACGGTACATATCAAAGTAAGGGTGTCGAGAAGGTCGAACAAATGTATTATAATCTGCATACCATTAATGTTGATAAAAGTGTCGTTTTGAACAGCGTGTACAAATTATTCATCCTCTGTATTGGCATATCTTTGTAAAGATTATTATTTTTTATACAGATAAGATGCCATGCAGAAGCAATGAATGCAGATGAAAGAGTCTTGCTGAATCTTCACCTAAGCGTCTTATATTACATTGCAATCAACTCAATTTGTGTTGTCCACATGACATCATTGTGCCATTCTGCTAGATCATATTTTTGGCGTCTGTGTACGATACTGATAACCAACCACTCTGACATACCGTGGTGTTAGTTATGATATGTATTGAAGCATACCAGAAAAAATATTCTCTGTGCACTCAATATAGCCAATATGGCACCAGTTATTCGAGAGATAGTCTATTGTAGGCGCTCTGATAATTCTAGTAAGTGAAACTGAGTGTAAGGTATCATATCGGAGCACCTTTGCAATTTCGAATCTGATGGTTTTGCTTTGCAAATAATTATCAAAACCGTCTGAGTGTTTGATTAGTTGATTTCTGTCTCAGGGGCTCGTGACGATGTATAGAAACTGAGTTTACTTCTGCTTGAAAAGATTCCTTTAACCAACTGAATTTTATATTCACACATTCTGCCTCACCTCACAGCTGGATCGGAACCAATAGTGCCGCAAAACAAACACCTGCTATCGTTATATTCATTACGAAAAATCGCCAATTTTGAACATTTCCAAAGGATTCGCAAGGGAATCGATACCTCTATACATACCTATGTTCCGAAGAGTCATGCTTTAAGATCACTTTAATGATCATGTAAATTTAGCTCGGAAACGCGTGTACGTTTAGTGGCTGTCCTCTCAGATAAGGATGTGATCTTTCTTGAATAATACATCGAACAAAGTATGTGTTCGACAATCACTTCAAACACTTTTAAAACAAGTTCCTAGTTATTAACTTGCTCAAAGCAAGTACTCCTAAAATGTATCGATCACAAGGCAAATCGTCTATACTATCAAAAATATAATGACCTTTTTTTCATGTTTTTTTCTAACGACAAGTATTCATCGACTCGCCAAATGAACATTAGAATCAATGAAAAATGATTTGTACCAGTAAGGTTTAGTACGATTATTCAAAATTCATCACACTTATCAACAAACTTTCGAAATCTAAATTCGAGGTGATTTGTACCAGATGCACCACCCCACTATGTTATAATGAACTCAACAGTAAGAGCCAAGACTTTTCTATACAATCAATGACATCTAAGACTTGTTTTGTATGTTTTTATCACGTGTTTTATGGAGACGCGCTCTTTCATTGTCTGAGGTTGAATTTTAATGTTCACGTCAACAACCCTTGCTAGTGGATGTAGTGTTCAATGCCTGTTGGGCGACGAAACATTGATATATTGATATATTAATATTTTACCATTTGCACTCATAGTAGATGTTTTTTATCTGAGGTTTTGAACCCTGCGACTCCCTTATCCATTTATGATATGCCAAAAAGGAACAAATAAATGGAATGATGTGTATAGGATATCATAATGACTACCTATAAGATATGACTATCTCGTTGGTGATAAAAGTGCGTAAGTGTCAATGTATACGTAAAAAAAGGAGACATTTCATATTTCGAACTCAATTTAAACGCAAAATAACATTAAATCACTATCGCTAGGTTTAGTGGCACGAATAGTGTGTCAATGCTTACTTGGTTCCTTAGCTGCGAGTGTATTAAATAACGACTGCACCATGAAGATGATCCATGTAAGACGAAACGATCGGCATGAAACCTTGATGAATACACTTGCAGGTTATCACGATTCGGTTTTCATACATGCCTGTAGCAATTTCGGCATTAGCTTACAACCTGCCTCCTTACTATCAATTGACATTAATTTCTAACAGTCACAAAGGCAATCACGAAATCTTTATCTGTTTAAATGTCATTAAAATATTATATGATTATATGATACCGACACTCTGTATAAAACAACTATCCCCCTTGAGGACAGTTATCAACTTATTGAGGGAATTTGCGAAGTTTAAGGCAACCCTGACATCATTGTGACCTTTCCATACCTAGTCTATATAATATGAGTTACTTGTGTTATGTATGCTATTGTCCTTCAGAAACATGGCATATGAAAAAGCAAAGACGAGACACGAACTACTATTCTCAGAGTAGCTTCAAACTGACGATGTGTGCTACGTGTGGAACAGAATCGTGCTGTTGACATGAGTGTCGTGATGTGTCAGATGTACTTCTATACATCTCTCTAAATATTAAGTACTTTGGTAATCTCGGTTGCGATTTCATGGGTTTGTTAGATTGATATGTATATAATTGTGCTCGCATATGTGAATCTATTATAGGTGTACGTACTTCATAGTGTTAGGATCTCTTTCATGACCACATTTTTCATCTGTTTTAACTGTTATTAGTATCTTTTACCCCTGTTTATCAAAAGCCTAGCTTCATGTACTATTTGAATAGGTGTGTTTATTATAAGAATACAAAATAATCAAATAACTTTAGCTACCTGGCGTGTTTTCCCGTTGTCTGGCAATTGTATATTTTCAATAGACTGGTACCAGTCTCCCTTCGGAGGTCTGTGACATATGTATGAAATGTTTGAGTTTGTTATCCGTCTCTAAATTTCAGTTTTGTGATTGTTCCCATCTACTTTCCAAAGTTTCTAGTTACTAGTAGTCTCCCAAGAGACTGATATCAGTCACTAGCGCTCGTATGTCGTAGATAACTGACACTTGACCACTAGTTTTAAGTTAGTAATATAACAAAAGCGAACAATAGAGAATGATAGACCGGTCGAAGCATTGCACCATGAACCAGCAAATCAGGGAAGAAGAAATCGTTTCGCATGACATAAACAACTGCCGTGTGACTTTTATGGTGAGAAAACTTATCAAGCTCCTCATTTGTCATGAATAAATAGTATATTCGGGAGTGTAATGATCTGTACTTTTAATATCATAATTTATCTCATTCATAATCTATAGCACGGCTAAACTCCTTCACTCATACAAGTCTCAGGATTTATGCGTTAGCCCAACTGTTTTGCAAGGACTCAGTCAGGTTGTCATTTCACACGAAAAAAACACAATGTTATTGCGTGTTTATTTTTTTTTTCAAATACAGAATGGAAAAAGCTTGGAGGCTTGAGTAATACTAGAGTTTACAGTACAATTAATAGCATGTAGCGTGGTAAATGTATATCCCACAGACAAAAAGAAAGCTTTGACATACAAAAATTCAATCAATCATAAATATGTATGTCATTAAAGTATTAATAACTGTTTTGTTATTTTATTACTGAGGAAGTAAGTAAGTTACGGTACTTACAAAAAAGGAAAAGAAAATAAAAAGACAAAAACGGGTAAAATGTTTATCCAAATTTATTCTTGACTGAGTTGAACGTGTGTTTTAAACCGTTTAAATCGAGGAAGGTAGAGCCAAGCCAAAACAACTTGTGAAGGGTTAAATTTATCAAAATAATAAATGAAAAAAATAACGTCATATAAATGATAACAACGTTTATACTTATATTAACCTGTAGACCTCCAGCAAATAATTCATAAATATATTATGTACCAGTTGTAAGATTGCTCCAGAAACAGACCTTTTCTAGAAGACACGGTGTACTAACCAAGCATTTAAAATACATACAAACTGACAAACTTGTACTATATTTACCTGTAGTCATGTACTGTCCAATCGAATGTTGCAGACGCAAAAATCTTGAAGAGTTGCAACCACAAGAAGTGTAAAGGATTTCAGAGATTTCACAGCTGTGGCTATGCACGTTAAAAGTAATACAAGGCTTTGATGAAAAACACTTCTAAATTCTAGAAAGATTTGGAAGTGTATTGTTAGAAGCCATAGGAACTTTAGTTAAGAGTAGTCTAATCCAAGAAAAGGTATCAATCTTTTCCAGTTTTGACAGCGTATTAAGATATAATAAAGCGTAGCAATCGTTCAATTTTTGAGTTACTTGTAGTTCATGAAATCCCCTAACCAAAGTCGATGGTGCTAATATAATTAAAAGACATATTACTTAACAATTTCTATTCAGCAAACTAAGGTAGCAGTGTCCACTGGGTAATATGAAATGCGTTTGAATTCCACCCCCGAGTGTAAAATAGCATTTGGAATTTCCTTAAAAGATAAATTGTGCTACGGGGTCTTGAACTTTTCACATGTCTCTTATATCCTGTTGAAAAGACTTTAAAGCTCTCGACAAGTAACATGACTCGGTGATTGGATGCAGAAATATTTGAACCAGTGAAGCTTTCTGTCATCATAGTATAATATATTATATTATCTCAAATGCCTTTGGGATATACTAACGCTTAATAAAAGAATGTATAAATTCAAATATTTTCACTACTAATGAGTAGTTGCATTACCCGAGAGCGTCGATGAGAAATGGGCTGCGATTTGTGACGCCAGAAAGGCGATTATCACTCAGTCAATTAGAATTTCAATTTTATGCCTAAGCCAAATTTACCAGTGCCTGAAAAACGCAATTGGATTTGTTAGTTTCACAATAGCCCACAGACGTAGTGAAATATTTACAACTGTTACATTTTAATCAGTTGACACACGCCTCTTAAGAAACCGTGTTAGAAGCTTTTAACATCCAGTATTTAGAAAATTAAAAAAGGAACCGAACCAAGTCACTCATGCATGCGTATAAATACATACTCTTTTTTTTAGCAAATGCACAATGGAGATTTTTCTACATACTGTGTATGTCGTATATTCCAATAGTAAAATATCAATATTTACTCCAGGCTATTTTTTCATGGCAATAGTCAGAGCTTGATCTTTAGAAAATGTTACATGTGTTGACGTCATCATTCGGCATTGAATGACTCTTGATTACGTTTCATCAACAGTGTTTTCCTCAACAATATCGACGTTCCCGAATTCATATTTTTTCATGAAGTATCAATTCCCAATGCTAATTTATGCATTAAGCATTCCAGCGTCCTATTATTATTAAATTATTATTATTATTATTATTATTATTATTATTATTATTATTATAGGTATAGATATTCTAACCGAATGTCCTAGTTTTGATGTCCACCTGCCACTTTGCGGTTGCGATGTGCAGCACTGTGACACCCACTATCAAACATTGACACTAAACCCCTTCTGTTATATTCATGTCCGCACTCATCAATGATGAAAAATGGTCGACATCGAAAGAGGAGAACTAAATATTACTTAAACAAAGTTGTTTGCGGTTCGCCTGTTAATCATGCAGTATGATTTGTTGATCTAGAGTCTCTAAATTCATATGTCGCAGGAAGCAAACCCTTACTCTATCTAATGAATAGACAATTTGATATTATTTCAAATAATTTGGTTCGTTCACCCGATGATAATATGATTGACATAAGGGGTCTTGTTCCTATGAGCAGAAGGCGAATAGTCACCAAACCTTTACGTTACGAGAAGTTTCCAGCTAAATAAAGGAAAATATTAAAGAAGAATATAAATATTAATTACACCTTTATACCTTACAATTTTTTCTTTAAATGGCGAAAGTACTTTTTTTCTCGTATGTTCAACACTACAAAAACAGTGACGTAAACTTGCTTTGTTGTGACGTAGAACGACCATGGTATACATACTGCGTCTTCTGTTTGAAATTATTGAACTTTGCTTTCACATGCTATGATGCAAATCATTGCAATGTATATGTCCTGTTACATACAAATTCATCCTTGAATGATATTTCTCTTTGGATTGTGAAATACATGACAGCTTGAAGCACTTTTCTAAACGTGTGAAATCTCCTATTTTACCAAAAGCGCGTGAATACCACGAGTTTGTACAACTATTGCTCTAGCAGCACCCGGTCTAAGTTTACTAAACACATGCATTCACTGTTGGTACACCAGGTCACAAATGCTAAATTTTCATTCTATAATTTATCGTATGTCTATCAAATCAATTTCTACATGTTTAAACTTTTTTCCCAATACAACCATGATTGCTTTCCCAATGGATAACATACTTCCTAAATGTTTTATAATCCATTTATTTCAGGAGAGGCAAAACAAATTTTCCTGGCAACTATCTCATTTTCCTTCGAGTTCACATCATATGACTGTCCTTTTCATTCTGGGTAAGTAGGTGGTGTCTTCCTTGTAATTTATTCATGATGAATGAAACATTTATAACCTGAATATTGAATATGCCAATGGCGGCATTGGAAATCTAAATCAACAGTGCACAAAACCTTTGCACTGATACATTGAATGTATGTTGACAAGCGTGATATTGGTAACGTCATGGTTGTAATCATCTGCAATGTCAAATTATTTACCACTGAAAGGTATAACAAATCAGTCCAATCACACACAGTCTGGTAATACTGAAAATTGGACATGTGATATGGGACATGCGTAGCATCCCATTGGACATGTTATTGCTCGTACGTACACACTCATGGGAAATATAGTAGTTGAAATAATGAATGACCTAAATTTAGAGATTTACTTTCCTGGGTGACAGACAACAGTTCTGTCAATGAAAGTTAGTGTTGTAACACCGATCATACTCTGTTTCAAAATAAGACGACTGATCTGTTTGCATCTAAAAGGTCCCATTTGTGTAACCCAATGATTTACACTTCGCTCAATGCTACCGCAAACAGAACTGGACAACCGTGGGTTGAATGTATAAATTAAAACAAAAACGTGTCTAATATTTCAAACAGTTGTAACAACAAGGTTCCACTGTATGTGTTTGTGCATGTACCTCGAACTGGTTTTCTTACAAAATAAGATACATGATGTAAAACTTGATATACGACACAACTACTACGATTGAAAACTACGAATATGTTTTCTCGACAAAGTGACATACGTTTGGACGCAATTCATGAGTGTAAGTCCAATGTTAAATATGCATAAGATGTGAAAGCATCGACTAAAATGCCACAAAACTATTCAATAACATTCAATGAATTGATGAATGTGATACAAGTACAGAAATAATTAATGTGAAGATAGATGTCCACTCTCTGTATTTACCTTTCCACGTGATTTGAAAGAAAAGATCTACACATATATCAATTTGCATTTTTAATATGCAAAAAATGACATTTTTCAGATATTTTGTCAACTATATTGACCTTATTTTATGACAAAGGTGCTGATTGAGAAACTAAAGGCCGTGAACACGCCCAACATTGTCTGTCACCTTTGTAAGTTTGAAAGAAATTGGTCTATGTATATCACAGATAAAGCAGCTACAAACGGACAAATGCATGAACACACGATGGATAGAACATCTTGTAGTAACCCCCTTAAAGCTTTCTCTGTTAGGGGCTAAAATACTTACTATTATATTGATTTGTAAAATTATCACAATACCATGAGCAGTACCATAAAGTATATTACAATTAAGTATGCTCATGTAATTTCAGTACCAAAACAAATAGACATTGAAATAATGGGTACGTTTATCTGTCTACAGTAACAGTAAACAACGACGAGATGTTAAATAGGTTAGTGAGCAAAATATGTTACAGATATAATGTCACTTCAAAATAATGTTACAAGGTTTATTCCGTCTCCTCATTCTATCTATTTAAAGAAAAAAAACTAACAGTAAATGCTGAGTACTGTAACCTTTTTACCAAAATGTACCCCATCTCTTGAAAGATCAGATTCAATTTACCTAATAGGACGACTCAGATATGTTTGGTTAGGATATCCTATTTCAAATGATCTAGCCAAGACAGACAACTTTCTGGCTAATGGGCAAAAAAGATAAGGGAAAATGATTTTGTACAAAAAAAGATCATGAATAACAAATAAAACCTTTAAAGATGAAACAAATACAGACGATGCTTAATATTCTACGACGGTAGTATGGCATATATTTGCTTGTGTTGGCAACAACATCCTATCCGTTATTCATGCCTCACGTTGTACTTTAAAGGTTAGGAAGAAAGGTCGGGCGTGGAAAATCAGTGAATCGTATGTAGCAAGCACTCACTGGAAATATTGAGCACCACGATTATACTAATTGGAATACCACGTGCACGGTGTCATCGGGTACTTTGGAAGAGTTAAACACAAGGCCTTATGGGTAGAAAAACAATGACAAGAATGATTTATATTTAGCGTGTATGCACAGGTGTATTAGGTAGGTACATTATTAGGTAGCTAGGTGGATGGGTCGATTGGTAGCTAGGCAGGTAGGTAAGTAGGTGGGTCGATATGTTGACAGCTAGGTAGCTAGGCAAATGGTTGGGTGATTGGGTTGGTAGCTAGCTAGCTAGCTATCTGGATAGCTAGGTGAGTAGGTTGGTGGGTAGGTAGGTATAGATAGGTATTTAAGTGGGTAGGTGGGTGGGTGGGTAGGTAGGTAGGTAGGTAGCTGGAAGCTGGATACCGAGGTAGCTAGCTAGCTAGCCAACTACATGTAACTGAGTAGGTCAACTTGGTAGATAGGTAGGTATGCAGGTGTCTCTTTGAGAAAATTATTGGCATTCATGATGTCAAAAGTAAGGAGATTTGCATGCATTTCTGAATGTTGTCATTGTTGCCATTATAATAATTATTTGCCTTTTGTTAAATGTGTACCACTAGTACAAAGGAACATGAATGCTTACACTGTGGTATATTTAATTTGTTTCTATAATTTTGTATGCTAACAAAAAAAACATACTACAGTCACGATTACCATACCTTGCAAACGTTTACACTTTAATACATTTGGAAACTCATAACACTATATGTTTCGAAAATTGCACGACACTGATGAACAGTATTACGTTTGATTGTTCGCTATAAAGACATAGCAATGTACATGTACTGTCTCCCCCCCCCCCCCCATCAACCCGTTTAAAATCTGAACGCTTTCTGGGGATGGAGAATTATGGACTAGATAATCCATCTACCAGGCTAATTATTGACACCCCCTGCTGTTTTGTATAATGTATTCATGTGAATAATAGTGATGTCATTATGCATTTAGTTTTTGAATTCACAACAATGTCTAAAACTCCCTGTTGTGATCATGTACTTCCATATCTACAAGATAAAATGCATTCCATTAGCAACCACACACATGACGTCAATAGCAACGGATGAGACATTATGAGGCATTAAAAAAATACGATGGTAATAGGTCGTGTGGTCATAACCAACATGTGTGATGGTTGACCATATGACTATATGACTATCTGACAGACTTAGTGAGAGCACGTATATGCTGACGTAGTTACTAGCACTTTAATCAATAATGATTCTCAACCATAGATAAATCATTGAAAATGCCATTTTTTTATCAGTTTGATTTTTTCACTTTTCATATTCACCCTGAATGGAAACTGTCGCATGGCGTCAATAGTGACACAGTTATTCTTTCAAACATCTTTACAGGCTGTTGATTGACAATGTATTGACGAATTCAGCTTTGAGAAATCTCAGAAAAGATGGCATTATCTAACGTATTAACTCACTGTAACAATTTTTTTTGACAGAAAACCAATCGCTATGAGATATTTTCCATGTGTTATACAAAGTTGTGAACGATAAGAGAAATCACAATGTACTGAAAAACATAGTTTGCGTTTCGACATTTTATTTATCAATTTGTCTGACAGAAACGAATATTGACGTCATCAAAATAATTGTCTCTTTTCAAATTTCCTATAAAAGTACTTCAATATCAGAAAAATAAATCACATGATGAATACATATGGTCACGATCACGCTGTCACACCTACTTTTATTTTGCTTTTTAGTTATGCTATGTCATTGTAATAGTCGTTGACACACCAAAAAAAACCTAAACTGAACTAATTCTGTCATTTACATGCGTATACAGATTAATATGTTTAGATGGAAATATGTTTGAAGGCCATTATCCTCACGTCAGCTGTTAAGGTGTAAAGGAGATACGAACGCGAAATCTTATTATCATCAAAAAGCCTGAATATAAAGGAAGGGATTTATGTAAAGTCTGCATACGATGAAACATTAGAGATGTGGGGTCGCTTTTGAGCCTATTCTTTGTACAATTCTATGCGACTGCACCAGGTGTGCCAACAGAGCTGCATGTCTCTAATGTGTATTCTTTATATCGGGCTTTATAGCCTTTAACCATATGACAACATCAGCTTTTAAAGGAATAACTCCCTGTCCTGTGCTGTTCGGCAGAACAAACACATACGTTTATTCAACGATCGAATACGATTTAATAGCTTACACGACTTGCTCTTCCGGTGGAATGTATAATTGGCCAAACTCGTTCAGTTATATCATAGCAAACATTTTGTCATCGAGTAGGTATCCATAAATGTACAATTTGATGTGGTTATTTTAGTTCGAGAATGAAATTACTCAACGTCAGCCAGGTATATTAAATCGCCTGTAATTGATATCACTAACGACCTCTCACCCGCTTTTGACAGAAGCAATGACTAGGATACATCCAAAAGTTGCCGGAAAACTATATTTACGCGCCGAATATAATCAAGTGATGACATATGTTCCAAGCCATATGACAATGCATACAATGCATACATGCTAACTCGTTATAGAAGTAAAGCATATTGTCTGTGTATACTTCTGCATTACATCATTCAATGTCGTTAACACAGAAAATGAAAGCTCATCCAATTCTGACATTGCATGACTCATTTCAAACATTTGTTGCTGTGCATATAGACCTTTAAGTAATATGGCCGTATGATATACTCTATTCACCTTAAGTGCTATCCTTAAAGATGTTACACTACAAAACAAATTGTTTACATTTTCATTACAGTATAAAAAATGGACGAACTGCTGAATACCTATACACTTAAAGCTCACTTGATAACACAATAGTTTTAAGACGTTAGAATAGATCAAAAGATATAACTTTGTATACTTTCACAATCTTAATGTATTTGGTATGTTTTCAAAATGGACACAGTGTCGGTTTTCTAAACACTGTAATTAGAAAATGCCTATAACACCTGATGTTTCATAGCCGAGGTGGTTTTAATTGCCAGAAAGATGGATTTCTGATAGCGTAAGGTTACCAAAGATTCGTATCCTTAGAGGGGGCATGGGGCAACATACAAGCAATACTGATATCTGGAAATGGCATACAATTCGCAATGACTTACCGACAAAGAAAGATACAAACAGATGGTCTTACCGTCGATTTACGTACTAGCATTCGATGTGCGTCCCCCGAAGTGCACTGCGCTTCGCTTTACTCCAAGCGGCTTTGCAAGGTTAGTCTTTTAGAATATGATCTCGCATCGCCGGTATAAGCATTCGCCGCATCGGGGCTCTTATTACTTATTCACCCTGGGTATTAATAGTGTATTTCGTACTATGCGATCGAATCAAATCCATAGGCATGATGTTCTTTGTAATGCAAACGAAATTTGAATACATCAGCCATTGCCAGTTGCCTGACACTAGTAGAAAAAATAGTACAGTTTACGACACTTTCCGTACTATAGTTCAGATTGAGTTCAATTCTGTACTTTTATGCTGATGAGGTGGACGTTTCTGTACTTTCCCATTAGCGCCTGTCTAATCGGATTATACTCGATCTGAAAAATAGTTCAGATTGCGAGTCGGAAGTGATTTGAATACATTTGCATTTAGTTCAGAATATATTCATGAGTTCACCCCCATAACCGGGCAGTAAACAAATGAATATTCAAATCTATCTCGCCTGCATGTGATTCAAGGCGTGTACACTAATTGTTTGACCCACAGAAAACTAACAGTAACACTATTTAGTTAGTTAGTTGTCTGTGTTTGACCACATGAAGGCGGAGGGGGAGGGTGCAAAAGAAAAGGGTTACACACATGTACAGTGTATGATATGATGAGAGCTACATTTAATGTACATGTACATACGAACTGACATGTATACGTACATGTACAACTACGCTAGCATGTAAACGTTAGCAAAAACTCTTACTACTACCTCAGACCACTAAAATACTAGAGTGGTCTGAGCTACTACTACTTGCAAAAAGTATTTACAAGCATTTCCATGTAGGTCAATGAAATATCACCTATGTGGGTTATACTTCAATAGTCGGTCAAACAGCGTAAAGGTCTACATTCTACAATGACAGACATGATTGTTCAACTCGGTGCGATCTAAGATGAATTCACGGTGTATATTTGGTTACGTCGCCTTTGAATTGATGATGACGACTCGTCCGACCTAGACTGTTCTGGTCCAGTTTCAAGTGAAAGTCAGAATTATCACGGTGCCATTGATTATACTAACTGTGATGAAACTCGCCCACTCTAGTCTCTATGACTTCATTAGCCCCAAAATGCAAGAACTTAATAATGGTATTGTAAATCGAAGTTCATGCATGCTCTGACTGTCGCCTGTTTTTTGTTTTCTTACATTTTATACAATTTTGAATTGTTAGCTTTGTATTTCCTGCATTAATGTTGAAAACTGGTCTTTTTACTGTGCGTCTTCAATGCGCAGGTAAAATAGTGTGTTAATCTAGCATCGTGAGTACGCGCTCGCTTATGGTTTCGCATACCTTGGACTGCCTGTCATTCAGTATTGTTTTAGCCTATTTATTTCTAAAGAAAAATGGTCTGTAAAGGGACTGCTTTAGTTGTCACAGTGCCTTTGTGGATTTATAAATCGATTTATGACAAGTGAGTCTACCTATTTTTTTTCCGACCCACTCAGTCAAGGAGTGCGATACACCAATCACCGTGTATTTAGCTTTGTATACAGTGTATGGATAATAGCAAGTTTCGGGACTGAAAAATCATAAATTGTTTGTTAGACTTATTTTTTATTCAATGTAATCTGGGTTGATTGGGAATTTTCAGATATCAGGATTTAAACCTCGGATTTCAACTCAGAAAGGCTATATTTTTTGCCTCAGTCTGAATTATATTAGTAGAACTCTCACCAACGTTCCCAATGTGAAGTGATCTGAAAGTTGGTGAGAGGTCCTCACGTTGGATTGCAGCACTGCATGTTCTTGCCGAGAAGATAAAGAGGTGTAGTAATTATGGTTTAAAACTGACTTTTACAAACGCCAGTCGTGTAGGGTCTATGATTTTTTATGTTGTGGATGAATGCGGCACTTTGATCTGAACCTCAGACCACTATAATAGGAACAGACTAGAATCGCTTTTTGTTTTAGGTGTAAATGGGGCTCTAAACCCATCTTCTCTGTCGTGCATGGTTACCCTTCAAACCTGCTTCAAGCCGAACGTTGTGCAAAACGATACTTCGTGTCTTTACGGGGTTTTTTTGCAATTGTGTTTTAGTGGCCTGAGTCTGAACAAGTGTTCATACAGTACAGCAAAGTCCCACCAACAAAATCCATAGCAATAGATGCAGGAAAACCTCAGTATGGGCGACGGTGAAATCATGGTGTTAATTCTAAAACTTTTGAAAGCAAGAACATATGTTTGTGCAACTTTTGTATTAAAAGCATACCATTCCAATTCAAGGACAACGATTTTGTTCAGAAATGGTGGTAGGACTATAATCCTTCCTACCTCCTTCCTTCCTACCTCCATAGTTCAAAACCGCTGATCGTAACTGCATGGTACAGCGCATCTACATTTATTTCTGAGTTCCGGAGGGCATTATTTGATAAGTACCCCATTCGTCCCTGTATTAGATCTTGTATAGTCATAACATTACAAAGATATGTGATTGTTGTGATCATTTCATTTGCTCATTATGTATTCAAGTGTAGTCAAATTTTCTTAGGTGTATGAGCAACTTTACTTCACCAATAAATTCTACTTTCTCACGAGTATTGTAAAATAACATGGCTATAATATGATACTACACAGCACGTTTTAGACGTATTTGCATATCAATGTCATCTTCAAATTTTCTTGAAGAATTCTTCATCCAGATACTCTAACATACCTGCACACCAAATGTCAGCCCATTCAATCGATTAGTTTTGCGGCTGTCATTCATTTTTACTTTGAATTCTTTTATTTACAAAACAAATGACAGTTTTTGACCCCAAAAATGACCAAAAACAGAAAATTGAAAATATCTTGCTGTCATAAACAAATATGAATAGACTTCTCGATAAAATTCCATTTACTCATTGGGAACATCGAACGTACAATGTCAAAAAGTCGCACTGGCGCAAAGTATCATGGGAAAACTTTCTTTGGCACACCTCACTTAGGAAATATAGCCGCAACAAAAAAGTTAATACTGGGATCATGTCTTTTTAAATTTAGCCTTTACCTTATAGAATAGAAGTATCAAAAGTGTATGCACTAACAAGTATCTGTGGTTTGTGCAAACATGCCAAATCGCTGATGATTGTTAAACAACAAAACTTTGCATACCATTGTCATTAATAATTCTACGTTTTACTTCTGAATCAGTTCTAAACACTTACGATTGAAATGATCGTCAACGATACGCTGATTTGTAGTTGAGGGTAATTAAAAATATTTTACAATGACGATTTCGACCATTAGCCGATGGAGGTGACCCCAACCAAACCTGTCACAAGATGTAAACTTGCACACTTTTTGTGTGTCAATATGTCTGTTCTGGTCAGTCTGTTTTGGGAATTTATGGTACACTCACTGTCGCAGTTTTCAGCCAGGGTCACGTTATTCGACGATTACTATTTGGATAAACACTGCAAAAAAGTAACACCCGTCATTGTTGCTTAGACATTTTCCTAGGGTCTTTTTCAACATGATTTATAGTAAGAAGTAACTTTGTTGATGGTGTAGTCACTGAATTTATAACCCTACATCGATGACTTAGTAATTGAACACGCAAATGAATTATCATGAACACTGATCTACAACCGATCCGACCCTGGGATTCGATCACAATTCATGGCGTCGCTTGCCAGTCTATGTCTATGTCTTGGTCACGCAAACGTGAACACTCTGATATCTGAAACACTTCTTTGCTCCAGATACGCACCTTTTTTTCATGGAAAATGTCATATAGTTTGAAGTAAGCTGGGAGAAAATATTAATGAGATATTTGTAGATTTAAATAAGAGTGAAATGATAGTCAAGTGATTTTGAACCATCTCCGTGTATTTTGCTTTAGCGAAAACACTGACAACTACTAGTATGTGATCGCCCGGTCGTCAAATTGCAAAGAACAATGAAGAACAGCTGAACACCTTCCTGTGGTCATCTGTTCCTTTCCGTACCGACTCTCAATTGTTTTGCTGCGTTTACTTGTATATCTTTAATAACAATAGTTTTTTAACTAACACCAATGTTCTTCCACTTTCTTTGCTTTCAAAATCAATCACTTACTGTTGTAGCCAGTCAAAGACAGCCATCCTCAACTGGAAACACACCATGACAACAAAGATATACCAGAAAGTCATGACGTTTTGAATCATATCATTCGGCCCCCAACCCTGTTTTTGACAATTAAAAAATGCTCTACTACCCATCACAGCCAGTATCAATCAGACTTTTTCCATATATTATATTCCACCCTAACTTAACCCATATGACCGCCCCATTTATAACTCGTATGTCCGGACATGAACATGATTGGCTTTTCGCTGACCAAGGGGTATGAGACCATATGTGGAAGTGGGGGATAAGCTTATCAAATATGACCGTAGTTCCATGTAAATTAAAACTTATAGTTATGCTTATAGTCGTTACGTTTTCAGTTTATTGTGGTACCCGCTTGATGCTTTCTCTGAAGATGCCGACGGGATCAGTCTAAAATTCAGTTCTGGTGTATAAACTACAATGTATCACACATATCATGACTCTCACTATCCAATCCATCGGCTATACACTGGAGAACACAAGGACTATACTGACTGTTTTCTATCCAGCACGAAATAAATTGAGAATACGTGGAACTTATATGTACATGAACAGTAGCTCCGACAACTCTGACAAGTCTCTATATACCCCACCAGGCCTCTTTGCTGGAGTTCGCGGAGCGTGTGTTGTCAGTGCTAATCTCGTCTAGTTCCTATCACCGTGTTCCTAAACAGTATCGTTACCATTTACACCTCCACTCACTAAACTTGGTTTAGTCATAGAAAATAGAGAGGACCCTCTCTATTGTCTATGGTTTAGTTAGATACCAATTGGCATCTGGACTAGAGCTAATCACGAGTCCATCACAACGTGCATGCATCATTTTCTGATGTCCGCATTTGATTTGGACATTGAAGTAAATGATTTTACATTTCTGAGTCTCATTCGGTATTTTTCCACTGTTCTATATGTGGTAGCTACTACTTTTGGCACAATAAAAAAAAAGATGTTACGAAGACGAAAAAAAATATAATCGAGATGCACGATAAACATTTTTGGAAAAAAAGTCACATAAATGACTGCAGTATCCATATTTTTAATTGGCATGATTGAAGACTTTAAAAAATGAATGATGATAAAAGTGAGATTTTGCCTCAGTGATGGTTTTTCTATACAAGCGATAACATCACGATACCGGGTACTTCACAAACATTATCTCACTGACTTCAAAACCATAGTGACTAAATCGTTTCGTACAATTAGACGGCATGATGTTTTTTACGTCTCGCACAAGCATATACAATGGTACACTTTACCAAATTGTAATAGACCATGTAAATATTACATTGACCGATGCAGATCTTGCTCGCGCAGGTTGGGTAGATTTATATGCTACGTTATGCCTTAGGCCTAAAAAATAACTGTTTGGTTTCTGTTACCCGACCCACCTAGTTTTTCACTGCCGACCCTTAACTTTTTTTTTACGTGTTCTTGAAAAACTAACAAAATCGCAACAATTGTGAAGTCTCACGAGACATAGTGGATGCAGAAACTGACATCAACTTAAAAAGACGATATAAAACTGTTCCTCCAATCTGTAATGGTTGTACATCTAATGGAAAGAAGCCAATAACACAGAGATCATTTGGAAAAAATGGAAAACCAGAATTAGACACTCGCACATGAATAAAAATAAATCTACCTACCCCACCTATTTATTTATTTTGCCTAATCGGAACAACACAATTTTTTTAATAGGCCTATTTCCTAACTCAAGCTTAAATTATTGGACCCTTGTGAACCAAAAATGTGCGAAAATACAACGCCAAAATAGTAACGCTTTGCACGGTTTTCACACTGAGCAATACGATTAGATCATAGACAGTGAAGTTCTCCAGTGTCTCTGGTTAGACCGACAACAATGAAACCGTTAGCGGGATCTCAGAGTCATACTCATTCACATACAATTTTTTATGGCTGTTCACGTTGGTTAGCATCTCTGTCTTTGAGTTTGAATGAAATCGCTGCCATTCCCTACAGGAAACTGTTCTATGGAATTACATGCCAGGAGCGCTTTCAATATCATAGAATGTTTTGTTGATCTTTTTTTTTCTTTTTTTCTTTTTTTTTTCTTCTTTTTTTTTTTTGGGGGGGGGGTCGACAACTTTTACCAAGACAACCATTATATTAATCATTATAGTAACTACCTAGCATGGCTAATAGCCATACTGAGGTAGAACTGTAGATTGCTAAAATGTTATGGGTTGCTGGTTGTACACAACCTCAGCATATGCCACTTGACTTTCAGGCATTAATAGGTGGCAGAAATAGTCCGCACCAGGGCCGCTCTGTAGTCCGCATAAAAGGGTGACTAAGCCCAGACAATATTGTCCAGACCAGATTTGGAGGTGTGAACGCATTTAAAGCTGACTCGGTTCTAAATCTTGGTGCATATTCATGAGGTCGACACCTAGAAAATGAACCATGTGTACATTTCTTTTGTCTTTTGTTAGTTAATTTATGCGGGTAAACTGTGTCTTCACTAACATTTTCCACTAAAAGTTTCAAAATTGTCTTGTTTTTTGAAGGACTACTATAATAATATTTCACCGCCCTTGCTTTATTGTCATATCAGGAAAGTCAAGAACTTGACAAAAGCTATTCAAAACAAAGTAATCAAAGTTGTAAAACCAAAATGGTGCCGTGGAGAGTTGTCTGGTCATGTTCTGATCATGGAAGTATAACCCACGGTCTGATCTAGTAGCAGTATATCAACAACGAATCTACATTACAAACAAACAAACAAACAACACACACACACACACGGTGATATTAAAAAGCACGCAACACAAAGGTTGGTTCACATCCCTCGCATCAGTACCGGTACCCATTCTACTGAGTTATAAATATAAATCACATTCTCAGCTACAACATTGAACTTGTATGATACAAAAATCTTCAGAATGTGCGGGCCATATTTTCACTACCGGCATTGGCAGTCACCATCACTGCCTTTAAAAAAATTAATACAGATAAATGGAAGCAAAAACAATCCTCTTGACGGTAGTTTAGTAGTCAGTTATGAATTATGTAACGTTAAATAACGCTATTCAAATATTTCCCTCTATGCCTCCCATATACCGATAGTAAATCTTCAAACATCCATACAGACATGCGGACTTTGCTCCCTACTAGATACATCCATGTTTTACGTTACTTTCGTATTGCAAATTTAGCTGATGATGTCATGTCAAAGCCACGTGGTCTAAAAACCTGAATCTCCGTACATACATTTCGATATGAAATTATTTATCCGTGATGTTTAGAATTTTGGTCGGTCAATATAGTTTCAATGACCAAGTGTGACCCCCACTGATGTCTAAAGTACTAATATCAGTACCTGACCGGCCATGGCCATGGCCTTGTTTTTGTTTTTGATTTTCTTCAATATTCAAATCTACGTAATGTCTGGTTTGTTAGGCCATAAATTCCAAGCATATTTACCATGATATCACAAATATAGACCAGTTACAGAAAGTAATAAGTGTCAGCAAAATACTGTAATATCGACACTGTTTCACGGATTTTAGGGACGCTGGTGCTTGGATTATTTTACGGTTGACATTACCTAGCCAGTAATATAAGGAGTAGTACATGGGTATTTTATCCCTGGACTCTCTGTCTGTTTATATCGAAATGGAATAAGCTGAAACAGTTCTTCTTTGAGCAGGAAATATGTTGTGATTATGGATATTATATATATACATGTATATAATTGCCAACACATCGGCAACGAGAGTAATGACATTGACTATACGTAATATGTAAAGATGTAGTGTAAAATTGGAATACGGTCGTCAGGAACTAGATTAGGGTAGGGGGAGGCTCAGGAGAAAAATTGTTGTCACGGGAAAAAAACGAATTGGGACGTGCGTGAAAATTCGGATTGTCTGAAAGGGGCCCGGAGTCACGTACAAATATTTTGCTCATGAGTTGAACCAAATTTAACTCCAGGAGCAGACGTTTAACAAGCGTATTTTTAAAAGGGTGACTGGCAGAGAATGTGTGTCTCTTGAAGGGTAGACAATATACTCGCGATAGACTATGGGTTTCAGGCCACTGTGTCAGACGTGGTCTTGGAGGAGTCAGTACAATTCCTCCAAGAGTGGTAAGAGGCCAAGCCTGAAATAGACGGGTTTGCAAGTAGAAGTTTACATGCCTTGTCTGTGGTTTACATTGTGCACGCAAAACATCCCACAAAACCGGCCATAACTAAAGCGGCATATCAGTAAATATGAAAAACGTGATCTTGGTAATTTGGATACCAGTTCTGAAAATATTCTCCGGGAAAATAGGTTAAAATGAACATCAAGATAGCTGCCTATTTCCCATTGTTTATAAATCGTCAAGAGGTTAAGCTATCCACTCAGATGAACCACTCTTTGTCACTTTATAATCTGGCATTATACATGGGATAATTTCCAAAATGTACATGTTTTATCGTTTCATTTTGGACTTTATAGAAGTTGATGACTAAAATTACCTTACCCTCGATGAAAGTTATGAATGCGACTAGGTTTTACCATAGACAGGGTGGAGGGTCTATGGTTTTACCTACTAGAATTAGTTGCGACAAGATTGTAAATGCACATGGGCGAGTTTTGCCAGATTGCTTTATTTCAAGTGATTTGAAAATTGTGAATGGCGGACTTGGCCGTGGTCCATCGAATTGTCGAGTACTACCGTGGTGGCACTAGTCGTTCCTCACTGGAACGGCAAGTGCCACCTTATGGCGATATTTATTGTCTTTGAACCTTTCTCAACAAATAAATCACACATAACTCCCCAAACGCTTCCATTCTAGAAATCCGGTGCCGACCCTAAACCTTTTTAATAAAGAAGAAAAATCAGTAAAATCGAGAAAATTGTGAGTGAAGTCTTGCCAGAAATGGTCATCAACTTAAAAAAGACAATAAAAAAACGCGGTTCTTCCAATCTGGAATGCAGAGCAGATGTCTTTGAAATAGAATTATTTAGTTTGGTTTAAAATTTAGTTGAAGTGGGCACAAAACTTGATTTGGTTCTGACTGTTCTGAATTTAGGGACACGAAATCGTCTCCCTGATGGCAGGAGTTCAAAGTGTTGGGACATAATGTGGCCTTTGTCATTTACCATTTTCCCAGCTTTGTTTTGTACACGAGATGTAAACATTTCATTCAAATTAGTCTACTTTTCACTCAATACTTTACTAAACACATTTACAATTTTGTTCAAGACACTCTTGTAGCTAGTCCCTAGACTACCAAACCAGCACAAAAAAGAAAATGTTAAACCGACTCAAAACTCCGATAGAATGTCTGTAATACCTTGGCATTTACAAAATTTTAGGCCCCTCAATTGTTGTAGACAGTAAACTCTAGATTGACATTTCTTGTTAATGAAATCTGTGTTGGCCTTAACATTTGATTTATTATCCAAGACTGTTCCTATATATATATATATATATATATATATATATATATATATTTAGTCACCTGTTCAACTTTAACATTGTCAATAAAAAGGTCGGGCACTACTTTAGGGTTCTTCCTAAAGTCGACCTTTCGTCCAAGTAGTTTTCTTTACACCAAGTAACAAACCTATCAACTTCATCGAAATAAGTACGGTCAGAATTTGACAGGTCAACTAATGCAGAGTTATCAGAATATTTGATAAGTGGATTTGTATCGGTACCTGATGAGCAGTCATTTGTGTAAAGTGTAAATAGTTTGTGTGAGAGTATCGTGCTCTGTGAGGCACCCCTAAATGTTGAATGGAAGGCTGAACTTAATTTTTGGTAGCGAACAAACTGGGAAAGGTTGACAAGAAAATCCATTATCTAGAGGATGAGTTTGGGGTTAACGTTTAAATAACTAAGTTTATGAGCCATCATGTTTGGTTGACTTCTGTTAACGACTGATGAAAAATCAATAACCAATAGTCTTACAAATGAACTTGGTTTTTCAAGATGTGTATACGCATCGTGAAGTAATGTGAGAGTTGCATTATCAGTACCTCTATTACTTTAATATGTAAATTGGTATGGGTCAAGGTGTGAATGTTTTTGTGGGTTTTGACAAAGTAAAATACGCTCGAAGCATTTCATCACAATGGAAGTCAGTGCTACAGGACGATGCCTTGGAAGTTTTTAGGGACCGGACAGATGGTAGATGTTTTCCAAATGGTTGATATCGTATGATCATTGTACGACCAATTGAACAATCTACTGGAAACACTAGCTAACTGCGATGCATAGACATTCAGTAACCTACCACATATGTTATCAGGACCCATAGCTTTCCTTATATTTAGTTTCTTAAAAATAGACAACTCGTTTATCACTGATTTCAAATTAACTCTTCTTTTCTTCTTATTTACTCTCAAGATCTAACCCGATGTTATCTATTTCCTTTCCAAAATCGTGAATATCAAAGCGACAGTACATTACAACTTCGCCTCGCCACCACCCTGTGTTGCTTGGCAAGGTGGTAAATAAAACAAGTTTGCCTTTGGGATTATATTAACTGGGATTGTCGACACTGAATAATCCGGTCAATCATGGCACTGCGCTCATTGTATGTCACGGCGTACAAGTATAAACGACGTTCATACTTCCATGACCATAGTTTCTGCGACCTGTCATTTGTTTGACCATAGACACTCCACCTTTGTGGAGGGTCCATGGTTTGATGGGATGCGTTAATTCTGGCAAACTTGTTTGGCAAATCGATCTGACGCAATATAGCTTGTGACCGTGGCATGCATAGCTTGGGTCAAAATCTATAACACCATTAAAGTATAAATAATGTTTAAACTTCCACGATAACACATACCTTTGAGAAATTATACTGACAGTATAATTACTCCAAGCACAGACTATTCTCGTGTCAAACTCCGACACGAACTTGTTTTTCCTTGAAGAGTATATCTCGTGAGACCTATGGAAATTATCAAAATCTATATTGTAGTTGAAAAGAGCAAGAATGAAAAGAGGGGAAATTTAAGGGACATCATTTCTATATACACGTGTATTGTGCAAAGAACCCGATATCTTTGACCGCGTTGCCGTCAACCGAGCAATGGTAATATATATATATATATATATATATATATATATATATATATATATATATATATATATATATATATATATATATATAACTCGGTGAGTATCAATCTGCTATAAGACAGTGCTCTATACCGCAGTGGCAGAGCGTAATAGCAAAACTATTATAGCAAAACTAAATATAAGGAAAAGAGCAAAACTATATATATATATATATATATATATATATATATATATATATATATATATATATATAAGAGGTAAGTCATAAACTGAAGGAAAAGTGCTCAATACTGAGAAGTAGAGCTGTATTTACACAAAGTACACAAGTTATGGTACGGAGGCCGTTACGATCTTCAGACGACTAAATAACGGAAATTCAAGTGATAGAATTCGATGCGCGTTGTTGAGTGACATGGTGGAATGATAGAATGTATTTGTTTTCGTGGACGATTTAGTGGACGATCTAGTGGAATTAATCTCTAAAAAAAAACATGAATCATGGTCTGAGTACTTCACAAATGTATTCAATGCTCAAGTCCAAAGTGATGAAAGTTTCTCGATTTCCATGATCTTATCAGATCCACCTTGATAGACATAAATTCAGGCATTAATGGTGAGATTAATATCCGACTGTAGTCTTTTGGACAAGGTAATTACTTTGATAGTCTAGTTCCTATACTGTATCATTACCATTTATACCTCCACTCAAAGTATAGTCAGAGTCGTTACTCTAGAAGTCTTGAAATGCATGAGATGCAATTTAAAATTCATTTACAGCCACCCACACAGTCATTAACATCATGTCTTTGTTAATAAATCACAAAACTCTAACCAATAACACAGTCCCTCATAAAGTTAGTGTTTATTGGGACAGTAATGTTCAAATGTGGTATATTTGTCAGCCCATGATGCTACTTATATACTGTTTACATCACCAAAACATTTAGGTTTCACTGATTGGGTGAACAACTTTTTGTGCTATTTGAGGGGCTTTTGGCTAGACGTGGTTTAGTTAGAAACCATATTGGCATCCAGACTATTACTTTGAAGGAGATCATTGAAGAACAATAAAAATAAAACTCAAGGTGTGGATATGGGATCAGTGTGGCATTCTACATAGACATTCTCCAACAATTCTTGTAGACATGTTATGTAACCATTTTTTCTTCACGAAAGGCATGTTCCCACAGGAATCAATGGGGTAGGGGTTTCTAACATTGTCTTTTGAAAGTAAATTACATGTATGTCAAAACTAAAATTATTGTATTTACTAAGAGATGAAATTCTTAAGAAAATTGAAAAGTGGTTATTGGTGGTCATAAACTCGACGTTGTTCGCTTTTTATGAATATCTAGGCGTGATTATGTCAAGCAGTGGTCTATGGTATTTAGCGCTTGCAGCTCAAGCGAGTAAAGCAATGATTGCGGTCATGAGTCAACTTGCAAAACTTGGGGACCTCCTAGTCAAAACTAAATTTAAAAGTTTTTGACTGTAAACTATTACCGATATTAAATTATACAGTGGAGATTTTGGGTTTTAATAGGTCTACTGAAACTGAACGTGTTCAAAGTAAATTTCAGTGTTATATTTTGAGTCGTATATAAACATATATGTAGTCTTTGAGTATGGGAGCTACAAAAATGCTTGACAAGTGTTCATTACGGGAAGTAGGCTGAAATGTTTTGAGATTGCTGAACGAGAGCTGCAAAACTTTAACCTCAGACCACTTCTCCTCAGCCCTGGTTCAAGTTCTTAGGTCATAGTGGTGTAAACTACATCTCAGACCACAATGTAGTGACCTGAGACTACATGTACATGTAGGCCCTACCTACTGGTATATTATGTAACTGCACTTGACGCCAGTGTGATTTCTAACTAAACTGTGTTATTGAAAGAACCGATGTGACGTCATCTGTTTTCTTTGTACCTGACACAATCCTAGCTGCTGTATTTTGGGCATGTTCAAGAGGGACAATGTTTTTAGCTGGCAGCCCATACAGAAGGGCCATTCAGTAGTCAGGTATCGATGATATAAGTGCATGACCAAGGTTCTGACAAACTCCGTTTGTAAGATACTGGCGTATGCGACCATAGACAGTGGAGGGGCCCCCTCCACTGTCAATGATGCGACCTATTGTTCGGGGGTGAAAAAGAACTGATCTACATGTCAACGAGATGTGCTTCTTGAGGTTATAACGGTCATCAATTGTTACACAAATGGTACATGCTGAATCCACTAACTGCACAGAAGACGATCCCATGTTGATGTGGTTCATGAGACGAGGAAGCCTGTTGAACTGAGACGTGATAAGGAGGACCTCGGTTTTGCCATCATTAAACTAGCTTATTTTGGGTCGTTTAATATCATGTGCAACAGTTTCCATCTTAGTTACTGTAGTTGACGTATGTGATTGGGGAAATATATTGGTAAATCTGGTTGTCGTCTGCATGTTGTTGCATATTGAGATTTTGATGTCGGATTAGCTTTCCAAGTGGTGATGTGTATAGACAGCATACGCGTGTAAGAGTGGACCAAGCACAGGGTTTTGTGACACTCCACACTGCAAATGTTTGGTTTCTGATATGCCTTGTACAGAAATGGACTGTTGTATATCTTTGAGGTATAAAGACTCTAGTCGAATGCCTGTAATACCGAGCTCGGAATAAATTTGAAATTATGCTGGAGTCAGAATTTACGGGGGGGGGCATGAACAAAATTGAGGTTCAAAGGGAGGGGGGCATGACAATTGTGATGGTCTGAAAGGGCCCCCGAATATTCTGCTCATGATTTGAACCAAAATTAAACCTCAGGAGCAGTTGTTTACCAAGTAAATTTACATTTGTATAAGTGTATGCCTCTCTCTCTCTCTCTCTCTCTCTCTCTCTCTCTCTCTCTCTCTCTCTCTCTCTCTCTCTCTCTCTCTCTCTCTCTCTCTCTCTCTCTCTCGTCGCCGTATGTCTCCTTCTCTCTTGCTCTATCTCTCTGTGTGGAGACTTTGTTGAACATTCAAACCACAGGAGCAATCGTTTACCTTGTACTTTGCAAAATTGTTCACTTCATTTACCTACCACACATTTAATTATTAGGCAGCCAATGGCCAAACGAATGTGTGTGTCTGCCAAAATATCTATGTATTAGTTAAAGCGTAGGTAATACAGTTGTAAAATAATTTAATGAGAGTACAATTTGGGTATTGAAGACAATTTTCAAGTACTTTATGGCTTCCAATAATGTGTATGGTTTGAAATATTATGCCGCTAAATGGCCTCCTACATGTCCTTATTTTTCAAACAATTGCCTACTGTGGGAGGGGGACACACCCTCCCCACTAGTTATCGAAGGGGGGTGCCGTTTCTGTCAAGACATAGGATTCAAAAAGAAAACTCTGCTGGTTAAGTTTTTCCAAGTACAGGTTACAGCCCAATGAGCCCACATCCATTTGTAAAGAAATCTCTATGTCTGATATGTATGGACACTGAAGTTGATTTCCACTGTTAGCTTACAGTGTGTCATATAGTGTACCATACTGTACTTCTCTGACGTGTATGGGGAGGGGGTAATGTATAATTGCATATTAAAATATGTGCAGCCGGGGGGGGGGGTATGGACGTCACCATCTTTCAAGCGCTAAATTACCTGTTAATCGAGATTTGTTTCAAAACATTAGCATGGTTGATAATATATGTGAAAGGGGTAAACTAAGAATGGTTTCTGGGATCGCCTAAGTCAACACGACATATATTGTGGATGGTCTGAGATATTCGATTACGATTCACATCGTCCGATTTCCAATCGTCCCAATATCCATATTAACATTCTTTATCGTTTCAAAATCACAAAAATGCATATGTCGTGGTGGGGTGAGTACCGACTCTAGTTTGGTCTCCGCTCTCTCTCTCTCTCTCTCTCTCTCTCTCTCTCTCTCTCTCTCTCTCTCTCTCTCTCTCTCTCTCTCTCTCTCTCTCTCTCTCTCTCTCTCTCTCTCTCTCTCTCTCTCTCTCCCGTCTCCCCCTCTCTCTCGTCTCCGTATCGAAACTTATTCAGTCATAAAATCATCAGGTTTCTGACAATTTCCAATACCTGTTACAAGAAAGACTGCAGTACAAGAATATTTGGTTAGCTACATGTATTACATCTGATGCCTTATACGTGACACGCACGATAATTGTCCAGTTTGCATCAGAGGGTGTGCCTCGCCTTCTGTACATGTGCCGTACGTCTGGCTTGTCTGTCAGTGTCACATTTTGCTTCCCCTCTTCAGTTTTCTCAGATGTTTTAAGAATTTAAACATAGTCAGTGTCTGATCGACAAAAATTCTTTCCACTGAAGTTTAGAAAACATTTAGTGCAACTCTACGTAAACGTCATGTTGATGCATCATACATCATCATGAGACGTCACATTGACCTCACACTTCGCTTCGCGCTTCCTTCAACGTCCGGTCGTTATGAAACTAGTTCGAAGGCTTTCGCTAGCGATAGCGTGGCCAGTCTTGTTTTACTGCGTAATCGTCTAATGTTTTCCAAATAATTATGAATTAATTTATCTTTTTGTTTACACTTTGGGTATTTTACTTGCTATTAGAACTCCCGGGCAACTCATATTTAATTTTCCAACCTTAGAATTTGTTCAATGATCGTCAGGTTTGAGTACTTTCCTAAGCCGGTCCCACAACTGTTATACTTATAAGTTATAGCTGGGCGTTGTGACCGGTAACCGGCTATTATCTACATCACTGCCTACTAGGTACGTCAAAAACACACCGTTCGCACATGTGAGCCTGATTTTAGGCAAAATATCGGGCTATTAGAGTGCATACAGGCCCTTTTGTTCGCTTGTATTGTTTGCATTTGGTATTTGGCATTTCGCACGTTGTTTATTTGCACCATTCACAGTGTCTTATCATGCTTTGTGTAACTTGTAAGCCTAATCGACAACTGGGCCAACGGTTTTTACTAGACAAATTTGAAACAAATTTTGCGTCAGTTTGATGGTAAACCTGCTATATTGACTACCAAACTTAGTTAACCCCAGTTATTTTTACTCATGTTGCATCACCATATATTTAGAAAGAGTATATATGAAATATGAGAGCCATGTGAAACTTCTTCAGTGCAAAATGGGATGAAGATATGAGGGCAAAGTCAGTGCTCCTTATAGTCTCGCTGCCAGACTCGAGACTATCGTCCCTAATCTGTTTACCGAGCGGCGCAGCCGCGAGAATAGAGGGGGACTGGTCCCGCTCTTCTCGCGGCTGCGCCGCTCGGTAAACAGATTAGGGACGATAGTCTCGAGTCTGGCAGCGAGACTATGCTCCTTACAGCAGTTTGTTTTTCCCGCATATGCATACATTACCCATAATCCTTTTAAGTATTCTGCAGATATCTGTGCAATGTGCACTCATGACTCATGAAAATCTGGAATGCACTGATCGAAGCCAATTGTACAGTTATACTATAAAAACAGGAGTTATGAGTATAATTGAAATAAAACAAGAGAATAAGAGATGAGGGCCCTCAGAATCGTCACGTAGAGTGATATAACAGTTACATGGATGCCGGGCATGTACCCATAGGTACGGGCCCGGGGGGGGGGGGGGTTCTGCATGCCGAACGTCATTAAGTATTTCCTTTACTTTGGTGCTCATGATCGTAATTTGGATGATGCCCAAGATATTTGAGGCGTGAATACCTGTTGTTCTTCTAAAGGCTTGTTTATTACTGTGAAGATCACACCCTAACACTTAATTGTTCTATAAACGACACATGGACAAGAATACTATTCCCATAGAGGTTAGTCTAGTTAATTCCTGATGGACCGTATTTCGTTCAGCGTTACGTTGTACATAACACGGTCAGTCAGAAACTATAGACGACATGGACGACATGGATGCCATATAATATTCCCAATAGTCACTCAATTTTACTTAGCTAGAAATAATGTCCACAGACTCAAATCTGTCAGCACGTCTCTACTGTGAGTTTGTTGACGCTATTGGCCGGTCAGGTTTGTTAAGAAGCTCCATACACTAGCAATATTTGTGGCCCAATTTTAAACTATTATTGGAAACGATTGTCATGTCATCTAAATCTGTATTACTATGCATCAAACGCGTAGAAATGTGAAACACGTTTAGTGGTGGCGGTATGTAGTGCATAATGAAAAGGCGTACTACGAACATTTATTTCAAAATGAGCCCTGTGATATTACAATCTACGTACGTCCTAACCATGTAGTTCATATCATAAGCCTGCTTATATACATACATATGTATCGAATACACTAGCTACACGTATAGCGTTTATGTACGTATTGATTGCAAGCACGGTAGATTTGAATATTCATTTGTTTACTGCCCGGTTATGGGGGTGAACTCATGAATATATTCTGAACTAAATGCAAATGTATTCAAATCACTTCCGACTCGCAATCTGAACTATTTTTCAGATCGAGTATAATCCGATTAGACAGGCGCTAATGGGAAAGTACAGAAACGTCCACCTCATCAGCATAAAAGTACAGAATTGAACTCAATCTGAACTATAGTACGGAAAGTGTCGTAAACTGTACTATTTTTTCTACTAGTGTGACTTGACCTGCACGCGTAGTCGTCGAAGTAATTCATAGGTCATATCACCTAAAGGGGCGAAGACTTCAATAAGTTTTCTTTCATTCAGTTAGAACAGAATGACGTAACAAGAGAAACTCAAACCCTTATAATAACATATACTTTCTTTGATTACAAAATAATCGTTAAACGGTTTACCTAAGCTCAGTGGGACTTTTCTCGCCGTAATGTTAGGCATCCATTACTCTACCATAATAATCTGAGCTAAAAGTCTGCTTCAAATGAGTTGCATGGGTGCTCGTTCATTTCCATTACCATGTCGGCATATGTAGTCACTAATCTATGGCCAGCAAAGTATGTAAAATATCCGCCTGTGGATTTCGCTTTCAATTATCATTTCCTTTACTTTCTCTTGTTAAATTGAATGAACGGTTTGACCAATATAATTTGATGATTTATACATCAAAATTATTCAAAATAGGCTAGCAGTTTAAACAAACATAGTAAAGCAATTATGGCGGTTGACGTTAGCGGAACGAATAAATTGACTTATATCGTTCAATCAATTGACATTTAAATGCTCACACATTATTGAGAACGTTTACTTGACAAAGACTGTGGTCGATGTATTCATCGACATATCTGTACCAAGAAACTGTAGAGCGATTCAGCATATAACAAAGGTCAAAACAATTCACTGAATTGTTAAGGTCACGTGACACGGTTTTAAAATGGACTTAAATTTTCGGATACACTATGTCCATGCTGTCGTTTTCTTAATAATTACTTAGATTCGCTGTAAAAGCGGCACGTTAACAATGGATTTATCTCAGAAAAGGTTAATCAAAACAGCTCTGAAGCAAACGGTGTTATTAATAATTTTGTCCCTAAGTTTTCTTCTACTTTACGCAGCACTATGGTTTGGTGAAATTGGTGTTTGCATTGGATTGATTTGACCTTGTTAAAGTTCAAGTACTTTGAACGTAATAAAGCGCTATACTGATTGATTTATATTCATTCTTTCAAATGGTTGTATGTCGTCGAGTTTACAGAGGCTACATTACATCGTCTTGACACTTGCATAGAAGTCTTATTGCACTGATGCCGATGATAATTCGTCTAATAAAACATCGTAATGTAACTTGCCTTGGTGTGATAGATAGGCAACTTGTTTTTTAATAATACTCAATGAAAACATTTGCAAGTGTCTACACGTACTTAAAAGAAACAATGCTGTCACATACAGACAGACAGACAGACAGACAGACGGACGGGCGG
The DNA here is from genome assembly GCF_964340395.1 of Glandiceps talaboti. Taxonomy (NCBI): domain Eukaryota; kingdom Metazoa; phylum Hemichordata; class Enteropneusta; family Spengelidae; genus Glandiceps; species Glandiceps talaboti. The sequence continues at coordinate 15,064,571 of NC_135560.1, read as the reverse complement.
GCGGGCGGGCGGGACAGACAGACAGACAGACAGACAGACAGACAGACGGACGGGCGGGCGGGTGGGTGGGCGTGCTGACGGACGGACACACGCACGCACGCAGACACACACACACATACATACATACATACATACATACATACATACATACATACATACATACATACATATATACACACACACACATACATACATACATACATACATACATACATACATACATACATACATACATACATGCTGTGGCATACTCTCAAACGACCAAGAATATCTCTGCTATGTTAAAATAAACATGCCTGTCATCAAGTAGATTGGTATGGACGTGCCGCAGCTGGACCGTCCTTATTGTCATTAGAGGCAATTTTGTATAGATGGCATATTCGTGACATTGGTTTCAAGTTGAAAATTAGAACCCTGTTCTCCATTATTCGTAAAAAAAATGTATATATACATGTCACGCTCCTGAAAGAAAAGCGCTGGTGCGGTAAATGAGACACGGTTCTATAAGAAATACACAAGGGCATAGATGTCGGCCATGGTCTTGAACGCCAAAGAACTAAATACTGACAGAAGTTTTTTGTCTTTCATTTGCAAAGACCTTTCTCATTTTATCATAGCCACGTTGAATTCGTAATATCCGACATTACTGTCTTTCCTGTCATTAAAAAATAAGGTTGTATGAATTAGAACCATTTTTACAACTTTCTTTTCATTAAGAAAATACTACTTGAATGATTGATCGGAGTCAGAACACATCCTGCTATTTACATGGAAACGTCAAGTAGAAATTATCCTGTTACATGTCTTTTGTAGTTTTAATGAAATACGTTTAATGAATATTCCACCCAGGGGGGACGGAAAATGGTACATGACAACAACGTTGATTACTATGAACTACTTATGAGAATGATATCATACTGTGTTTTAACTACAGACACATTTTATACAGAGCAGGAATTTATTGATTTGACAACGATAAATGAGGAATTGGGTGATGAATGAATGAATGAATGAATGAATGAATGAATGAATGCACCCTTTGGCTTTAACAATCACACCGTTTTTTCGTAAGCTAGTAAATGCAAAATCGCAACATTTTCCGCAATTTATTTTTTACAATGTTAGATTTTTGCCCTTATTGATGTACAAAATAGTGTTCATCAGCAAAGTGGTGGTGTGATAGTTGCCCTTGATAGTACTACATGTACGTTATACATTGTAGTCATAGTGACACAATTCTTTAATACTGTAATAAAATGTTATTGATTTATTAAATGTCGTGCAAATTCGTGTTATGTTGTTCCATCATCACTGCGTCACTTTCCAATCAATTGGTTGGGAAAATGATCAGGCGACATAAAAAGCAGAGCACTTCAAATATAGAATCAATTTATTTTGTAGGGTATTCGAATCCATCGTGTTATCGACCCTACGTGTCACCCTTCTTATGCTTGATTCCTTTTCATCGATTTTCCATTTGAGATTCTTTTAAAAATGCCGTACTACATTGAACACCACAAAACGCATTATCAGTATACCTCGGCAGTACATGTAATAACAAATGCGTGTAACATCATCAAGGCTACATGGGGACACGTATGTGCTATATTCTCTGTATGTAGGCATGTATTTTCGCGTGAGTACACTGATGTACATGCGCTGTTTAAATATAATAACATACACTGTCTTTAACCAAGGTGTAAACTAAAATGAACGGTACATGCATTATTACAATATTCTGTTTGATATCGCATGGACATAGAGTAAACTTTAGATACAAGTATTTGCCATTAGTAGGCTAAGAGGTTTTGACGAGAATGATTACCGTTACATCGAAGCCCGATTGAGTAAGTCCTGTTACTATGCATCGTTTTCCTTACATAAGATTAGTCTTACCTCTAAAGTGCGTCATGACATTAACAGCATTTTACTCTTGGTCGACAAAATCATTGCAAATTCAACCATAAACGGAGTTCAATAGATAAATAAAGATTTGTTATTTGTTTAAATAACGAGAAGAGTGTACAAAATAACGAACTTTGGTCTTATATTTGCTTTGTTTGTTTTGCTTTGCTTTGATGGTGTGTTGGATTAGTTTAGTTTGGGATGGTTTGATTTGGTAGGTTTTTGTTTTGTTTTGTTTTCTTAGGTTTGATATAATATGGTTTGTGATGGTTTGGTTTGGTGTTGGTTAGGTTTAGTTTGGAATTGTTTGGTTTGGGTTCTGTCTAGTTTTGTTTTGTTAAATTGTTTGGTTTAGTTTGGTTTGTTGGTTTGATTTGGTTCGGTATTGCCTGGTTGTGTCTTGTCAGGTTGTCTGATTTGATTTGATTTGATTTGGTCTGTTGGTATGTTGGTTTGGTTTTATACTTGCTTTGATTTGGTTTATTTTGGTTTGCGTTAGGTTTAGTTGGTTTGGTCTAGTTTTATGTTTGATTCGGTATTGTGTGGTATGATTCAGCTTTAAAGTGTAATGAAGCTAGTTAAGTTAAATTCGGGTTAGTTTTACTCAGAAAAAAAAACCCACTCAACATAATAATACTCTGTCAAATGTCAACAAAAAGCTTCAAGTATACATATTATTCGAGTTGGGCAAAAAAATGTAATTGCACACCTTTTACGATTGAAATTCAGTCTCCCAGCTTAACAATAATCATGATTCAAATACTGGATATAGCTGCTTTGGGCAGACGACTCTGCCTTAGATCACTCACTATGAATATATAGTATCATGAATTATGATAATCAACTATCATTAAATAACACATCTTCTGTGCCAACAGTTATATATCATTTATTATTCGTGTTCTATATTCATCAATATACATAATAGCCATTGGTCGATATTAGCCAGTTTACTTTGGTTCATTTAAAAGTGATAGTTTTTTTGTCATCACTTAAAGCACTTCGTCCACTAAGAGAGCTATTAACCCTATCTTAAATTCCAGAGGGACAGTGGCACATGGTTGTTAATGCATCTTCAACTTCACTCCAACGTTTTCGCACACCTACGAAGGCAGTAAAGCTGAAGAGTTCTCCGCTTGTCATGCTCGTGAAGTGAATTGTGTTGACACAACTGTAGTGTGTGTCAACAAATTGCCAACTATTATAAAAGACATAGGGGATCATGGGAATGTGACCGCCCTAGGGTGGTGACACTTGACCTTCAAAGCAATGTGATCTAAGTATTGCCCACCTAAATCTTGAATTAAAGAACTATTTGGTTACTGTCTAAGAGGCGATGAGGTTACTTTTAGAATCAATTTAAATGCTTTTAGTTGTAGTAGCGCCGATAGGTATGTGTTTACAAGGACTTGTAGCGACCTTACACTAGCAGTCACGTTCACCCGAACAAGCTTTCCATCAAACAGTAGCGGTCCAAACGTGTAAAAGTGACATACATTTATGAATAAGTATGATACAGAAATTACACAAATAAGTAAACTCGTAACATTTGTTTTGCAAGATACAATATTCGTTGTTGATTCAACCGTAAGTGTGTGGGCATCTTTTACGTTATCGCTACATCCACTAACAACATAATTAATTAGTTTTTACAATGAGCAATGTTATCATGAAACTATTTACAGAGACAACCTTTCATAGATCTAAGTGTTATAATTCATGCACACGAATTTTGAACGTTGACTTTTTGCATGTTTTTTTACAAATCTCGCTGTCTCCAATATTACATGATTGTTATTATTTTTAATTTGGCATTACAGTTAGTAGTTAGTGATAAGCGTTTACGGGTTTTACGATTTTGAAACAACTGTTCAAAGCTAGTGGTTAAATGTATCGTCGTTTTGCTCTAATGAACATTGCTACAGTGCCACATACGCATGTATAACACCTTCTGACTAGACATATATCTTATTATTAAACATTGCTAAATCTCGTTATCTGGTTTGACAAATATCTTATTAACATTAATCTCGTCGTCTGGTTAACATTGGCACCGCAAGAAATGAAGTACAAATGTTCCATTTTGATCCATTTATGCATCTGACAAATGCATACATTGGTACAATACATATGAAATGGCGACTATCGGCTAAGATAATAGTAGCTCATGTATACATAAAATGTAGCAATATTTTTTGAAAAATATTTGTCTTGCCATATTTATATAATCGTAAGACTTTTTTGTTGAGCCAGACGAAGTTTTTTTTCATTATCAAGTCAACTGGCTTCCCTTGTAAAAAAAAAAAGCTTGCCACGTCACATTGTCTATCAAGAAAAGGGGTTGAAAATAAAAACTACTATTTAAAAAATAATATCAAATTAGTATAAGTGAAATTTGTAAAACCTGTAGGGTTACTGGTGACTGTTGAGGTCATTAAACATAGTGATATTTTTGTTCAGCATAATCTAACATCGCACATGTATACGACAAAAGTTGAAATAGTCGAAACTGTTAAATTTGTAACATTAATCTAAGATTATGCCATATCCGTTCGATGAATCCGAAGTATAGACTTGTAAAGTCACATTTTATAAAATGACACACAATTTGCTTTGCGCAAAACTATGGTATATATTGTTTACAACACATATGTGTGCCAAAGTGCCGAAAAGCTATTTGTTTAATCAACATAATACAATTTAATTACACTGTGTGAACACTATGATGCGTACGTATTGTCATATCAAACGAGTCAAACTTGGAGGTAGTGGTTGGTTGTTGTGTAGAGTAATGAACAGCCGATCAGCTGAATAGACAATCTTGAATTATTTTTTTTCGGTTTTCATCATATACAATCTATGGAAAGGTATGCTCATATCCTATTTCACACAAGTTATGTACACTTTTGTACAATGTTACTATTTGAGCTGCTATATATATATCAATACAAATAGCTAGTATTTTTACTTTACCTAGTATTACTCTAGATTCAAGGCTTTTTCTAAGTACTATATCGTCTCGTCACATGAAATCAATACGTAAAACGTAGAGGGGACAATTACGGAGAGTTGAGACTGTTCGCTATCGATACATAATTGATTTAACAGAATTGAGTCCCACAGACCGGTACTCGCATTCACGGCGGCCTTTAAAAGCGGAATCTTTGAGAGAGTTCTTCGATCGGAATAAGGACAGACAGCCTTCTACAGCAATTTGTATAATGCAACTCCCGGCAAAAAATTTCGCTTTGCCACTGACGCGTTTTTTCTTACCACCCACTCACGACACCTTATTCAGGAGTATTATTGCATTTCATAATTGCTACAAGTTAATAAAAAAATCTTCTTACACCTTACCTGAAACTGATTGTTCGCCCTTAATCGATTTACACGACTGCAGGACACTGTAGTGGACTCGGGAGTACTAATGGTAAAATTAGACGATCTGCGAGTATATTGTTAACTGCCATGCTATGGATATCCGCCGCTGGGGGCGCGTGTTCACAACTCACATGTTTATCCTCAAGGTGGTGAAATATTCTAAATATGTCTTCTTTGATGGAATTTTTAACGATTCCATCAACTATCTGACACAGAAGTACTATTGTATCACGCTCAACGCCAACAGATAATGGCTTCAGAATATCATAAATGCCGGAGAAGTCGATGAAAGTGGAATAGGATGACTTATGAACAAGGCAAATAAGACAGGAACAATAAACAAAATTGGCTCAATCACATCAGCTCATATTCTTTATAACTTAGTTGCATAATACAAAAGAAAGCAAATAAGTTTGATTGCAACCTCTCAAGATGATATTTTTTCCGGATAGTTTTTAAAGCTTCATTCACAGTGAATGTTATCTATTGGAATTAATACATTGAGATAAAAAAATAGGTTAACACGTCTAACTAAAAACTCGTATATGCATGCATGTACATACATACGCACGTACCGACAGACAGACAGACAGACAGACAGACAGACAGACAGACAGACAGACAGACGGACAGACGGACGGATGGACCTTCATCCATCCATCCATCATTCATCCATCCATCCGTCCGTCTGTCCGTCCGTCCGTCCGTCCGTACGTACGTACATACATACATACATACATACATACATACATACATACATACATATATACATACATACATGTACATACATACATGCATACATGTATACATGCACACATGCACAGATGCATACAGATGCATACATACATACATACATACATGCATACATGCATACATACATACATACACACATACATACATACATACATACATACATACATACATACATACATACATACATACATACATACATACATACATGCACACATGCACACACACATGCATACATACATACATACATACATACATACATACATACATACGCACACACACACACATACATACATACATACATACATACATACATACATACATACATACATACATACATACATACATATACAGACAGACATACATACATACACACACACAGACAGACCGACCGACAGACAGACAGACAGACAGACAGACAGACAGACAGACAGACAGACAGACAGACAGACAGACAGACAGACAGACAGACAGACAGACAGACAGACAGACAGACAGACAGACACATACACATACATACGCATTTATTTAAATTGAACAAGACTTGAACCATTGGAATACAAGATGTTCGTTTGCGATTGGTAAAGCTACTGATGTTGAAATTCCTTCACGTTCTCCTTGTTTATTAAGCAGCTTAGCACTAATCACTACGTCCAACCCATTATTATTTTGTCAGTTTCAATAACAGGGATTTACTCGAGTTCCATTCCAATGTAATGTTTTCAAATCAACGCTGAGATTTATTTATTTCTATAACGATCCCCTCACGATCACGTTATCTCTTGAATGTACATTGTCAAGCGTTGACAATCACACAATGTCGAACATCAACTGAGCGTTCACTTAAAAGGAGTTATTGTGTATGCAAGACGGTTAGGATATTCACAACGTAATGACGAAAATACGTCATTAGCATGCCAGAGTTCATGGCACTTTCTACGTATATCTTGTGACGTCATTTTAGCAACATTGAAAAAACCCTCAAAATTGATCGAGTTCAAGAATTATGTGAGATACTAACACTTCGTATAGATACCGTTTTATACTAAGCGCACGATTCGGCTATATAATTCATTTAAGTAAATGTCAGCAGATTCTAAAAAAATAATTTGAGTTACGCTCTTTGAACTTTACTGCAGATCACAAAAAGTGCTGCATTCTAACTCACCTTAATCAAATGTAATAAAGTTTGTATCAATTATCAGTCCAGTCTTAAAAATCATCATTTTGTCTTCATTGAGGGTAGTAAACACATAAAATACCTATATTGACAAAGCGTTTCAGAACAGTTCATGTACATTCCTAGTTTAATAATCTGTAAGTGTGCCTAAATCTGAATATCTAGGGTATTCAAAGCTCTCCAAAATTTGCCAAACGAAAACTTGCTCCCAGTTCTTTTCAAACAATGAAAGAAAGTTGGCAGAGGAGGTCACCATCTACATATTATTCTCATTACACGGAAATCAATACTCGGGTTGTTTTTAAATGATATACTAACATGCGGCCGTTTGATATGCTAAACTTTGGGTGGGCTTCGCTTCAAATCATTCAGACCTCAGAAATGTCAACTTTTCAACTTAAAAAACCTCCACAAGTGACCGCTGGTGTTTTTTCTTTCATTTTAACTGAGAATGGGTTAGACATTCTTGAACAATGTCACAACAAAATTTCAAATATTTTATATCCGATGCACATACTATTAAGTGGTATCAGATAGCGAGGATGTGACTGTAGGAAGGTAGCCTAATTGTATCATACGGCATATCAGTGTCCACATCGATATTGCTACGAGATAAAAACAACAAGATTAATCAAAAGTAAGAAAATCCTCTTTTTATTATTCTGTGGTTTTCTTAAAAGATTAGACTTAGTTTTAGAAAGTCCTGTCTTGATTATTAACTTTTGATTAAATTCAATAAATATGTAAATCTGTGATGTTACACCCGATATTTAATCACAGCAAAATTAAAAAAAAACTAAGCTTTGAATAATTGTCAGTCAGAATGGATACAATTCAACTTGTTGTATGTATCTGTCTATTGCAGACGATTTGTATCATTTTCATGTAATTATTGCATGTGTCTGTCTTTTACAGAGAGTGATTTATGTACTGTAACATTGTAATATAACTGCTGTGTGTTTCTGTCTGTGTTTGATAAACAATGACAAAATGAAAGACACTACCCGTCCCTCTATTAATGTTGACAGACGAAACCTTGGCATGCATAGCATCATGATTGTACACAGCTACATATAATAGTCACAACCGATAATTGTATCTGTTCTGACTTTTGATTCTGCAGTGTATTTTCTTCAGCTGTAACATGATGGGATATACAGTGTAAGATATTCCTCTCATCACAGTCATAGCTCAGTTTACATCGCTGACTACGTCACGTGATTTTACTGTCGACAAATGATTGGATATGATATTGACATTTTTCAAGACGAACTTTGTCTGTAGGTCTAACAGTCATATATTCCCGCCAAAATGTAAATCCTAATCCGAACTCGGTAATGACAGTGATAATGTTACAATAATTTATTTTTGATATAGAAAAAAAAATTATGATGGGTACTGTGATTTGTCAAATGACCTGTAATTTCCAAACACAACTGTCAAATTAAAGTTTAAAACAAAACCGCCTCCCTATAGTTTCCTGTATGTTCAACGATTTGAAAGAGTAAATGTACTTCATCAACAGAGAATTTATTTCCTGCATACAGTGTCCTTTTTATAGTATCAATATCAGAGAACATACATGTATACTAAAAAGAAGATTGTATTTAATAATTACTAAATATGTTGTAAACATTACGGGTCACTTTTGCATAGGTTTACATATTTGATATCCCTTACCCATTAAATTTGTATCCGGAAAAGCTCCCTCACCTTTAATTTGATTTCGAATGAGTATGGGGCGTTACCATGGCAAGGAAACGAGCCATCTTTTGTCAACATTAAAGCCATTGTTTATTTTCTGATACGATGTAGAAAAAGCTGGTAGCCGTCAAAACAATCATATTCTTACTTGTTGTCAAAACTTTCACCAGCTACATTTAGCCATGGTAATTCCCCACTGATTTACATAGAACAGTAACTAAACGCGTAATGTTTTTAGATCTTCCATGTACGCTATGGATAGGTACACGATGACTGTCTCTGTCTCTGTGACACCCTGGATGGTCGATGTTACACGCGTTCTCTCAACACAGCCCGCGAACCCGGTAACTCGAAGTCAGTATTTTTTACCTGCCTCATTGTCTACGACACCACATGCACCAGGAGGAAAAAATCAGCATAAAATTAGGATATCATGTGTCCATTACCGGTTGTGGTTATTTGTAACAAGGTGATCACATTCTATATTCATACAACTGGCTCTCATTGATCATTTGACACAGTCAACATAACATAGACATCATGTCACTTATTTAACCAATCAGCTTCTCCACATGATATCCAAGAAAAACAATGTGTTTGAAGGAGCAGTTCACAGGCTGTATAAAGAGAATGGTTGGTAGCTCGATCATCCGCCTGCTATGACTGGCTACAACTTGTGCAACCTGTAAGTTTGTTTTAACACACCATCAAAATAATATTACATAATGGTACTTTCGTATATAAAAGTGACAACTCTCCTTTCCTGACACGTTGCAACCATCCGTAGTGCAAATTAAAAATTCATAATACTATGAAACGTTTATTCAAAATATCCCATAAGCACATGTGTGTTCATTTAATTTCTTCGCATATAAATTTTCCGTATGTTGTAGATTAAGGCTTGGCTATAAATATATGTATTACGAAATCAGTATTCCCTGTCGGTGTCAAAGACTACGGCATGCTGATAGTGTATTAGTGTGTCTCTTTATTTCATTTGCAAGAGAGAATATAGTAAAATGATTAAATACCCATATACATATATACAAATATACATATACTATGCAATTTGACATAATAAGGAAATGTATCATTCCAAGACTAGGGCAGCTTCATGGCGTAACGCTTTTCTTATATCAGATCTAGATAGACAAGGTGAATATTTCCATTGAACCAATTAGGGCGATGGAAACGGAAAACTTCCCTGATGGGGTGAAAATGGCATAATCGATCACAGCTCTGTTTCAGTTGACAACACTTCGTTCAAAAAAGCGTTTCGGTTCATTAACTTCTCCAAAATGTTTCAATTTTATTTATAAGATCACAACCCCTGGATATCAAACGGAAATAATTTAATCCCAGATCTTACCACTATGACCATAAATCACTATTTAACCCACAAGATATTTCAAAGTTTAATACACTTAGATAAAGACAACTCTTTACAGGCCCATTTGTCTCGTTAAATGCGGTTTTGAAAATGTCAGACGCCTACTTTGTCCACGCTTTAAAATTTTCATGATAAGTCCCCCGGGAATACTGTAGTTAATGAAATGAATCTCTTTTACAGACAGAAATGTCTTACAATTAGACCTCTAGGGGGATGATATTCGAAAACATGGTATCGTTCTGTCGTTTGTCTACTTTCGAAAGACGGTTTTCGAATAATTGATAGCCGTTGACAGACTAAGGGCCAGATTTTCGTTATGACTTATTAGAGTTTTTACTATTTCTATTTTGCATGTTAACCCACCATGCTATTAAATTAAAACACGTCCTTCCAACAAGCGACCGAGTTCTGTGTAAAGCCTGTCGCGAGTTCAGTTGCAGTTTGTTAAAAAAAAATAATGAAATAGTTTATGTGGCACAAGCTGAGTTTAAAACCCGTTTACTAGGGTCAAAATACATACATAAAACCACGTGCACATTCCAGTATAATGTTAATATCAATGCATGTCTTCTGTAACATTACAATTGTCGTCTGGCATTGTTAGAACAGTAGAATGCATAGTAGGGAATTCCTGAACCTTTTTTTGGGATACGTACGATAAATAACGTCATCCGATAGTTAATCAGTTATATCTAAATACCATGTTTGGGTTCAGTCAATTGCAATTTGAGTTTGAGTTTTATTTGGGTAAATATTATACAAGTACATATTAAAATACAAAGTATAAAAATCACCGAGGATAACACATCAAAGTATTTTTAAAACATTTATTTCCAATTGGTGGCTAAGTATATAATTATGCTTCAGTAAGTAGAATATTATAATTACCGTTTAGATATGGCAGCAAGGACTATGCCCAATATCCGTATAAACTTAGCTTGGGCCCCTTTCAATTCAAACGAAATGGAGACATGTTGGTTACGCTATGGTCACTGTAACTACAGATATATCAACTGAACTGCGTTTTGTTAGGGAGTGAAATATAATTGAATTTTAACACAATCGAGCTGCATCAGTTATTGCTTGCCATTGTAGTTGTGATTGCATTAATGTTTTCTTAAGGATAGAAATATTGATAGAATCGAGAGATGTTGTTATGGAGTGAAATATTGATGTAATTGAGAAGATGGGGAAAGGTTGGGGAAAATTTAAATATGTAAATTCGGATTTTTTTGAGTTGTGGCAAAATTTATGAAGATGAATAGACGAAGAGTTAATTTGATAAAAAACGTCTCTGAACTTGAACCAATATTAAAGCAATAACAGGTTCATGAACAGCTCCATATAAATCAATTTCATGGGAGTAATCAGAAAAAAATATCATGCAATATGTCTTCATGATAACATAATGACGCAGTGGTAATCTCTAAGCTTAATCTACCCCTTCCTGTGATCTGTGGCGTCAACCCGATTCCTCTGCTAGCTGTTATCCTTAAGAAAGAGAAGACTTGAAAGGCGCCGTTTATTTAATCCTCCTGGCATATTATCTCGAGATATTAACGTGTTTTCGTTTATTTAGTGTTCCTGATGAAACACCTTGCACGTGATTCCACACCGTAGTTGAAGCCCACCACATTGTATATTTATAACGTAACAAACTCGTTTCAAAGAGACTCTCCGAGAAAACAAGTACTAAACTTTGAGTTGAGCACGTCATTGGGGCAATACCACGACAATGAAACCGACGAAATCGTACACCTGAACAAAGCAAGGTGATATCATGATCAAAGCTTCTTGAATTCAGTGGGTAATACTTTATACCCCGAGGTTGTAGTTAGATTATTCCGCCTATAACTATTGTAATCCATCCAATCTTTTCCATATGAAAATATGTTCCTGGTTCTACTGACATTATTAAGAAAAAAGGAGGGCGTTCATCGTCTTTCAAAACATCAACAATCTTTCAATATTCAGTGGCCATATTGGATTCTAAAATGGTTATTTTTTTGTATTTCAGTTCCCTTGATTTTTAAAATTTGTACGGTGATACCAGTTTGTTGTTCTTCATTTGAACTGAGAATGGGTTTGAGTTATTTGTGAATGATAAATTAACGGCGAAATTTCCGAGAATACAGTAAACTGCTATACGTCACTTACAAACCACACATCTTCAAGCTTGATGTCCGCTTTAATAGAGTCTTTTATTCTGAATTCTGTCAGATTTATACAAATATAGTTAAGACTTTGTACTTTGAAAAATAATGAGATAGAGTGCATTACCTAATCAAGAAAGAAACACCAAATAAGTCTTATATCCTCTCGAGAGAAGCTATCATAGCTCCCTGTGGAATGCAAACTGTCAATATTTAGACATGCTTCAGACTATAGTGTAAATGCCAGTACGTCATTTGTACGTCGTCAATGTAAATCTCTTCATATAATCAGAGTACATGACGATATTTTTCAGCTATATCAATTATTTTGACAGTGAAGTCTTAACAAACGAGGCACCGCCATAGATTAGAAATTTGTAAAGCGATAATTGCCATATTTTGCTGAAAACTCGACAATGGTGAACATTATCAGAGTATCAATCAACAATTCGAGTTTCAAATGGTGTATAGAACCACTCAATCTATTTAATTCTCGGAGAAGTTCAGACGTCAAAATTTACATTTGATAAGATATCTACATTCAACACCTTTAGATGAATTTATTGTACAGATATACTTGAAAACTGACTGTATGTTGATAATTGGATTATACGTCATCATAAAGTTGTATAAAATTATATAAAATCAATCATTTACAGTTATTAACACATTGAAATATGTTATCATAATCGACTTCATTAATAGCGACTGAGATTTTAGCCCCTGAGGAAAATTAATTTTCATTTCCGTGTCTCAATTTAAAATTTAATACAGCAAAAAATGATCTATAATACTCTACGTGGTTAAAATTTGATTAGGTATTTTTGACACATGCTATTATACTGCTTCTATCAAAATATAATCTTGGTGAAAAATACTTCAGAAATAAACACCGAAGAATCGAAACAAGCAATGGATACATGTATATCTTTAGTTATTTTTAAACATATTAATTAACAACATGTACGCAAAGAAAAAATGACTCATTTTTGATGTCTGTCTTTCCTGTCCACTTAAGCAATAATTTGAAATATTACATGGAATCTAATTTACATGGAAACCATTTATATCAAAGGTTGACATATGTCGACTTGTGTGTCAAATATACACGGTGGTTTTCTGCCATATCCTACTTGTCAGCACTTTGCGTTATTCCCGTATGATCAAGATAATCACCCAAATTCGATTGCTAGCTATGATCGATAGCCGATCCTGGTGACGGGTTGATGAACAACTGTTAGTTAATGCTCAGTGGATCTCGGAGATATTATTGGTTAATTTCTATTGATACTTTGTTCATGAACACTCCAACCCATCAGTATGATTCAAACAGAACAAATCAGGAGTCATTTGTTACAGTAAAGAATGCAATGCAAACAAATCGTAAAACAAAGCAGGCAACCACGAAATTACTTTCATTATTTCAATACGAGCAATACGACCCGGAGCAATTGTAGTGTCCATATGGCAACGATTTCATATATTTTAATGGTTTGTATTTGGGCAAACGCTGCCGGAAAGCATGCTACCTTCAATAATATATTTACGCACACATTGCGGTTAAAGCCTTTGTAAAAGATAACATTTCTATTACAAATTGCGCCAATTTAGTATCTAGGAGTCAACAACACAATTACAAATAAAGAAATGGGATTACCATCTCTCAGGCAGACATACTTGAGTCGCCAGTTTGTTATTCTAAACGTGTAGACTCAGGGTGAAATCCCAGCCTTATCCAATACCAACTGCTACAAACTGTAAACAATATGTCCTTCATTCTTTCCAAGGTTTACTGTTTATGTTGTTACAGTACATGCAAATCTAATCTTAACTAAAAATAACGCTTTGCATCTTTTTATATTATGTTCATTGGTATAATCAGTCTTCGATTGCTCCCTTGTTATTTACTGTTATTGGGATCCTAAAAATTACTGCGGCCTCGTTATGAATCTAGGACAGCTGAGCTTCTCTATTCTGCACTGGGGTCAGAAACGGCTTGTCAACCAAATTGAGTATAATCAAATCTATACATCGGATTAATGTGTACAAGTACGCCACCCACCCCCCACCCGCGCTTTCGAAGGAATGATGTCTGATCATCGTTTCAGAGTGTCGGTAATCTCCACTTCTTTTAACCAGATTCTCCGGAGTTCCCGTAGTTTACTTACACCGCGTCAAAATAAAGTGAACGCCCTCTAGCCCCCTCTGTTCCCGATGGTATGATACAACGTCGACGTGTGATTACAGTTTCTTGGTAATCTCTGACAGGGTGGGCAAAGTTACTCGAAATTCCCCGACGTTCACGTAGTTCGCACTTTTAACGCGTCCGAATGAAATAGTCGATGGAATAATAGCGATATGATCTCCGAATTCGAATGAGCGTGTCGGTAAGAGAGCCTTCAGTAAATATAAGGGGTAGGGACGAGGGAATCAGGCCCAGGCCGTTGGGTAAAATATGACCTTCCCCGATTCCGTCTTGACCCTCCCCTTGTTGAAATTTTTTTTTTAAATATACTTCAAAAGCTGTCAGCCATAAAATGGACGGTAGTCCCAGAATCAAAAGTTTAATGGTTGCCACCATATCATGAAAGTTTTAGCAGTATTGGTTATTTCCCAACTACTATCAAAGAGAGAGAGAGAGAGAGAGAGAGAGAGAGAGAGAGAGAGAGAGAGAGAGAGAGAGAGAGAGAGAGAGAGAGAGAGAGAGAGAGAGAGAGAGAGCAACTCAAATGTACGCACGTGAGAACGTTACAAATCATGTGGTTCATGGTATAATTTCTTGTGAAATACGAGACTGTTTTGAGTCACCGGTCTGTGATTGCGTAATATTGCAGCCACAATGAACAGAATAAAATTAGCGAAAATTCGTATGCACATAGCAAACGAATGTCAGTGAGAGGGTGGCAAAGCTCAGATAGTCCGCTGACATTGAACAATATATCTCAAAAGGCAAATCTGTTCTCTTTCAGTTAACACAGGCTTACAGTCGTCCTCATTCACACTTTTAATACAAACTCTGACCTTTATAATTTAGGTAGAATGTACCTTTGGGACCAAATTCCTTTAAGCTAGCTATTAAATCGCTTCAAGCTTTTTCATATGAAAGCTTGTATCTATATCATCAAGGCGATGAACTCGACTATATTTTTATTTTAATGCGATATTCACTGATCATATCGGATTTTAAAATTACCTTTGATATAATTTTGATCTCTATACAATTATTATCAAACTTCTCCCGATTTTGAATTATGATGGGTTGGAGTTTTTCTTAACAAAGTAATACCAACATTTTATGACAGAGCTGCATAATACACCACTTGCCAATGCGTCTAAATTTAGTCACATTTTAATTTCACCATCAGGCAAACGGAAGGAAGGAACCTAAATTATATCATGTTTTTCATACTTCATAATATTTATAATGCATAAAAAAGCATAATTGAGAATTTGCATTTAAATAGACATTTTTCTCCACTTTCAGGTCAAAATCCCATATGAGATAACACTATTTGATATACAATACAGCACTACAAAAGGTGGAAGCCAAGGACTTGAGTGTTCATCTTTTGAATTAACGACGTTTCCTGACGATTACACACACTTTTGCCTTTCAAAGCTTAAATACACTCCATGAAAGCACAAAGCGATTATCCCCTTTTAACCGTGAACATATTATCTTCACAAAATAAGGTTAGTTATTGGGATCAAAAGAAGAGATGTCCCTGTGTGATTAACTTGACCGATTAAGGTCAGGCTTCCACTAACACGTAATTTAACTCTGGTTGATTGCATTTCATGTTCGAAAAAAGAACATTTGCCTTTGACAACGTACCAATCGATACACGTGAGCCGTTCGAATAAATTGCTATGGAAACATCAATTTAATTTCCTACTTTTTTAAAGAATATCTAATAAAACCCTAGTACTGGTAAGAAGTTTGTATATACTGAACATACAAACGTAAAGGGAATATATGATTTTCTATGGATAAATTAAGGTGTGCTGTTTTTGGAACAAGGCAAAATATATGGTGGAAAGTTTGTGACAAAACATTAATTGATGTACTACATATACTAACCTCATTAATTATTGATCATCTGTCTTGTTAGCAACATTGAAGGTTATTTTAAAGATGAATGTTTACATTTTTTTTAAATATAGTTGACAGTTGAGTAATTAACAACTTTATTGACCGCTGTTCGCAAACGATAATTAACAAATTTATTGACCGCTGTTCGCAAACGATAATCCACAACTGCGCAAGTACCCTTCTATAAAGACAGCACAAGCAGAACGTGACACATGCATTTATGTACATTGTATGATTCATGTTTGCTATTGTAAACTTAAGACTATACGTCATCGGCTTAAATATATCTTAAAGTGTTCATACATGTACCGATGTTTTTCACCTATGCAATGCTAGTTGTAAACACTGTGTTGGCAAATATATTTTGTAAGTCAGTGTTTCGTTTATTTACACACACACACACACACAGAGAAAGGGAGAGAGAGAGAGAGAGAGAGAGAGAGAGAGAGAGAGAGAGAGAGAGAGAGAGAGAGAGAGAGAGAAGGGGGGAGACAAATGTAGAGCCAGAGGAGAAGGAAAGAGAGACATAACGTCACAGAGAAATAGTGATAGCGAAAGACAGATAGAGGGAAGGGAGGTATGGAATGAAAGGTTGGCAGACAAAGCAATACAAAATCACTTTCGTAAATTTTACCATTAAAACTGGTTGTTGCCGAAGAATTACAATATATCCTAGCTGTGCTCCGTGGTACGATCATAAAAACTATTTTTAATTCAATTCACACTATACAATATATTGTAACTACTCAAAAGAAGCAAATAAAATCTCGTCATTCGAAAGATACTAAAATCAGAACAACACAGACGTATCGATGGTCTTAGATATGTAATTCTTTCTCATAAAAATGAATAATAAAGTCCCATCTGCCTTTTGTATTAAAACTAATCCTACGATTTAATTTCATTTTCACTTTTTACTTAATATAATATCAATAAACCAGATCCGCCAGTACGTGTTACCTTTCTTTACATAGATTGCTCTCCATTAAAGAAGCCGCAAATGTTAGACTTCACCCTCCAGCAGTATTTACGCGGAACCTTTTTTATAAGGATCATTTTTACGACAGAACTTTCTTTTCTTCTTTTAGATTCTAAATTGCTAAGCCATAGAGAGGATACCCTAAACACTGAATTATATCATTTCAATCATATGGGGTTAATTGTTGTTCTTTCTTTTGTACCCTTTATAGGCACATGGTAATTATCTACCAGCCAATACAAATTGCGCGACATAATCCATTTTTTATAGTTAGCTTATAACTAGATGTGTTCTTTTCACAGAGCAGAATGATGTTGGATTGACAAAGAAAGATTGAGTTCCTTTATCAATTACTATAATATCGCATTAAATGAATTACTCATTTGCGCATATGTTATTTTAATTTGTTTGTACTTTAACGGAGACAGACAGGATTCTTAGATACATGATATATATATATATATATATATATATATATATATATATATATATATATATATATATATATATATATATATATATATATATATATATATATATATATATATATATATACGTATACTACGTGTGTGTGCGAGTGCGCGCGTGCGTGCGTGTGTGGATATGTGTGAATGTTTGTGTGTGTGTATGTGTCAAAAGAAAATTCTTCGCGCATAATATGCGTGTCCACAAACGTACACATATTCACATTGCTACAGACATGCATCATGTCAGACATCATAACCATGATCATGTTTTGAAGAACTAGAGACTAACAGTTCTGCTACTGGCTGCAAAAATATAACTGTACCTACAAATAACGCGTTGTCGGTAACAGTTACAGGTCACTTTTAACAAAACTAGTTTGCCTGTGAATGGTGTCGACATCTTCATGATATCCCTCCCTCCCTCCCCCACAGTGATATGATCTACGTGCGTGTGTTAAAAGTAATGTGTTGTCTGATTGCACAACGTTCCTAATTCAAGAACAATGCGAGAAAGACATCCTACTTGACACAAATAATAATAACAACAAATCTAGATTTACAGCTGTTGTGATAAGATTAGACAACCTGTCACAAAATTTATCTCTATTGCAAACTTTATAGTTGAGAATAAATCGTCAATGATATTTCGTAGCGATAACAGAACACTGCTATACCTTCTCACGCTAGTTCCATTGTGTACTAGTCGATACCAAACATGTTTACTAATTCGAATTAGATTTAAGGGTGCATTAGCGTAGGGAAACACAACTCTTTTCACGGACAAACAATACGCTTCCGGACTGTTTACAGAGGTCGATGACGTTACGATAACACACGTATGCTTGCGTGTTTTCGCAAAATGGAGAACGAATTGAGAGTAATGCTTATAAACACAAATACTTAAAAAGTATAAGCTTATTACAATTACATCAGTTTTGGTTCTGGATATGAAACGTTACATCCAGGCGTTATCGAGTAAAGTAAAGCATTGCTTGGTTCTCATTCTTAGGGCTCTGAAATGAAAGTACTAGCTTTTTACCTTTTAACTTACTTACTAACTAAGTAAGTAAGTAAGTAAGTAAGTAAGTAAGTAAGTAAGTAAGTAAGTAACTGACTGACTGACTGATAGAAACATAGAAATCTGACTTTTTTTAAATACGTACTGCACTGCAATTACACCCGCGAAATTAATGATAAATAATATTCCTACTTACTATTCAAGCCTCTTCGAAGAGCTCTACCTTGTTTCCTCTTCTCAACTTCCTTTAACGAATAAAAGAGACAAAATCTTCAGATACTTATAGCTGTCGTCAATCTACACACTTCGATGTTATATTTCAAAATGAAACCATTGATCGTGATAACATTTTCAGCTCAATAACTTAGCAGTTATCGATGCAAACAATTAGTTCAAATTGATTCATATGCGTCGGCTATGTAATATTGAGACGTGTGCACAGATGGTAATATTAGATCCGGGAATGCCTTGAGTTATTATTCATTTCCGTATTTGCTAGTCATTTCATGTTTTGATAACCGATCTAGAATCGCATACGAGTCTTAGTTATATTACAATTTACTGACCAAATGTTCTTTTCTGTTCATCTACGTACTGGTGCGAGGTCGCGACCTTTGCAAGAAAAATTACGACTGAGCTCTAATTAGTATTCCTCTACTTACAAAGTCTGAACATTTACAATTACTAATTTCCATTACACGTAGACGTGCCCGGGTATCGCTAAATAGATCTGCATTAACAGTGACAACTCCACATTATTTTATAAACCAGGACGAATTTTACAATCGATTGTCAAAATTTCAAAAATGTGTGACCGCCGTAGCTCTTAACTACTTTATAGGAAATATTAGTTACTGTTACCCTACATTAGAGATGTGTAAGTTCAGAGAAACAAAAACCTTCAAAATCTCAAATGATGACACAAAACGATTCACTTCTGATTGCACGTCTAGCTTAGAAAACATCAAGCTCATGTGTCCGCCAGTAATCACTTGAACTTCGCAGCACGGGTGGTGCCCCCGGGGCGCACATTCGTCTCATACCTCATCGAACTGTCTACGTCAGTCAAGCACCTCCACCATTACGTCAAACTCTCACACAACTGCAAGCAAGACATCCGCATGTGGCTCCACTTTGCATCACATTGGAACGGTGTCTCGCTATTTCTGGATGACGCGCCAACCCCATCACCGAGCATGGATCTGTACACCGACGCTAGCGGTCTAGGCTACGGTGGATACTACCAAGGACACTGGTTCCAGGGACACTGGGCACATGACCTCAGGCTTGACTCTAACCCTTCTCTCTCCATTGCCTTTCAGGAACTATATCCGATTGTAGTAGCAAGTGTACTGTGGGGGGATAGTTGGTCACGAAAGCGCATTGTTTTTCATTCTGATAACCTCGCAACAGTGCATATCATTAACAAGGGCCGATCAAAGTCAAAAGTGATCATGATGCTTATGCGCCGATTAGTTCTAGTGGCTGCCACGTGCAGTTTTGTGTATTCCGCAGCATTCATCCCCGGTAATACTAACACAATCGCCGATTCTCTTTCTCGTTTTCAGATGCAGCGTTTCCGACAAGTAGCACCTGGAGCAGCCGCCAAGCCGTGCCCCCTACCCTCCAACGTGCTCTTCACCTAAACCAGGCTATCTCATCATATCAATTATCGGCACTGGGATCGAGAACCAGGTCATCCTACAACACCGGCCTACGAGCATGGCTACGTTTTACTGCTCTCTTCGACATCGCCGGTCCATCGCCTGCTTACCCTGACATCTCTGAGGAGATACTTATCTACTTCGTCTCCCATTGTGCTCACACACTTCGGCTCTCATACAAAACCATCAAGGTGTATTTGGCTGGGGTCCGTAACCACTACGTTCAGGCAGGGCTTCCAAATCCATTGCTCTCTACATCGGGGCAACCACTCCTGCGACTTCAACACGTCATTCGCGGCATCCGTCGTACACAAGGAGACAATCCCCATCCACGCCTACCGATCACACTTCCTCTGCTTCAAAATCTGTGCCATCTCTTGCGTAACACACTGTTTGGATCGTACACGGACTTACTTCTGGAATCTGCGTTCCTTCTCGCGTTCTTTGGGTTTCTACGCTGTGGCGAGTTCACTCCCTTGACCGCATCCTTCAGCCACCATATCCATCTCTGCTACGGGGACGTTTCGTTTCATCCACATCGGCGGTCTGCAGTTACGGCCACCGTTCATATCAAAGCATCGAAGACAGACCCTTTCAGGAAAGGTTTTGATCTACGACTGTACAGAACTTCCAATACAGTGTGCCCCGTCTCATCGCTTTCGCAGTTTGTCGAAATACGCACGGCTATGGCAGCAGCGGCTGAGGACCCCCTCTTTGTACTTCCCGACGGCTCACCCCTGACTTCGACCAAATTCGTCATCCTTTTACGCGTGGCACTGCAACGCCTGGGACTGGACCCTTACACCTACGCCGGACACTCCTTCCGCATTGGGGCTGCCACAGCGGCTGCGGCGGCCCACCTGCCGGACCACGTCATTCGCACGCTTGGACGCTGGAACAGTGACTGCTATACCACTTACATACGGACACCTTCACATGTATTACACACGGCTTTCCAAAAACTTGCTAATGGCTGCTGACTTCAAAACAAAGGCCATTGTTAAGTGTTTCATCTATTGTTAGCTTTGGTTGTTTGTTTAGTTTCCTGCGTTTTTAGTTTGACTTACTTTCTTCTTGGTTTGGGGGGGGGGGGCGCCTAACGCTTTTCCAGAGTTTTTGCCTGGTAAAGGTTTTTTTTCTCTGGTTTTTAGTGCGAGGCCAGGTCCGAAATTTTAGATTTCTTTTGTTTGGGCATGACGAGTTGGTAGGTCCTAAACTTGCGGCTGGCCACCATCCAGCACACCCGTGCACTCATACTCCCCCAGTCAGCACTCGCCCCCTCAGGGGCGCAGCTCTGCTGTCCTTTGGTCCTGCGTGATGAACAACACTTGCCGGCGGTTCATCCCTTCATCTCGCCCCCTGCTGTTGTCCGTTCACGCATTTCGATCCCCGACACCCTTTCCCCTCCGGTTCCGTGGAGGTCCCATCCCCTCCCTTGCTGGGTTCGTGGATTGGTGTCATTTCGGCGTAGCCACTTTCACCTCGGCGGTAGGGCCCTATGCCCTCTGAGGGCGGGAAGTGTCTTCATTTCGGCTAGTCGTTGTTTCCTCCCAGTCACGGACTCCGGCTCCAGCCCGGTCCTCCTGGGCCGTGAAACTTCGTCATTTCGGTTGATGTGGCCGTACCTCAGACCTCAGTCTGATGCTGGCGGCCACTCATTTCGATGGCCATTCAAAAACCGTAAAAAACTTCATTAAAGCACTACAAATTCGCACAAATTACAAATTCTACCTCTCATCTCATGGGGGTACTTCGGTCTGGTCATGGCATTTCCACCCCTCAGTCTTGGGGACCGTACTTCGTACTTCTGCCCCCATTCGCCTCCAACTGGCATCGCTCGGCCTCCAACAGGCCCCCAACTTGCCTCAACTGGCACCACAATTCATACTCACCCATCTTGCCATCGACCAGATCAGTAGTGCCCTCTGCCCAAAGTGGTTTTGGTTTATGCTAGATTTATTTGACATGTAGTTACCTTTGCTTTTGTTATGCGTGTCTTTTATTATTGCTTTAGTATTATTTTATTACCATTAAACATTCGTTTTCTAACTTATCTGGATGTGTGTGTCAAATACAATATTTAACTTGTTAAATAAGTGTTTGACAACACAGGAAGGTACACACCTAGCAATTACATAACCTCTGTTTACAGACCATACCAGTCACACATTTATTGCCTATCAGTGTATCACCTCATTCTTTCACAAGAATTCGCTACCATCATAGCTGTAGTACACTTCTCCACATTCCCACCACCACCCCTTTCAACCTCCTCTTGGCAACTGACCTGGTCTATGGCACTTTGGGGGACCGTACTTCGTACTTCTGCCCCCATTCGCCTCCAACTGGCATCGCTCGGCCTCCAACAGGCCCCCAACTTGCCTCAACTGGCACCACAATTCATACTCACCCATCTTGCCATCGACCAGATCAGTAGTGCCCTCTGCCCAAAGTGGTTTTGGTTTATGCTAGATTTATTTGACATGTAGTTACCTTTGCTTTTGTTATGCGTGTCTTTTATTATTGCTTTAGTATTATTTTATTACCATTAAACATTCGTTTTCTAACTTATCTGGATGTGTGTGTCAAATATGTAGTATTGCAAATGTCTGAATTGTTGCTCCCATTAAAAGTCGTTAGCAAAATCAAAATTAAGATCACAAATTACTTTATACCAGTATATTGGTGGTGCAAATCGAGAGATCTGATTGGTCAAGCAATCAAATTAACATGTCTGAAATAATGATAATACAAAGTTTACGCGGCCCTGAATGAGCAAGGTATATTCAATTTTGAATGCCAGCATCCACCATGGCCGCCATATACCCGTACCGTCGATCCTCTGCACAACACTAAGTCGTCCATGCGCCGAGTCCTAGTTGTTCCCTACTGGGGAAATGAATAAGATATCCAAAGCTCTAGAACTGTCTGCTGTTTACTCAATACCGTCTCCTTGGAGCGATTCAGCATAAGCTTACAGCCCCGGCCTACAGCACAGCATCGTTCTTGGCCCCATAAAATGAAGACACGCGGTTAGGCAGATCATGTACGTAAATCAATCATAAAACGTATTTCACTTCAGATCATTCATGAATTAAATTACCACTGTACAAACGAAGCAAAACTGCGTAATACAGGCTGCACGGTATTAAAGTATTCATCGTTTAAAAATAAATCTAGTGACGTTGTCCTTGCCTTCGCATCGTGAGATCGTCCTCATAATGGCAGGAATCACAATTGTATTTCAACAGATATTCAGGTTCTAGGGCCGATCTAATTTACATTCAATACACATTGAATACATTATCGGTGGTGTGAGATATCGCCATGATTACGTTATAAGTTGTGTTCGCTTTATCATTGAATATTTTGGTTGAACAGTCAATGTAATTGCAATGAGCAAGTACAGTAGGGACGGTATAGTACGTAGTAAGTGATTACAGGAAATCCACTTATGAAAGACGTCAACATTCGAATGTACCTCTCTATTGTGGGATAAGTTTACTATAAGGCCTAAATGAAAATTGTTTGGTTCCAGTTACCTGGCCCCATCTACTTTTTTACAGCCGATCCTAAACTTTTTTAATGTATTCGAGAACAAAAAAATAAAATCGCGAGAAATAGTGGATGCGGAAACTGACATCAACTTAAAAAGACAATTCATTATATAAAACTGTTCTTCCAATCTGTGATTGTTGTACAGCTGATGGGAAAAAAAACAATATCTCAGTGACCATATGGAAAACAACGGAAAACATAACTACCTGAACTAGACACTCAAACATGAATTTTAAAATTGAGCGTAATCAGAACCACACAATCTGTTTAAGCCTAACATGAAACTTAATTTCATATTAATACATTCAAGAATACATTTTTATGTTGATATGGAATGTTAGAAAGAGAAATGAGATTATAATGGAAAGGTGTTCAACACTCTTGGACTAATATACGAGTGTAGTGTATGTTGTAAAGAACGTGACACCCCCGGGTTGACGCCCCAGCTACCTCATTATCTATAGTATATGCAAATGACCATTGTTATACTCTGTTACCGTTTGGATGCATTTCACCATTGAAACCGTCAACAATAAAATCCTGAATACGATCGAGCAAGTTGTCAAATTAAAGTTGAAAAATGGGGTGTAATTTCGCCGCAAAACTGGCAGGAAATTCGAGGGCACAAAATGTCCATCTACATACACACACACACACACACACACACACACACACACACACACACATACATACATACATACATACATACATACATACATACATACATACATACAGAAAGGCAGACACACGAAATGAGAGAGGCCAACCCAGTTTAAAATTCTGTGTTTTGTTTAGTTAACCTCATAAGCGTATTACTCATTTCGAAGATCAATCAAAGCAAAGCGACTGCAATACTAAGTGTCTAGTTCAATGTTTGTTTGCTAATCTTCTACTTCCTCGGAATGTATCTGCTACAATGTACAGCGTGTAAGATCATGAACTTGCACTGATCGTAAACTCCGGAGTTTTTTTACTAAGGGTCTCTGGGCTATTTATCGATTCTTTTTTATCGTGACAGCCGCAAAACACTCTTCATAATTTTTATTTAAACTAATTTAATTCTTTAATATAGTAAAACTGCGGCGGTTTGACGTCACATATTTGACACCCTACTCAACAATGCCCCCATTAATTAATCCGATTTCACGAAACACACATTAAGGTTGTACTCCTCGGAAGATTGTAAAATCTGAAACATTTACTTGTTACGACAAGTATACATCGCATACACTGGATAGTTATACTTTCAAGAGAAGCGATGTTGACTTGCATGATTCATGATCAGTTTGGGCTCAGATTACAAACAAGTCAACCGCGATTCGGTGCAGCTCGTTTTCCGGTTTCCAATGAGGAAGCGTGTTTTAATCACCAAACTTTTAATCTAATTCAAGAAAATTTATGAAACAGGGTCTTCAGATGGGATATATTCTCATCACCACAGCATGAAGGAGTGTATTTACGTTACAGGTTGGTTAACTTTAGAAGATTAAGGGGCAACATCAAAAGTTCAATATACTATATCTAACTTAATTGCTTAAGTTTGGTCCCAGACCCCCCCCCCCCCCCATCTAACTTAACTGTATACTTCCACTTTCAAACAACGTACAAATACACTACTGAATTATAAATAAAAACAGAAAACCATTTTAACTCAGAAAAATACTTTTGTTGAAAACCAACAGAACACAACAACACTGAATTTACACATCAAGTCACATTGATTATTGGTATGTCTGGTTTCACTTTCTTTCTTTTTTGAAATGGGAGACATTTCGTGACTGGGTGTAGGCTCATCAGCAAATATTTGATCGGATGATTTTTGTTTAACTGAAAAAATATTTCAAAATAGATTGTCTCGACTCGACCTCCTGGGACATGAACTCGGCTAAAGATTGTCGGTCATTTTGTATTTGGCATGCCACAACTTCGTTGCGGTTTCCTGTACATCGGCCCCGGATTTGCCCTGTTGGTTTTCTGACATTTAACTCCCCACTCCCAAAATCTTGTTTGTTAGTTTCTGAAAGTCGTTCGAAGGGCATTTATAAAAGTCCATTGTGTGAGGAGAACGTATATGGACCAGGAAATTGTACGAACTCACCAAATCTACCTCACCGTCCAAACCCTCGTGTCTCGAGGCGACGCCAACTGAAATGTGCGTTCACACACTCTGGATACCCACCTCGTTCTCAGATACCTATTTTGCAGCAAATTTGAAAGCTGAACCGCGTACCGCTGATAAATCGGACCGACTGTACGCAGTGTTATAGGTAAAAGCAGCCTTGATATCGTACTAAATTTGCCAAGTATGACGTTAAATCGTTTTTGACGGTTGAGAAATTAATTTGGCCACCCCCACCCCCAAACTAAAGCAATTAAGTTTTTTTTTGTAAATATCGATCTTTTGACGTCGCCCCTAAATGGCCAGATTATGTAGCAATTCTAGAGATCACTACAAGCTCAGTGAAAAAAAATCACGCTTTTATATAGCACGTACTCATCTCAAATACCTACAAGCTTACGCGTATCAGAAGACTCCATCATTCGTCACACGCTTAGGGAGACATGACTTTATGCACAAACGTTATTACCGGGCTTTTCAATATAGCTCACTGCATAAAGTACGTGACAGAGAGAATCCTATTATCGCTGACAATCTGGCATATTTTGTCATCTATTACACCATTCAATTATACCCAGTTACGGCATTTTGGTAAAAGTTTGAAATACGAGACGTACTCAAACTAGTATACGTACAATGGACAGCTCATTAATTTGAAATGGGTTCTGATTTGAGCACATGCAATCTTTAGGACGCCACCACGGAGGGGATTTTTTGATTGATTTGCTCTATGCGCCCAGAGGTTCATGTGTTTTGTTACTTCTCTCGTCTTCATTATGCCAAATCGATGTCCCTATCTGATGAAAACACACACAACGCCAGAAGTTTAGAGCAATTACACTTTTAGAATGGACTCCGTTCAACCCAGAACAATTTAGATTAATTCCCGTGATGTCTCATCTCACCGCAAAATGTACAGATGTGTTTGTCACATGGAGTGTTTCCCAAACCAATTAACCTGTGTTCACATTACACTTTACATAAATCTTATGCGACTGACGAACGCTACCTCTGCTGTGTAAGAGAATAAAACATAAATACAAGGATGTAACCATTCGTTTATAATTATTCATGATCACAAAAAAAAACAAAACATTATCATCGATTTTGTCTCGTACTGTTCCTAACCCTCGCTATAAAAAACATAAATTCAAACTAATGACTCAGACCGGTAGAGGAATATTCTTCTATAGTGGTATGAGATAATGATAATTGATGCCTTGCGGGCAAAAACTCCTTTTACTCAGCACTTTACAAATCAATTCGACAAGAAATATCCAGTCGAAAGTGAATTAATAACTTATTCATACCTGTAACATGAAAAATACATTTGCTGTAGGTATTTGCATCTGTGTCTAGTGTCGACATCTGTGTTCTATCAAATTCTAACGAACCTTACATGCATCTTACAAGACATATCTAATCTACTTTGACTATCTTTCCATTTTTCAAGTAGCTAGATCTTGCAGTTTCTTTCGGAATTTTAATACAAGTCAAGGGTTATCGCAGGAACAATACCTGCGATCCTGCATTTTATTTCTGTCACTTACATACTTCCGAATTATTATTTATTTAAAAATCGACTGATTCCCAACAAACACTTCCATCAAGAAAGATCAATAACAAGAAATGTTCACATGAAAAACAATTTCAAATAAACCTCAGAGGCATGCATAGCAATGTTTGAACATGGCACATGCCAATCATAAGAAATCGTTAAATTCACGGAAATGTTTTCATTGTACACTGAGTAATCATATAGTCAAGGGTTATTCCGATCAAACTCTATAACAATATATATATTGATTTAAACACTTAATTTATTAATGCACGGGATTTTGGCATTGATTGTAAGGATGACTATCCCTTTGCAATATATATTTTGCGACGGGTTTCCCTCATCAAGACAACCATCAGACACTATTCACAACTACTACGTCATTCATTTAACACCGTCCACGGATCAATGTGAATGTTTTTACGACGTTTATACAAGGACCAGACTATAAAAATAGACAGTAAGCAACATAAAAATAATGAAGAATGTCTTCCTCTTGCGCACAAACTATGTCGACATGAGTATGTCGATAATGGCCTAGACCAAGTTGTAATGTTTGGGTTGCCCTAGATGGCGAAAACAGCTTTCTCAGTTTTGTAATACTGTGGTTGTTTTGGTTATATTTTGTTGTTGTTGTTGTTGTTGTTTTTTGTTTTTGTTGTTGTTGTTGTTGTGAATGATGACGATGGTGTTGCTGTTGTTACTTGTTGTTGTTGTTGCTGTTGTTGTTGTGAATGATGACGATGATGATGACGATGATGTTGCTGTTGTTACTTGTTGTTGTTGTTGTTGTTGTTGTTGTTGTTGTTGTTGTTGTTGTTGTTGTTGTTGTTCAGACAGCACCTGAACAACACATCGAACAGATAGTAGCACCATATTGCACAAGACAGTGTGTTGTTAAATCTTCCTTGACAGGACTACATGGCCAGAATGGAAACGACACTTGACGTTTGTGTCACGAGGTCTCGATGAAAAGTAAAAGTGTCTGTTTTTTTTCGGATAAATCAAACTGACCTAATTTTTACTACTTAGCCAATTCATTTCAGAAATTCCACTTTACGAGATAAAATCTTGACGTGAAATATGACGAGACACATTTTAGGAGGAAATTGTGTACATGAGTACTTTCGGAATTAGATGACCTGTTATATACCCTGTCAGCTTTATATAGCAGGATTGAGAAGATGAAAACAGGCGTTAAAATAATCCCTGCCATGATCCTATCCAGATTGGAATGGCATGATATTTGAATCGCTCGAGTATGGATGTATGCAACAGCATTCAAAATATGGGGTATATAAGATTCTATTCCGTGTTAATAGTTAATATTGTTTTGGGGAGGCGGGGAGCAGCGGTGTACGTATGTTGAATAGCCAATACTCTTGCATGGTTTTGTATTGAAGCATTTTCGTCCTGGATAGCTTTTACCATTTAGTTATTAGTTTAGTCTTCTGGCATTTGGTAATTATGTTGCAAAGAACTGGTGAAATGAACCAATCTAATCCCGTAGTTCAGATAGGAATAAGTACAAGAATCCATGACACCTCATATACGCTGACCTAAAGCTTCGTGATGTTAGATGGAGTGCGATTGAATATCAAAATAATAAATTAACAAAGGAAAATTGCATAATATTCGTATATTAATTATGGTAGGTATTTATATTCATCATTATTAAATACCTGTGTGTGGTGAATGGCCATGCCTAACTTAGTCCTGCTCCCTACCCTCCCCCCCCCCTCCCCACACTGTTATGGAACGTTCTAAACCTAAGGGTCAATTAGTTGTCCAAATTCTATTATCTTCTTGGGATTCATTTTCTATCAAGAGCTTTCTGACATGTTAAGCTCAACTATTCCGCGCCACTGAAAGTTATTTCAAGAAATGTTGATGTTGTATAAGTAATTTAATACAGTGTATTCTCGCTACATGTGATACATCGTTTCCGACTACCCAGGTGATGAGTCGGAAATATCACTACTTCAAGTTTTCTGCTGATAAAATGACGGACTTTCATAGTGAAAGTATATAATTATCGTTTCACGTTTTAGGTATTCGTGAAGAATAAGAATAAGAATGGGTTGATTTATTGCGTATGGAACAAAAAGGCACAAAATGAAATATTGTACCAACTGATTCCCCACTGAGGCACAGTGACATATCGTGACCTTTCACCCCCGACGAGCGCCATATTGTTATTCGACCCCCTTTAATAGCCACGACAAATTTTCCAACAAATGTGGCCATTATTCCTTCTAAAATGATATCAGCACTACAATCATTCGTCTCCCATGTTATCAATGTATCACTTACGTAAGATTTGACAGAAGACAGTCATAGTTTACTTGACATTATTCATAAGATTTTGAAATAGCCTTGCTATCTCAGAAAGGTGAACAATAACCTCAAAATCGTTTTCCTGATTAGAGAAAATTAACTTCAACCCATTAAAGTTTTCATTAAACTCATTGTTAAGATTGGCCCTTATGTTTAGAATGTTCCATAACAGTGTGGGGAGGGTAGGGTAGGGTAGGGGTCAGGACTAGGTTGGGCATGGTCATTCACCACACACAGGTATTTTCTGATGAATATAAATACCCACCATAGTTAATCATTTGGTTGTAAAATGTTAAAATATTTCTTTTAGACGTTACTTTCCTTTTATTTTACAATAATAGAAATCACGATTTTAGAACCTCCCGATAAGCAAAATGTTTTAATATTGTTTTTAAAACGATTGTTATTCACACAACCGTGTCGTCTAAAGTTATGAAAAAAGTAAATTTTAATGGATATGTAAAAATTAACACTTGTGTTTGCATCTTATTTTAGTTTATTTTCAAAGATAGAAACCGGGTAATACAACTATTTGAACTACCTAGGCAAGAGCGAGCAGCAGTTCTTCAACACAAACATACAGGGCTCCAACCAACGATGACCTGTTTCGCGTTAACAGTAAATTTAAATTCCACGACAAAATTGTAGCACCAGTGCAGTCGACGTGATGAAGTACGTCTATTGTTCACACACCTTCAGAAGTTGCTTTCGAGAAGTGACAGGATGGATGTCTTTACATCGAATAATCTTACTAAGACGTGTCAGACTGATAAACACTTATAAATGTGAATATGCGTGTTATCACACAGACAGATGGCATATGGTAATTATGTATATTTATATATTGGCATGACATCCGATGTTTCGTGCATCATCGTAGCAAGAAAAGCTCAGCTAGCTGCAAATGCAAACTGAAGAAAGTTTGGCTTAATATTATCAGTGTCACAGATAGAATATGGAACTTCGATTCGTGATTTAGACAAATGTTTTCATCACATGGGATTGCGGTCATCGGGTCAACATTATGTGGACGTTTTAGAGTATTGTTTTAGGAAATGGGTACAACTCCCGAGACCAACTGGTAGCCTGAGTGGTAATTGTGTCCACTGAGATTTTGACGAGATTTTCAAGCATACTCACGTACGCCATTCGGCTGATTAGCACAAACTTTCCTGGTAACGACAATATATTTTGCAGCAAAACAAATGTTTTATTTTTCACTAACTTAACATAAATATGAGAAGCTTTAAGTGAGTAAACGTTCATGTGACCCTCTCACTACACTTTCTCCCTCTACCCCGGTCACACAGAAATGATGGCCTAAATCTGGATATTTTTAAAGTGCGTTGCACTGAAAACATTACCAGGCAACAACAGGCTGGGACATCATTCAAATTCGATCCAGTTAATGATAGATCGCTTAGACAGCTCTTGTAACGTGACGAAATTACACCGGGACATTACAATCAAAATTCCATTTCCGGACGATAAATAGGTGTTTATATTATGAAATAAATAATTGAAACAGTTTTCCTTATTTTTTGCTAATGGCATTTTAGCACTGTACTAGATCGAGAGTGAAAATTGGATAACAGCATACGAATGTTGACATCTTTTAGGGATGATTGAAATGAAAATTTACTGCCGTTGCTTGACGCGTACGTGTAATGCTTTCACAAATATTGCGATATAGGCCAAGAATGAATTATCAAATGGTTGTGGTCCTTTCGTTATACAATTACTCGTTGAGCACTTCTTGTAAAACATTCGCATCATTGGTTTGTTTTCACCCCTCTCTAATTTGCTACCATCAACGTTTTAAAACTACGATGTTCTACTTCAAACTGCTGATTTATAGTAGGTATCCCGTTAGTTTAGGTGAGACTGAGAAAATCTTGTCGTGGAACTTTCTACAATTCAAGTTTATCAGGATGCACTTCGTCATCTAACACATATTCATTCTTAACTACAAACAATTCAAGTGGATTTTATTAACATTTGCGGTTTTTTGGTTGGATTTTCCACATTCCATAAAAATGTATAAAATGCGTTTATTATGAAAGATGACATATGGTTTTCGAAAATTGACATTGCACATGAGCAAACTCCTTATTTAAGCTTATGACACGAATGTGTAATTTAATATAACAAAAAGATAAATCAACATCCTGTTTTGTTATAAACATCAAAATTTGAATCATGGTCAAAATGAGAATTATATTTTTGAAAATGATCACAGACCACAAGAGAAGCCACAGTGCAAGTCAGCGTGTCGTAGCTGATTTATACACCTATTATTCATAGTGTACAAATAAATCATGCCATATGGTTGCTCTCAATGATTTCAAATGTAAAGCTTAATTCACAAAAAAACACATAATACACAAAGGAGATGATGCAATTCGTATAATCATAAATGCATGCCAATTGATATAATGAATGTTTTATATTACTAGTTCGCTAGTAATAGAAAAAGAAAACCAATTACAGCAAAGGAAAGTAAGCTGTGCAGAAACAAAAAGTCACAACGGATACAATTGTTGCTTGTGTATGTATCTTTTAGAGGGTAATTCAAATAGAGTGTAATGTAACTGCATGTGTATAATTGATGCATGTATTTGCTTTGTCTGTCATGCAAAATTATTAAAGGGGCGCACACTCTCGTTCATGTAGTCCTTCTTTTGTAAATACCCTCTGTAAGAGATAGGACGTAATACAACAATTGTATTATAATGTAAATACATGTAAACTTACGCCCAGACTGCAAGAGACAAACACGCGCAATGATTGTATTACAATGACTTGTATATAAATCACCCTCTGTAAGAGGTTGACAGATACAAGCAACAACTCTATCCCTTCTCACTTTTGCTCCTGCACAGTTTACGTTCTTCTGCTGTGTATACCTGTATTTATTTTTTGTGGAGTATTTGGGACTGTAAAAAATTCCATGAGGATAACTTTTTTAAAATCTACAAATTTCATGTTTTTAATATCTAAATTGTTGAATATTCATAACAGTGTATCATACAGCTTTGTCACCCTCTATATTGGGTGCGTACAATATGCAATATACTATAGCCATTCTATAAATCACGACCAAGGGCAAACTTTGATTCCAGTCAGTCGCAGCTGTCGTTCACCCACTCTTACGTCACCGTTACAATTGTTTATCAATAATTCCAACATCAGGTGAAAGAAAATTTAATAACATAATTAATAGTCTAGTCGAACAGAATGCCAAAAGCATTATCACAAGAAGTGTATTTCATTTTACAAGCTAAACAGTAAAAATACTGATGAATTGCACAAAGCACTACCCATAGTGTTAGCGAATGTCGTTGTCATAACGGTGTACGATTGCTACTCGTAGAACAGATCTATATTGGCACAACGGCTCTTTATAACTTCTTCAACTCCCTTGGGACCATAAAATCGCTTGCAGCCTCTACAAGTGCATGTAATGTAACTAAATTCACAAAGCAATATATGTTCTAACAGGTCCATATTTACATAGTTTACTGAGGCACTATCGTGGTTCGTAACTTACCCAAGGAGGAATCTGTCTCGCACAGAGAGAGCTTGTATTGTGGTACAACCACAACACTATGTTAATCCGGTGTCTGTGTGTGTGTTTGACGTATGAACCGAATGAGTGTTGATTTCCGATTCATCCAATCCGCTTTCCTGGCTAGTATCAGAAGACTGAATGGAGAATCGTTAAACGGAGAACACTGGTTTGGAGAAAACAATGTTTATCACAAGAGACTGAGAGAACCAATGTCATATGTAGTTACCGATTTACATGAATCAATGCGATCAGAACGCACAGAAACCGTTTCGTGAGTTGAGTTCGTAACATCAACATGCAATCCTACCCACCTCTCCCCACCCTACCCTACCACATATTTCTTTCAACTCGAATGTCACGGAAATACAAAAATAGAGTTTAAACTTAAACAATAATAATGCCCATAACAACACTATTCAATTTCGAAAACCAGACTGTCTACACACACTTGCTGATGGCTGTCATTACGGCTGTTTTAATATTCAACATGGATAGTTTTTTTTCTCTCTAATAAAATTAGCAATTTCATTTTCTGGAGATTCAAGTTTCACAAGAGAAACTGAATATTGCACAATATTTTATTAAAAATGAATTAATTTTTCCAACACGAAAATAATAATTATTACATTGGTATTATATTTCCCATAATCAACTTTGCTAATTGTCCAAACTGGTTAAATTATGAACAGGCTATATAACCACGATGATTAACATGTTCATAATTGGAGAAATGCAACAGTTGTTGTTACATAATTATATCATCATCTCTCCACCACCACCATCACAATATTGCCTGTCATCTCACTTTTAATAACAGGCAATATTGTGATGGTGGTGGTGGAGAGATGATGATATAATTATGTAACAACAACTTGTATTCACCCAAATACATTGGGAAATTTGTTTGAATGGTCACCCTGAGAGCAGTAGTACCCTTGTGCGCTAGTGTTGAAGAAGCACGAGGAATCCGGGGAAAACCTTCGTTGTTCGACAGGGTCGACAAACTGATCATTACCCTTCTTACATACCTGTTTAAATTTCAATCAAACACAGTCGGCCACGGTTGGCGCGGGGTTCGAACCCAGACTGCAGACGTAAGAGACATTCGACCTAACCTCTCGGCCACCGACAACCAATGATAACCCCAAGATGATGATGGCGGTGATGAAGGTGGTTGTATAAATTATTGTTGTTTTAGCAGTTTGTTTGTGCCGTACTTAACCCCTCTAAGGTATCATGAATTAACAACAATTCACTCTCTTAATATACTCTTATACATAGCTTTGAATATTTAATAAGGTACATATTTTTTTTCCATTAAAACGGAACGTTCCTGAAATTGACTTACGACAGAGTAATAAATCTAAAATCTATGACATCGACAAACACGTCACACCTAAACAATACCTTAATCATCATTGTTTGTAAGAATGAACAGTAAGATAAAAAAAAAAAAAACATGTGACACTAAAATAACAAAGTAAAGAAAGGTCACAAAACGTTGCAATTTATCGGCCATCGCAGCAGCTGATACGATTCGCGTTCATCAGTCTATAACATTATGTTACAATTTTCAACCATATGTTACCAAACCATACGGAACAATAAATTGAACAATCTCGTAGTGCCATGATAAAATCAAAACATTCCAAAAAACTTAGAATTTCGAATTTCTAAAATGAATCTGATTTCGATCAAAATGAGGTCATGAAATGAATATTATTAAATGCCGATGTGTTTTTTTAAAAAATTATTATTTGAGTATTAAATGATATGATAAACAGGATGAGACGTAATCCATGGCAATCACGGTATATATACTACACAATGCACAGATCATCCATTGCCTTAAGCTGGCCATTCTGAAAATGTTTTGGAATATACGTGTATCAGTTTTCAAAATAAAATATCGCATTTCACACATTTCACAGAAAGCATTTAAACAAGACCGAACTTGGTGATGTCAGTAAAAAAAATCTAAAGTTGAGAAAACATTTTACCTGGAGTCGTCAGCATTTAATATCACGGCAATTTTCACGGAACGGCTAGATCTTGACTGTGGGAATATTTAACTTCTGACAGTGTCCGTTTACCGAAATAACAGCCGTCAGGAGTTGCTGAGGTAAGCTACCTTAAGGGTTATGGACTAGTTTGCTTCACAGCTGCTGTGCTGAGCACAATTAAACACAATTGATGGAAAATAGAGCTACCGCGTATTATGATTGTTATTGGCCTTCTCCAGCTGTCACATGTAACCACTTAAGCCATATAATGTGAAATCTCTACAGATAGAACTTCGAATCAATACACCCATTCCGCCTATAACTTCGGGCTCCACCCATTCATAATTTGTTTTAGAATTCCAATTTAATAGCAATGTTTTTCCTTCATAGAAAAAAATCATTTCGTAAGTCATCATAAGTTTCCAAGACCTTGAGCGATTTTGCCTATAAATCATTTATAACGGTAAAAAGTAGAACTTGCCTTATGATAAAACAATATACACGTACATATATATAGCGTAAATTGAAGTACCTGTGTGTATATATAGCATATAATACCATGGTACATCTAAATAAGAGTGAGAAACGAAATATGTTGTACTGTAACTCGGACTGGAAAGGTATGAACATTATAAATATAGTCTTAAAGGGAAACGCCACTCCAGGAAATAACGTTATTTTCAGAAACTTTGGGTACTTTTGGGTCGTTTCACAGCACATCAATTTCACTAGATCGACAGGAAACACCAAACTGAAACTCATTGTCACCTCTAATATGTTAGCATTGGACACTGTTGCCTAGTGGGTCTTAACAGACATTAATGTGTATTAGATAAACATTGTGTATTCGTGACGTCATGTGAAGATAGTACGCACTGGAGAGTCATGAATATTCATTGTTTCATAGGACTTGAAGGTTATGAAAATACCTTCATTTCATTGAGTGGCGTTCCCTTTTCAAATTTTGCCTTATATGGAAACAGATATCTCTGGGCAATTTCCAACTCATCTTGCATTTATGTGTGAGGTGTTTTCCAGTGTAGAAGGAATGAACAAAATGCAATAAGCCAAAAAAAATTAAACCATTTATAAGGTGAAGATATAATTTATTTGCACACGAAAAGTCTACTTTACCCACCTTTACCCAAATTTCACCCTACGTTTGACCCACCTTATTACAACCATCTCTGTCCAGGGGTAGTACGGGTCAATACTTGTTAATAGGTACGAGACCAAGTACCACTTTTGCCTGTCTACACCCCGCCCCCCCCCCCCAGGAAATATCAGCGTGGGTAAATTAAGTAAAAGATGGGACTTCGTCTCATGCTCACCACATGTGCACATCTTCTGCTCAAGCTTTACCCCGGGTGGAAAGACAATCATGGTTAAATATTACGTTTCGTATAGTAGCGCGGTTTCGTTAGTTAAGTTTAACCAGTACATCATCAGGCTCTGTAACTTTAAAAGCAGAGTATAGCAGCCCCGAGTTTTTTCTCAAAATCTCCGATGACATTAAAACAACCCTGTGGCATATACGCCTGGAAATGCACAACGGGGTTAGTGCATCGTCAATTTATATGGAAATAAATGACATAGCGTCTTATCTGCAAAATGGCCTTTAAATCCCTTATTAACAAGTATTGTCGATTTCGTCTTTGTAATCTCATTTAATATTGAACTGTTGTAGTATAAATTATTGGTAAGCGTTCATCATTTCTGTATTAAGTCGTAGTTTTAATAGTTCTTAGTTGTATCTAAATACAAGAAATGTTATATTATTAGCCTTATGTCAAAAAAGATAGCCATATTATATATTTGAATAGATTTTGTATGACTCTCTCTATTTACCATTATTGTTTGGATGTTTCAGTCGCATATTTTCTCTCTCAAATATCTTACTTGAAGCTATTATCAATCGATTATTTATTCAGTACTGGTGGCCACCGGCCACAAAGTACAAACCTTAAATGTGCAAAAAGATGAACCGAATTTCTACTAGCATCTTTTCTAAGTTTAGTAGCATAAAATATGTATCTACTAAGTTTTCTGAGAGTGTCAACCTTGAGAGACGACAGAAGTAATACAAATTTATGTTGCAGGTATTAGGTACCTTGTCTTTAATTTTCTTTCAATAATTGTTTTCTTTCTTGTCTAATGCTTTTTACCCCTGACCAAAATCGCTTTGAACCTGCGTCACGGGTAGAACACTGTCCACTAATACGTGCAGATTGCATGCATTTGGTTTAGAGAGCCTTCAGCAATTACAAGGTGAAAGGGCCAGGGGAAATCAAACCCAGTCTTGCATGAAATGTGATCCTCCCTGCTATCCTCAAACACTCCCCCTGTTCAAATAGTTTTCTTCTTAAAAAAAACAACATGTTTCAACACCAACTAACTCCCTTTGACATAATGGTTAGAGCTCATGATTAGCAGTCGGGAGGTCATGGGTTTGAATTCCACCAGAGACAAGGGATTTTACTGTGACTGACCCAAACTAAGGGCGAGTGTTCTACAGAGTCGATGGGAAGGCTGTACAACTCAGCCATGTCTTAATCACAAAAAAGTGCGAGTTTGAGCAAGCAACATAGCCTTATCATATAGTTCCAAACCTGAATGTTTTTTTCTGTAGAAAGTGAGGTTGTATCTATTCCAAGCATAACCCCCCCCCTCAAAAAACAACAACAACAAACAAACAAACAAACAAACAAACAAACAAACAAACAAAACGGAAAAAACACACCAAAAAAACAAACATACAGAACGAAAAAAACAACATATATGAAAGGGGACTTGAAAAGAGTCCCATAACCAATGGTAAAGACTTGATGCCATCGCTCCCTCAATATTGGAGATGATGACAATGCCGAGAGAGCACTTATCTAGTCTTTTGGAGTTCTGGCCTTCAGGGAAAAGTCTTTAGATTTTCGTTTTTAAACACAATAATTGTTAGAATACAACATAACATATGCGATTAGTTATGTTTATTAGTTATGTATAAAATTAATTGAATTTGAAGTATGCATTTTGGAGATATATAGCCTAGGTACAGAAAATCATTAGTAATTAGTCTTTAAAACTACAAGCTATATTATCAAACTTCATATGACTTGAGTTTGAAGCGTATAGCCTAACCATTGGAAAAACAATTAATTATGCAAATAATTAATATTCATGTGTTTACCAAAACCCACTTACTTCTAGCCATTACCCTAATGAACATTTACACCAGCTCGCTATTTTTGGGAAAGTGATGACACAGACAGACAGACAGACAGACAGACAGACAGACAGGCAGGCAGGCACACACACACACATACACACACACACACACACACACGCACGCACACACACACACACACACACACACACACACACACACACACACACACAAACAGATTTTCCATACCTAAATTATAGCCGTCCCTTCTCCGGTAGGTAAAATGGCGAATCATCTGTCCGGAACTTAACAATGATTAAATAGGGTTATAAGAAAGGGTATCTGTAATCTATATGTAGCATTACATAAACACATAAGATATATCGCCTGTACTTTAGTGTAACCAAGGTCGATTTGTCATAGAATTGAAGTAAACGAGACAAATGAAGTGTTATTTTTGGACTACCTTTGTTGGCAGCACAAATACACACTGATGCAATTTAAACTTACAGGGCGTTTTATGTTCAATAGATTAAGAGACGAGTTGAGACAAACAGCGTTATATTAAAAGACCAATCAACAACCCAATCAAATGTAGGTGCATTCTTATTATTAACAAAAAAATGTATTAGCTAGGTTGGTGGCTCCAAGCCATTTCACCGTGTACGTGACTGGGTAGGTGATTGTGGTGTGATGTGTCTGCGTGCGCTCGTCTATCTGTTTGTGAGAATGTTTGTGTCTGTATAATTAATGTATATTGTTTGCGCGCCTACACAAATGTCCAGCTTCTTACACGTTTTAATACATATGTATATTTATACCATATGTTACATCGTACCTCTATCTCGTTAAACTGAATGAGTGAGTAGACGGATAAGTATGAGGTCGTCGCGTATACAATACACGTTGGAATACCCCTCCCTAAAAAGTTTTATTTTTATAGGGCTGCATAGTAAATTTACAATTATGATTTGTTCTGTTATTATAAGTCTCTCTCTCTCTCCCTCCGTCCCCCCCTCTCTCTCTCTCTCTCTCTCTCTCTCTCTCTCTCTCTCTCTCTCTCTCTCTCTCTCTCTCTCTCTCTCTCTCTCTCTCTCTCTCTCTCTCTCTCTCTCTCTCTGTATGTATGTATGTATGTATGTATGTATGTATGTATGTATGTATGTATGTATGTATGTATGTATGTATGTATGTATGTATGTATGTATGTATGTATGTATGTATGTATGTATGTATGTATGTATGTATGTATGTATGTATATTGACTTCTCTACTTCTCTACTTGTGAGGATTCAACTATCAAAATTTAAAACGTTTGAATCCACGTCAATCATCGATGTTACAGTACATGTACCCCCCCCCCCTTTTTATCTTATAAAGAATATAGATTGGGGTTATCGACCGTTGATCGATGACAACCTGTTGTTCTGTTAATCGTATTTGCTACATCGATATAAATGTACATGAAAATAAATGTAATATTTCAGAACAATGTGATCGAGCCTTGGGTGTATCTAAAACAAGTACCGGCCTTGCTAATAGCCTTCAAAACAATGGATTGAAAGCTAAACATAAATCAAAATTTTTACTTTACAGTACACAATGTCACAGTATCTCGATAACAACATGCACAATTCATGGTTATTTACTGGTTTGGGTGTTTGACTTAGAGATATATCGGCATTTGCTCGTGTTTTCCTATTCTCGGTTTATCTATCTTACAATCGGTGTCTCTCTTTCTTTCTTTCCGTGTGATTGTTTGTTTGTTTGTTTGTTTGTTGGTTGGTTGGTTTATATATTTATTATTTGCGTGTATGTATGTCTGTCTGTCTGTCTGTCTGTCTGTCTGTCTGTCTGTCTGTCTCTGTGTGAGAATGTATGAATGAATGAATGAATGAATGTGTATGTCTGTCTCTCTGCCAATCTTTCTTTCCATACCCCTTCCCTCTATCTGACAGTGTCCTTTGCTATCACTATTTCTCTGTGACGTTATGTTTCTTTCTTTTTGCTCTGACTCTACCTTAAATGTCTCACTCTCTGTCTCCGTAACCACACACACACACATACATGTATACACCATGCATACATACACATACATACATATATATATATCATACATACATACATACATATATACATACATACATACATACATACATACATACATACATACATACATACGTACATACATACATACATACATACATACATACATACATACATACATACACACGCACACATACATACATACATACATACATACATACATACATACATACATACATACATACATACACACACACATATATATATATACATACATTCATGCATGCATGCATACATACATACATACATACATACATACATACATACATACATACATACATACATACATACATACACACACACACACACATATACATACATACATACATACATACATACATACATACATACATACATACATATACATACATACATAGTACATACATATATATATATATATATATATATATATATATATATATATATATATATATATATATATATATATATATATATATATATATGGCATGTATATTACGTTGTATCCACAGTCTACTCATCCCGGACAAGTTTAGATAATACAATAGCAACACATATATCTGTATTGCTTTCGAATATTTTCTCTGTATACTAGCGTATGTATACCACAAAGTGATCATATTCACGCTTAGTTATGTATATCAAGGCTATCAAGATCGTAAAACTATTATTACTTGTGTACAGTCGTGATAAAGGTTGAATGGTGAGTGAGAGTGGCAGGTTTGGAAACTGCAAGCTGCAGGTTCGAACGTCGCCGCTGCCGTCGTTGTTTGTTTATGTATGACAGTGTTTATTATTATAGTGATATATGATATACGGTTTCAAATTACAAGTGATATAGACTTAGAAAACATTGATTTATCACCTCGCCTATCGAACTTGCAAGTCTCTATGACATTAAATAACTACTCTAAAAGAAACTTGAAAATTTGAAATTTCATTCCTAACAAATAAAATAGTTATGTATTAAACAATACGGTGGCTAAACATACAAATGAATACTCATGGTGTATGCCTGCTGAATAAATTTACTATACAGTTGCCCTTGGCTTATTGATCATTATAAAGTTCCAGTTGTCTTTCTCATTAACTTAAAAGTTTACAAAAATTGGACTAAAAAAGTCCTTGGGCAAGATTTGAATCACGACTGTACTGTGCCCGGTTAACACAGTTGTATAATTTGGAGCCCCGTAGACTAGAGAATGTATAGGTATGCTTCGTAAGGGATTTGAGGAAGTATGAATGGGTGCCAGGTGGTAATTATAATTTTAATTTAAACCGCAGTGTGGGGAGCACTATGTAAAAACAACATTTTTCAAATCGCCCAAGTTATCATGCAAAATTACGCCATCTTGTTTCATATTTTGCTAAATTTCACTAACCATGGTCTGCTATTTTTTTTTTTTTTTTTTTTTGAGTCTTCTAAACTGCAAATGTGATATTTGAAAAATTACAACTTGGAGTAGATTACAGTACGGATGTTCTATAAGAAAACATGATGGATGGCTGTAGCTAGCACACAATTATCTTAATGCGATACTAGTAAAAACAACCATTAATTAGTTAATATTTAACTCCACGTTGTCGTTAATTTTCATTAGGGATGGTTCTTATAATTGACAAAAGACTATTACCTTCTCAAGGGGATTCCAGTGTTCTCAAGCTGCGTTTAGAGATGATGAATACCAATGCCACGCATGCGCGAATGCATAGCTAATTGATCAAGAACATTTCTTGTTAGCTAAACGAAACGACGATGTTAAGGGATGGTGGGCTTAGGGGAGATTAAGAGAGACAGGCAACGAAGATTCACTCACAGGAAATTATCTTATCGGGTCAATTTGGGTACTGAGGGATTTCTTTCTAATAGCGCATTCCAGTTAAGAGTTCGGAAATTACACGCTTTGCCGAAAAATAGAAGGCTGCATTGGCGTATCATTATAAGAGATATGAATATACAGGTATCAAGTCACACTATTAATAGCATTGTTGTTGATGGGATTAATCTAACCAAGGTGATGATGAATTTGAATTTGACCTTTGATCTTTCACGATTTTCTTACCACTGTCAATTTTATTGCTGGAACGATTGTAACTTTTAGTTTCGTTTCCTTTGAGTTTCTTTGGCCCTATGCGTCTTAATTTTGTTTTAGTGTTACATCAAGTAGAACAAATTACACGTCTATTATACTTGAAGACGATGTATTGATTACCTCTCTACGTTGCCAATTTATCTAATGTTCTCGTCTCAGATTTAACGTGAGTGCTGTCGTAAACAATGAACAAGTCTCTACATGGTTGAATTGAACAATTAGCAAGTCTTTATTTGGTTGAAAAGAGGTTTGTAGTTTGTCAAATTTGGAGTCAAGCCATCTGTAGCATCTTTTTAAAGAGGGGAGGGCGGCATTCTGATGTCGACCTTGGTCGAATTTACGTACGTGTGATTATAACTTTCAACATCAGATAGTAGGGTATGGGTACCTGTATTTCTGCCTACCAGAACTATTTATACACATTATATACTTTGTGTCTACGATCTTTATATAAACAGGACATCATGAACCAATGTAGGTTTATGAACAACACATCCGTTTTCAAAAAGCATAATACTTATTCGTTTCAAACGGGAGATCCGTGCTAACGACTAATTTCGTGCAGAACGGACTAACTTTCAAAAGGTGACATGCATTTAAAGTGAGACAGGCTGAGTTCATATTATTTACTCGAGTGAAAATACCATTCATGTCTTCTATGATAACATTACGATTGTAATCTGGCATCATTGTTTGAACAGTTGATTGCATAAATTCCTGAATCTTTTGTTGATACCTATGATAAATTACGTCATCGGATCGTTTATGAGTTATGTCTTAAAACCAGATGCGAGTTCAGTCCATTGCGCGTTTTTCAGTAAGTACAATTCTGTGTATACCATTTAAATGTACAGAGAAAAGCTACACCCAAACACGTATAAATTCAGCTTGTGCCCCTTTAACTTACGAGCTTTGCAACAATAGGCAGAGAAAAAATTCATAAACGAAAGTTGACTCGTTACTGGTATAAATACATGCATAACAGCGGTTCGTATAAATACATGGATAACAGCAGTTCGATATATTAAAGCTATATTATTTGATATTTTAGGAAGAACATAACCTCCAAGTTGATAGTCTACGTTTGCTTACCTTCTCCACCAGAAACCAGCTAAATGCAAATGAAAATCCACTTGTGATCCCTAAGTACCGCGATCAAATTGGCAAACAAGTATCCCAAGATTCATTTCCACTTATAGGAGCTAGGAAACGGAAGTCGGTGTTGCCATAGCACCGACAAAGGGTTGACCTCGCGATTCCTTGTTAAAGAGAGCTGGTGTTGTAATACACGCATTCAAGCATTTGAGTAAAACAGTAGTTTGATAATCTACTAGCACTTCTGTCAAGAAAATTTCGCTTGTTACCACTTTGACTCAAAGTACAAGGACTGATCCAGATTTTCAGAAGAAACACTTTCATCAACAAAAAAGCTAATAGTTGTAGGAAGTCATTTTACACACTCACTAACCTTTTAAACCTTAGAAACCATAAAAAAAATCCACAATCAATTACTCTTCTTGCAATATCAATAAATTTCTTAAGTCTTAATATATTTTTGAAAGTATAACTTTTACGAGTGGAAACAATATACATCATACTATTCTGATT
This sequence comes from Glandiceps talaboti, assembly GCF_964340395.1. Taxonomy (NCBI): domain Eukaryota; kingdom Metazoa; phylum Hemichordata; class Enteropneusta; family Spengelidae; genus Glandiceps; species Glandiceps talaboti. The sequence continues at coordinate 15,019,798 of NC_135560.1, read as the reverse complement.
TAAGAGAAATCATGGAAAACATTACCATTAAGAACTCTGTTAGGTTGATAAACAGGCGTATTAAATTCAGTTAAAGTCGATGGCTTTCTGTGTAATCAACTTGGTAAACATTGTTAGTAACTCATGTGTTTCGAAACTTCGGCTTGGTGTAAGAAGTTGGATAAACGCAAGGGATGGGTGTAATGTGTGAGTTGCAAGCTGTTGTCATGGAGGGTAAATTTATATATATATATTTCAAAACACATTCGAAGTGGGTAAAATGATTTACCCCGTAATCTAATCGACATCAGTACAGGTACGTCCTACACTGAATGCACGTTAAGTCAATAGATATTATGTCCATACTACCTTTACCTATACACTGAAGGAGATTTATAGACTGTCTGAGTCGTATTCTCAGTGTAAGGTAATATACGCCTTAGAAATAAAATGACTAACTTTACAGTGTTGCTGCTATTTTCTTCAAGAAGACGCTAGATATAGAACACTATACGTTGACTGGCACAGTCCCTTGGGATTTTATTTTCTCTCAAAATATAATCTTCAAATATTTTGAATTTGTTGTTCATTTCAAAGTTTATAAAGGAAAATGTCCTAAAACTTTTTTAAATTAGATTTCCCAGTTACAAGTAGTCTCCTATGGGCTTAGTGTTCACTGGACAGTTTGCAATAACTCACTCTGCTCATAAAATAACACGTGTTGGAATTACTTTCCCCATTTAAAAAAAATATTACTGGCGATGGTATAATTATATTATTCCCAATTTCTTTTTTTTTCTTTATTCAGCCGGCCTAAGAGTTGCCATTAGTCGTCTAGTGACTCGTAGTGACAAGGGCCCTTAGGTCACCACTCGTATTTCCTTTGGCTGAAAGAAGAAAACCATTGGGAATCAACATCCAATTATATTTACCCAAAGAAGTAGCACTTACGGTTCGTGTGGTAATTTGCAATATCACTTCGCAGGAATTGGTAGCTGACTGAGAAGAGATCAAATAATATTTGATATATAGGTATACATTTACCAACAATATCATCTGAAGTAGATTTTCACAGCGTGGAATTTTTACTTACTTCAATAACTTAATCACAATAATCGCGACACATCGTTTCTCTTATTTTAGTTTCACCATGTGTGTACATGTTATAATACTGGCCCGAGGCTCACTTAGAAGGCAAATCCCTAGATGTGTACGCCAAGTGGCTTAAATGCGCATGGTGCATTACGTTATACGTCATCGTAAATTTCATTGAAAACAACACACCACTGACAGCATCAACTCATATGGTACATTTTCGTCATCGTAAATTTCTCGGAAACGATATCCATCACTGACAGTCGAACAAGATAACAATATGGTCATTTTCCACATATATGCTAATTCCCATTTACGGGTCATTTTTAATAGAAATCCTACAGAGGCACACATTTTGTACTTATATTGGTAGAACTCAATATAATGTAATATATTCAATTATATTATAATATATGATATAATATAATATAATATAATATAATATAATGTAATATAATATAATATAATATAATATAATATAATATAATATAATATAATATAATATAATGTAATTTAATGTAATATAATATAATATAATATAATATAGAAAGAAAAGACGCAAAATTGTCAGTGAATCAATACCAACTGTTTTTACAGTTTTTACACTAGTATAACAGGAAATCAGGCACATTAGTAATTACGAGTACTACACTTGTAGGTCAGTTCTAAAATATAAAAAGGTAAATACACTACTTTTGTCAACTTATTTACGATTTTCGTAATGTTGGTCCAACAATAATGACGGAAATATACTCGGAAACGCCAACCAGTTTTGGTTTCTGGGCAACGATTTTTTTCAAACTCATTTATTCCAAGTGATGTCTGACTTGTTTGAAATTTGTAGCTTACGTTGCAGCTTTTTGGGACCGACTTTATTTTCCCGACTAATAATGTCATTGCTCACATCCACACCCATGTACACGCACACGTACATACACACACACGCACGCACGCACGCACGCAGACATACATGCATACATACATACATACATACATACATACATACATACATACATACATACATACATACATACATACATACATACATACACACACACACACACACATACATACATACATACATACATACATACATACATACATACATACATACACACACGCATACATACATTTGGCATTTAATATCACTTTTACTTTCATACATACATACATACATACATACATACATACATACATACATACATACATACATACATACTTACATACATACATACATACATACATACATACATACATACATACATACAGACCACCCCATTCCCCCACCCCTCATTGGTCCCCAACGACAATAAAGGGCACCAAAGGGTCAAAAACCTCTGATATGCAAATGGCGTAAACACATTGGAAGTATTTTTCTATACCTTGATGATGAAATATACTTTCCACAATGACATCATAATTATTTGTCATGTTTTGCGAGCCATTTCTCAGTGATAGTATATGTATATATACGTTTCGAGAAAAAAAATCAATTTCATCTCAGTGCCAAAAAACCTTGTTGGTTGTCTGCATGTATATCGTCAGGCTGCGTGTATAATGTCAAGTTGTGACGTCATACATGATTTAATTGTCTGAACAAGTCATTCCAAACCACCTCCTTACCTAATTGTTAGTCACTTGGTATACATATACTAGTTTCAATTTGCACAGACATAGACCAAGGGTGCAAATGACACTAATTTGTTGGCATTTAATACCACTTTTACTTCCATCATGATGTGTTAGTAAATCCGTTCATCGATTTTTTTCTAGTACATTTGACGCAATGCAACCAGTTTTGCTTGTTCAGAAACGAACAGGAGCCTTCGATCATGCATGGTTGCCCGGTCTTTTAATTATCCGCGCTGTAAATTGCAATGTGATCACCCTAACGTCACGGAGTCTAATTTTCTCATTTCTATCACCAGTGTGCTCCAGGGTATACTGTTTTATTACCTCCTCCTTTAACCGTGGACATTGCAGGTTGTCGGAATATATCTGAGCCTTTAACTTGCTCTTCAGTAAGATTTGCACACGACACTGGAATTGCGTTTGTATTAATTAGTAATAGAACGGTGTTATTGAAATTCTGCGTTTGGTAAATGAGAGAAATAGATACAATTTTGGGGCGTAGAGAAGTAGAGGGAAATGCCGATTGATTCTCGAGTTGTAGGAATTGTCTGAATTGTGGGGTTCTGGAGAGTCATTTCATGATTTCACATCAGTTCACATAAAGTTTATACATTGCAAAGAAACACCAAATTGAAACTCTTTTTCACCGCTATATAAGATACAATGTTGGCTCATGGGTCTTAGCAGACATGGATACGTATTCAATGAACAATGTATATGACTACTAAGTGCTCATTACTCAACATAAATAGTCATGAATATGCATTGGTCATCTATCACATATTCACATCTGCTAAGACCCGCGTACTACTAAAAGAAAATTAACAATACTGGAGAAAAACGAGTTTGAATTTGATGTTTCTAGGCAATCGAGCGAAATATAAGTGAACTAACAGAGTGAGATAAGTCGGGTTGTGTTGTTAAAGGTTTCTTGATACACATGTATGGTTTTATTTAAGGAAAAACTTTATTTTAACGTGAAATACATTCATACCTACATGCATATAGCGAAATGGTTTTGGAACTATGTAATAGTCTAAGATAGGGTGAATTTTAAACCAAACTGTGAGATGGGAACATGTAAGCTTTTAATAACTTTGGGTAGATTTTACCTACCCTTGGCAAAATGTTTGTATAACTTCTTTATACACAAAGTCACTGTAGTGGTGACATGTGAACGATATAAATGGTACATGGAATAATTCGCACTCAGGCAAAATAGTACGATAGACTACGCCGGCCTTCGATACACACGACAGGCGTATATTGATGACACCATATTCTGTAACACGCGTTATGATTGATTGATGAGGCATCACTCAGCCTCTAGTTGACGAGATGAACATAGGACGTATCGAGAGATTTGATCCGACAAGACTTTCGATTATAAATTATAGAAACGGCGCAGAAAACGTTTTCACACCACCTTATCTATAATTAACATATTAAGAACTGTTTCAGTTAGTAGTAAATTACAATCGTTCTTAGCACACATCCATTACGATCATATGATGAATAAATTGACTATACAATTCGTTAAGAAACGCTCCTCTTGGTTAATAAAGGTATTTTGAATTTCCTTTTGCAAAGAAACACCAAATTGAAACTCTTTTTGACGCCAGTCTAAGTTCAGTTATGCATTTTATTTGTTCTCTCTAGTGTACCGGTAATGGTACACTACCGCTAGCCGCACTGTTCAGCAAGTTGACAATCTCGGTACTGGCAAGAAGCAGTTGTACATGTAGGTGTACGTGTATTGACCTTCTACACTAGACTGCTGTAGTGGCTTTCTACACTACAGCACTATCATGGACCAAGGGTGACGGTGGGGAGGGGGTGGGCGTAAGACCAATATGCCCACCACCACTTCTCCGAAGATTAATTTGAGTGTATTAATATCCAATGTGTACATGTGATCTAAGAGTAAATTCATACTTGAGTAAAAAAACAAAAACATTTATGTCATTGTAATATCAGTTGGATGTCTAGTACGAAATGATGAGGTTACTTATACGTACAGAGTACTTGTCAATCTATATGCATCACAGTATTATAAACCCAGATCATCTACTAATTAAATCTTAGTATTATCGGATACTAAGATAAGATCTTGTAAACCAATCTTATCGGAAAAATATGGATCATACAATTTTGTTATTGTTATCTGAACTTTGATCTTACACATACATCTCAAAGATGCCGCCGGAGAGAAATGACATGGAAACGTTAGACTTTCAGTTTGCTAGACAGACGCGATGACCTTGCAAAACTGTTTGTCGACCTGCATTTTTTATTCTAATAACGAATTAATTGTTAATGGTTAACCATTACAATGGTTCATTGGCTACACTATTGACCAATTCTTTTGTTTTACTATTATAATCATGAAACGGTCGAATAATCCACAACTCACATCCATTCAGTATTCTTTCTATTAAATAAAATATAATTTTTTTTTAAATAGATTTTCTGAAAATTCAGATGGTACCAAGTTCGAACAATATTATCATGTTTTAGTGTTATATAATGCAATCCATGGCCCATAACTTAATATTTTTTGCCAGAATAACAAGTGACTCTGACTGCGTGGGTGCCCGTATTGACGTTAGATGAGTCAGGGTTCGAGCTTGTCTGCCTGGCGCAAGCAAATGTCTTGCTGGGCTAGCAACTTGTTTGACTTGCGTGCGATTTAGCCTGTTTACGGCACCGTCGTGCTACCGTGGTAGTTCTTGTATCCACATGCTTGTCCTGTTTCCAATAGCAAATCATTAATACGGTTTGACAACCACTCACCCAATAAGCTTAGTCACAGTTGAGGAGTTATTACGTACGTAGACTAGGATTATTCAAATGAGTAATTATGTAAATGCAAACACGACATATACACGTGTTAAAATTTACAAATGTGTGACATTTACACGTAATTTACACCTGATGTGCTAGTAACGACTTTTGGGGATGGAACTAACTGAACCAGAATTTTCAAATCATAACGATAGATAATATCACAAGCTACGTCGACTAGAGTCAGTCATTCAGCATCATGAAATAACAAAATTTAGTTGAACTTGGAGCACCAACTTCTTTTGACATAATACAACAAGACTGCGTTGAAATATATATGAAGTCACTGACACAATACGACCTACATACGTTGAGTTGACTTTAAACACTGCCACTATATTTCAAAATGACAAGTGAACACACACGAACCAATACATTATACTGTCACATAGTGTGTACTTGTCCCAAAAACGAATCGATAATCAAATCATACTATACATAAGGCCAGAAAATCAATATTTCATATGAGTTTGAGAGAGGTTGTATAAACTTGTGAATATTATGAATACTTTCGTGAATCTAAGTTATTATTAACTGCTGGGAACCAAAGTTGTGTTAGCGAGCGTGTCCCTCGGTTACTGACTACGAGATCGTAGTTTGGAACCTCGAGAAGTGCGCATGCGTGTGCGTGTGCAAGTACAACGGACGCCTGCGGCTGTGCTTTATTATTACTAGTTGTGATCAGATTGTACCAACTTCCATATCAAACATCTGTTTTGCCGGAATTTCTAATCGGCAAGGGATGTCCAATTTATCATGTTTAGTGTTACCTCTGAGATGAAGTAACAGCAGCCGTCCCTCGAGGATGAACAACCGCTCGACACCTTTATTCATTTATCTACTTCCGAAACCTCCTATCTGAGCTCGCTTTATAGTGTATGTTTCCAGGATTGAGTCTATTCAGATTTGTTCATTGAAAGATGAAATCTGTTATTTTCTGTATTTTATTTTGTCAATCATACCGGTTATGGTGTTTGTTAATTTCGACAGAGGCGTTTAGAGAACATATATATTCATCACAAAATGTTACCATCGCAATAATCATAATCCTCTTTTCGGAGATCAAGTGTTGTAAAATCGTCATCACTCAAATTGTCATCATTTTATTTTGCAAATGATATACGATATCCTGTACTGACACGTCTGTATTGATTAACTAAGTACACAGTACTTATAAACTAGATATCTTGATCTTAACGTAGTGTGCGCCTCGAAAATAAAATTATTCTAATAAATTTTTGCTGTTATATTTTGTTCAGAAAACTCGCACCCTTTCTCAGTTATGAAACAGTAGGAATCATAAAGATCATTTTAAATAGACCACATTTAAACTGAATGCCTTCCGTAAGGATTTATGCAAGAAATTTAGCTCTATATCTGTGATTCGTCAAGTCCCAATGAAAGTTAGTTGTCAAAAATGTTGTTCAAATGCCCGCCATGCCTCCTATTCTCAGCACAGAAAAGCTTGCCATCCTCGACTTCACTCGGCTTTCGTGATCCCCTACATACCCGGGATATGGGATGTGCGTGTTGAACTTCCTTCTGTCCCACCACAAGTTTACATGTTCTCAAGATTTTGTTGAGTGGCGCACCCTCACTGTACACTAATTATATAGAGGTAAATTGTATAGGTCACCATTATTGATACATTGTCGTGAAATTTTCTTTGTAAGCTAGGCTATGCGCCGGCGAGGCTTGGTCTATTTTCCATATTTTGACCACACACATTTGGGTATAAATTATAGATTATTACACTTGATAAATATACGAGAGTGTATTTATATCCTGAGATACAGAGCTAGATAAATGATTATGTACAAGCCTTGCAACAAACAGCGGTAGTTTGTTATCGAGAGAAATCAGAAAAGAACACGGTAAAAAGGAGACGGTTCGAAGTCAATATAATACTTCCTAAACTTCTAATCGAAAATCTAAAAAGGCACGATTTCTCTTTATTCATCTGCGCATCAGTGTGTGAAATTTGAAAACGATGTCCATATTTGACGAAATTGAAACGATGATAAATATTTCACCTGTTTGTGAACTCCGCGCTCATTATAAACCTAATATTTTAACGCCAAGAAAAAAAAATGTTTTCTGGTGAGTTTGAATCACTTAAATACCCTGCCTCGGTCTTCTTTTTTCTCATGTTTGTGCAGCCAATGCAGAGTGCAGATCCAAGGGAAACACAAAATAAGGTTGGCATGAAACCCCTGAAAACAGATACTTTCTCAGTAGTGTAGAGCACGAGTATAAGTTGGCATCAGATTCAGATTCGGATCTGAGACCATCTGATGCTCAATATAACGTTCATAAGATAACGCTACCTGAATCTGAATCTGAATCTGACACCAAATTTATACTCGTTAGTTCGATTATATTAATTACTCAAATTGGTCATTAATATTCATTGGATTATAACCAAAACCTGATCAGTTCTGGCCATTACCCTACGGAACATGTCAATGAAATTTCGTTTGAATTGATGCTGCCGTTTTTTCGGAAATCGTGATACAGACACACACACACACGCGCGCGCGCGCGCACGCACGCACAGACTTCATCGGTATATTATAACCTTCCTTACGGAAGGTAAAAATGATCTTACACTTAACCCATCCAAAATGGCCCCCAAATACTGTGAAAATAAAAAAATAAAAATCAATTTACTTTTTTTTAAAAGTTCTCTATTAAGCTTATCTTAAAAGGATTAAAATTTGATGAGATTTTCACAATATACTTCCTGGCAAATTGGCCGACCAGACGCATCCCGGTGATTTGCACATGCATGTACATATAGTATTATTACCCATTATGGTACGTCACATTTGTGTCTGGTTTGCATGAAATTCGCTTGACTGTATATTATTATTGGAGATATAGTTGAGCACAACTATGCGTATATGAACGGACTGACGGAAGCGTACGGACGGCGAACAGACGCATTGGAGTAGTTCCTATATACCCCCCCCCCCTGGACTGCACATGCTCCTTGGGGACCAAAATATAGATTCATGCAAAAAACTACTAGATAGAGTAACAGGGTTGGTAGATTGACTAGATAAGAACATAAACAATCAAGATAGCGAAAATTACCAGTGATTGCAGAGTACACTTGTGTCTTAGCAAATAACAATAGCAGTCAATACCCGGCCCTGATAAAGATACAAAATTCATCTTATATATGAAATATATATTCTTTTGTTGACACAGATAGTCAACATGCGTGCATTTCTTTCTTTTTGTCACGGTCTGAGATATTAATTAAGTTTAAAAGCACTTCTCATTTATGAACAGGACCCAATCTGTTTCATAATTGAATATTTACAACAAAAGGTACAGAAATATACATAACAGAGTAACCTTGCGATTAAATTATTAATTCTTCATTCAATGTAATCTCTCGACCCTACCTTTATTATGTAAAATACGTAACAACTCGAACCACACCCTTGTATGCACTGACTTTGTGATCTGGCTCTGCCAGTACAAAATAATAATCGTGCTGAAAATAAGACCGTGATTGAAAAACAGCATGGCTACCTTGTGAAGCTGGTTTGAATAGCTTTGGTTGTGAGTCTTAATAAATAGCGTCAAATTTTAATTTTAATATAGTCATATTTTGTTGTTGAGTTATTATAAATTTAACCATTATCCAGTCACGTAATATACTTAAACTAATTCGAGCATTCGATAGTGATTTATGATTAATTAACACAAAAACGTTTCAGAATAATAGCGTAGACTGGTAAATCAATCATCATGCCTTCGATGTCATGGGGGTAAACCACAAGATTCATATCCAAAACTAATAGTTCAGAAATGAATTCGTAATACGTTCAGAAATACTCTACGCTCATAGTAGTAGTTTGACTTAGTCGTACAACACTTGAGTTTTACCTAAGCAACACTTCCTTTGCTATTCTGTAAGTTAAGCCTCGATAAACAAATAAATCTCGGTGAGCTTACCAGCTGAAGTATTAAAGTCAAAACTGAAGTGGATTGCACTACAAATATTACGATACATGAAATGATTGATCTAAAAACTTTGAAGGATTAAAACTGTCACGCGTGTAGGTATTTCGATACTTAGGTTGGCTGTCTAAGTCATTAGCCTGGTTCTCTTTAATGGTACATTTAATGATTCCAATATCAAATTATAAACTAGCTTACAAAAGACACTATATTGCATCTAACCGTCAGTGTTAAAAGATTTATGTGACTTTAAGATCTGACATTTAAAAAAAAGTAATCAATGATGTTCTCTGTAAAAGCGTTATTTGACCGATGTCCGAATACATCAAAAACAAGATCAACGTTAATGGCATTGTATGAAGTGTATTATCCGTATATTAAACTAAACGTCACTGAGCATGGTGCAAGGCGTAGATATTTACGTGTGGTGCATTTTAATCCCGATGGTTAAATTATTTCATACAAAAGTATATTTTCAGCATTCGGTACTCCAACTTTATCAACTTTAAACACGTCCCGTACACAATATCATAGTAAACAAAAGATCAATTTCCGCGTGCTTCAAACGAAGAAGGTAATTGCATTACACTCATCACAGCCAAATTTAATGTCATGTTCTTAACTACACTCATAATAAAGGCACGAGTTTTCGTGTTACGCATACTCAATTTCCCTGTATAGAGACTATTCAATTTGGCTGTTTTGTTAGTAATTTTTTTATTGGCATTGAGTGAGACGTTTTTATGTCTGTCTTTAATACCAGGTTTACAAACACATACTGATAGATGCTTCGGATAATCAAATAAAGGCGAGGGTGAAGTCCAGTGATTGCAATCTGAATATCATGTTTACGGAACAATCAAATATTTAGGCTGCAAGTTGACAGATACGAGTCAGTTACACAGATTAAAAATGCGTAAAATGCTGCTGGCATACCTTCCTTATTCCCCAACTGGACACAGCATGCGGAGAGTCTCGTTTAGAGAAAACAACATTCAAGAAGGAAGAGCCAATGTTTCATGAAATTTCTTTCTCACAAAGGTTATAATAACGCACTAGAAGTGCAATTTAGTAAGAGTGAGTAAACTTTCGATTTGTTCTAGTAAGAAATACAAAGTCCATAGTTACAGCAGGCCGTCATGACCTTGTCAATCTGACAAAGGTTATCGACCAGGACACATCAAAAGATCAACTGATTAGTGTAATAAGTTGAACTGTTTGTGTGTTATTACCCTTGTTTTACTACGCTGAGGAATATCTTGGTCAAAGTCTTTTTTTGACCGGTGACTTGAACAACCACGAATGTCATGAGTTCTCAATACTATAGTATTTACTGTGCGCAAAGCTTGTTCATAAAACCGAATGCCACATAACTCCCACAGCCCTTTCTAGGAAAAGGTACATAATTATACAGTATATGTATAGGCCAAATACGAAATATCTCACAAAATCAAATGTTCCATTTTGGCAAAAGATTGCCTTTACTCGCACATTCAGCAATGGAAAGTCGGTTACTACACAGTTGAAAGGAAATCAGGGCGTGGATGTTGTGCGTACGTTCAATACATTTAACTGTATCAAAACTGTTGACAAGTTATGGCGATTGTTGGAATATTATTGTATTAGAATAACACATAAGGAAGTAGGGAAAATGGAAGAGAATGTGTAATAAACACACATTAAATGAAACATCCCATAACATCAGAAAACTTGCCTTTAGTTCAAAGTTATTACAATGTGTTTCAACGTTACACCTGAGAAACAGTAACCAACAAAGAAACAACAATAAATAAAGATTAACTATCACCTATGTGTAAGTTCCTGTGTCTAACGACGTTATTCAGCGAGTTTCAGTCTAGACATATTGTTGAGCAACTCCCTATACACCAAGCGATCATTACAGTATATAGTCTTTTTGCATTCACGATTATAATCCTGAGGTAAACCGATCAAAGACCTTCGATACATACTAACGTTGCATAGTATTTGTTTTCTTTGGGGTTTTTTTTGTCTCTGTGTTGATTTTTGAATTACACAAACTTCACTTTTACACAAAAATCTGATAAACTTTAATAAATTAGCATATATTCATGAAAATACATGTACAGTGAAAACAAATTGAGATTTGTCACAAATTATAGGAATACTGTTTTTTGGGGGGTTTTTTCTTGAACATTTTGGCAAAAAATATGTTAAGACATATGTCGTCAGAATATTTACCTTGTATGTGTGTCTTTCCCTTGTATACATACATCATGTGACGCATGTAGTACACTGTACATTGTAAATGCAACACGTACATACCCATCACTTAGGCTAAGTGACATCTGAGATATACGTCGTACATGCTGCAAGATATCGGGATTGCGAAATTCGACCCTGCTAAATATTCAATATACGAAAGTGATTACCTATCACGTTTCATTTGAGCAACTACCAGACGTATTTCACATAGTTGTTTCGTTACTTTTGTAAGGTCGTGGTTTGTTTGCAAATGATTCTTTATCAAGATTATAATTATAATCACACGAATTACATCGAGATCTGTACCTCTACAACATTTCCTAGAGAAGAGAAAGGTTACAACTCAATGTGCTGTGAGAGATCTGCCTGATACTACAAATTTCCCCAATGAGCTGTTACAGCTTCATTGGCGATGGGAGATTAGATCTGTCTGACAGTACAACGTTTCCTACAGAACCGAAGTAACCGCGGATCTGATATTTTTTCATAGCGCATCGCTACTTATTGGGACTAAAGGCACCAACGATCAACTGTTACAAATGTTACAAATTAAAGGTTGTTCTCTGTTAGCTCGAAACGCCAACGCAGCATTAAACTTGGCAGTATAACTAACTCACGGTCAAGTTAAATAGACTCTAACCTAAATAGTTCAGTCATCACATCGACGTTGGATTTTCTGCCAATGCAAGAAGTTCAATTAAGTCTTCATATTGCCAATCTTTCTTTTAATGATTTTGAACTTTTCACTACAGGATAACAAATTGGAGAGAATAACATCGCAAATCTCTGCCTGCAATGCACCGTTACAGACATAGCTTGACCAAAGAAAATTCCAAGTGTCGCACAAAAAAAATATTTTACTTGTTAACTCTACTGACAATGTCCCTGGTGAAATAAGTGTTTGGATAATAGAAACATTGGAAGCTCACGAGACAAGGGGATTGATGGACTAGAGACTCTGGGACGATTATTAAGTAGGTCCCCTACACATCTATCTTACTTAAGTCAGAGAAAATATCGATACCGTCATTAAAATATTTATCCTGGGATGATTTCTCACCTAGACCTTATTTAGCATACCATTATAACAAAGTGACCATTTGCTAATGAGTCTGTTTCCATCCAGTGATCCTTTTATCTCAGAAAGATTAGTAAATCAATACATGACTTACTGTTACATGTACCAACTATAGTCTGCTTTTCTGTCGTTGTAGATAGGCGTTTGTGGCCAGTGATTTCTACATGCATGTCATCATTATTTTGTTTGCTATTTTTGCTTGTTGTGTTCGTTTGATGTTGTGAAGGTTGTCGATCGTCGTCTTCGCTTGGTATGGTCGTGGTGGTGGTGGTGGTGGTGGTGGTGGTATTGGTCGTGATGTTGTTGCTGATGGAGTCGGTCATGTTGTTGCTAGTAGTAATGTTGTTGTTATTATTATTGTTGTTATTGTTGTTGATTTGACATGGGTTTAATCACACGCATGTATAGCTATCTAATGTTTACAAGGTTCAAAATGCAGCTGACAATATAAATGATGCAAACGCGAGTTGCGACGTAGAACGACCGGGAATAAAAACTCATATTTAGTGTTCGAACGCGTTCAACCTCCGACTCCGACTCGACCGTCGTGTGTGTGGCATACTTTAGCTGGTGCGTGCTGCAGTGCCAATTATCACGTCTAAGCTGGACGGGGTAGCATTTTCTTCACCGTTCAGTGACTTCAGTGTGAAGACTAATTTGTATAATAATTTATAGAATGGATACAGATTTACAGTTGACTAATTGAGTACACTTAACAGAACCTCTTAAGATTTATAAGATGTCGTTTTATGTATAAACTCCTCCGTGTTCTAATTAACTGAAAGTTCTTAACGTAACACAATCTTAGGTTACGAGCATTCACTCAAGTGAAAAATGTACACTAAACCTCAATTAAACAATAAACAATAATTCTAGTACAATGTTAAAGACAATTAATGTCTTCATTGACATTTATGATTGTCTTTTGGCATTGTTAGAACAGAAGACTGAACAGTGGGAATTTCTTCAACATTTTAATACGTATAATAAATTACGTCATCCGGTCGTTTATCTAAGTTATATCTTAATACCGGGTTAGAGTTCAGTAAGTGGTGGTTAACATTTGCTTCCAAGTTCAAGTTAAATCTCCGATTACGATAAACAGGAATGCAAGATATAATGCTGCAAATTTCATCATCATTCAAATCACGTCACAAGATGACTTCACATGAAATATGTACCAGCTTCACCTAACTATATTTGCATAATTCAGTTCAAATTCTTCCCTATGCATAAGATAAGGTCTGTACACATTACGAAACTTGGCTGATCATTAAATCAACTAGATCGTTAAAGGGGAATAGCACTACAGGAAATAAATGTATTTTCGTAAACTTTGGGTTTGGGAGAGTCATGATTTCACATCACATAAATTTTGCTCGATTGCCAAGAAACACCAAATAAATTCAAACTCTTTTTTCACCCCTTCTGTTCTTTCAGTGGTCCATTGTTGCATTGTGGGTCTTAAAATACACGGATGTGTATTAGGTGAACACTGGATATTCATGACTCCTAAGTGTTTACTTCCATCAGATAAGTAGTCTCCCCCTCAAATCCCCCTCAAATAAGTAGTCTCCCCTCAAATCATAATGTTCCAATGTACACTGACTGTGTATATATTGCATGATGTCAGACACACCCCTGTCATTACTGAGTTCTAATGAACATTGATTGTGTACATTGCATGCTATCAGACACACTTTGATGGGGTCCGGTGAACACTGTTACAGTATTGTGTACATTGCATGATATCAGACACACTGTGATACGTGACGGCGACATTGTGTACATTTCAAGATATCAGACACACTGTGATACGTGAGTGCTAATGGACACTGATCGTGTATATTTCAAAATATCGACACATTGTGACAAATGAGTTCCAAGGAAAAATGATTACATATCAATCTGTATGTGTATACTTTCATGATCTATATCAGACACACCTTGACTTAATTAACGAGTTCACAGTAACACTCGTCATATCAGACACTGTGATTAGCGAGTTCTAATGAATACAGGTTTTGTACATTTCATGACATCAGACACACTATGATTTACATGGTTCTGGGGAACCCTTATCATTTGAACGCTTCTTCTGTACATGTCATTAGGGGGCAAGAAAGCAGGTCATCAAAGTGTGTTATCGTGTCATGAAGTCACAACATACAATCTGTTGAAGTAACAGTTTCCGTCTATTCATTGCTACCGATTGATAATTATATGCAACATATATATAGTTGGGTAGTATACAAGTAATAATGTATGTACTTACTAATTTACTTTGCTTCTAGATCGGAACTTCTAGAGGCTATTCGTAGCTTTGAATATCTTCTCGCGTCTAGTTCAATGAGGCCCTGAGATGAAATTTCAAATTCAAATGAAGCCAGCCACACAGTTATTACAGTTTATAGCATCGTGTCTTTGTTAATCAATCACAGAATTCTGTCCAATGGTAAGTTATTGTTTATTGGGGTGATTTGATTGTATCCAAGATGAGACTGTCACATCAAAATGCTACTTATTATTCTAACTGTTTGGAGTCATTTGCATGAACAACTTTTGGTTCGTGATTTCTCATGGAACTAGACGGAGTAAAGAGAGATATTCAAATGCACAGACAGCCTCTAGACAAGGGAATCCTTGGACTGTACACAAAGCAATGCCCACAGAACTCAAGTAATCTGCACATTATGTCTAATAGCATGTAAAGTAAAACTAGCATAGATATATTTGCAATTTGCCACACGCTTGGAATAACCTGTTTTTTTTATAATGATCACATTCAATTGCATGCTCAGTTCAAAAGTTGTTCAGACTAGATTTCTTTGCAGACTTTGCAGACCAAATTATTCATGATTAGACCGGGTTTTCATCATTCTTTGCTAGCAACCTCTCACCCAAAGTAGGTAATACTATTATGAAATCACTACAGAATAGACAAACAAGACTATACGCATTAAAGTACTACGCATTGTGTTCAAGTCCCTCAGTACCTATATAGGCCGTAAATAGGTCATAAAAACGTCTACAGTCGTCGCTATTGATGTGACTCAAGTATGGCTTATCTTTTGGTTTCATTTATTTTGGAATTTCCCCTGACTCATTAAGTAATAAATTACAGCATTACAAAAAAAAATCAATCTTTTCGCTGATATCTTTAATCCGCACCCAAAATCCATGACATTCATTATATTACAAGTAGTTGCTGCGAATAATTGAATTTTGATTGGAGTTAGCATTGAACGGTTATCAGTTTATCTATGTAAACCAATGCTCCGTATTCCATGTCTACCAGCTGTCTATAAAGCAATGTACCGCCGCCTGTTCGTCTTCACCGTATATTGTGTCATTTTTTTCAATGTCTCCTGTTTTTGTAGGCTGACCGAGAGCCGTATTATGATGGTCGAATGCTGCGTACCGTGTACAATCATGGAAGCTATTAAGATGAGTGATTCTAATCAACGCTTTCACAAATTACGTTTACTGTAGTCCTACCCTATCCTACCCTACTTTACCCTACCCTACCAAATAAATGACCGTTCAACTCACCTGATACACCGGACTGAGCCAGGCTACTTGACAAGTATCCGATTAGTACTGTGCCGCCCTGTCCGTCGGGATTTATAAACGTCCGGCGTACCACAACATCTCTGTTCATTGGATCGTTGGCCAATAGCAAGTACACATGTAAATCATCCCATAGGCTAGATACGCTGTCGTGATGCAGGAAAGTGGAGTAAATTGAAAAACCAATGAAAATGTCTGAAATCACACACAAGTACTCCTCAAGTATATTACAAAGTTCGCTATAAAATAATGTTTTCATTTTAATATAAAGCCTTTAAAAAATCGCGTGGTTCCTATTACGCTCAATTTTAGAATAGGTGGGGTAGGTAGATTTTTTATTTTTTTTATTTTTTTTTTCATGTGTGGTCTCTAGTTCAAGTAGTTATGTTTTCCGTTGTTTTCCATCTGGTCTCTGTGTTATTGGTTTCTTTCTATCAGATGTACAACCATTACAGATTGGAAGAACAGTTTCATATAATTGTCTTTCTATTAACTTGATGTCAGTTTCCGTATCCACCATGGCGAGACTTCTCACTTTTCGCGATTTTATCATGTTTTCCTCGAATATGTAAAACAAAAACTTAGGGTCAGCAGTGAAAAACTAGTTAGGTCGGGTAACCGGAACCAAACATTTTTAAGCCTAAAGCGCGTCTCTAACCAATGATTATCCTATTGCGTAACTAAACCGAATTCACGTGACGATTACAAAATAGTAATCATGATTTCCGGAGATAAAAAAATTACTTCGCTATGTCAAGATGTAGTCTACGAATAGACCCCTAACTGTTGTATTAAATAGAATACTTACTGAAAACGTGTTACTTAAATAATCAATCTCATTCATCGTGTTGTTGTTGTTGTTGTTGTTGTTGTTGTTGTTGTTGTTGTTGCTGTTGTTGTAGCAATGTGCTAGGAGCGAGATCAATAGTTCAATGTACGATAAAAAAAATAAATTCTTATACTAAGGCCTCAGATCCCTCCCCCCCCCCCACCAACTAATTTGAGAATTAGAAAATTGCTTCAGACAGCACAATCAATTTCAAATCAGTATGTAGTAGTATGTAGTAGTATGTAGTGCTATGAATACAAAGCCAGTATGTACTTAGTAAAAAAATACTTCTGTGGTTGACACTTTAGTTAAATTATTTTAGTGCCATGCATTTAATATAGCGAAAATTCTTCCATTTCTAAATTTGACATTTTGTAAAGAAAACTGTTTGTATTTAGGGGTACAAAACATCCAAGTAAATATCGATTTTGTAGGATGAGAACTAAAATGACTCAAAACCTCCACCCCCAAAGTAAAAGATTTTAGTTTCTTATCCTACATTGAACTATTAATCTCGCCCCTTAAGACAATTAAACTGTTAGAGTATCCCAGATACTCCGCATTAAAGATGACACCATAAGTCATGTGCCATAAATTATGCTTGTTTGCAGCTGCATCATGTGAAGAGGTCTGATTAGAAATACTTGGGAAATATTTTTGCCAAGGCTTTAAAGTCCAGGGGTTTTTATTAGTGGATATAGAGACAACTGCGTTAAGTTGTAAGTTGTCATGGGACACTATCTGTACTGATGAGATACATGTACATAACGTCTGTCGTGAATTTAAACATGCACTGTTAACTTTAATGTGGGTATAAAAAGTTATTGTGTTAACCTTACAGTGAACGCTAAGAGCAGGTCACGTTTTTTTTCTTCAATTAAACAGCAGAATGTTATGTTGAAGGAGCAAGATTGTCATGGTAACTGTGGTGGTGACTTTTGTGGTGTGGCGATGGTAGTGGTGGTTGTACATGTGGTGGTGTTGATGTGGTGTTGGTGATGTGGTGTTGGTGTTGGTGGTGGTGTTGGTGGTGGTGGTCATGGAGATGATGATGATGACGATGATGATGATGATGATGATGATGATGATGATGATGATGATGATGATGATGATGATGATGATGATGATGATGATGATGATGATGTATTTAGTTTACATTTGCAATGAGTCAGCCTGTCTGTCTGTCAGTCTGTCTGAAGTGTTGTAATTATCTACGGTACACTTTAATATCGTGTGTAGTAATATGATAAAGTTTACAAAATATCGTTCACAATGGCAGCTATGACGGACTATAACGTGTATTTACACTTTGATACTTGGATGAGCATACCAAATCAATGTATAATCAAAACAGGGCTATTTGTGTGGCGTAGACTGTAGTATTCTCCTTTCCAAGCCCTGGGACAAAAGTCGTGATGTTTTCTTTCTTCATGTTATATCTTAAACACAATTTAAAAATAGACACCCTGAAGAGTGAACAACAACGCAACATTTACAAAACGAACCTTTGGTACTAATATAACCATAATCGTAAACCTTATTAATAATATTAATTAATACATATTATAATTTACCAGGTGACATGATCGGTTAATATTGTTTACCTTGGCCTAATGATCTTGTTTTCCATTTCACTAGATTAGAGACAAAGTCGTATAAATTTTATCAACTTATCATTATCATTTCTGTGTAATATGAAGTTTTACTTGAAATGATAAATTTCTAGCTCGAAGCTCTAATCTCAAAGTAAACTTATTTTACGGTGACCGCTTATGTTGCCGCGAGTACTGGAATTAATTGTGCGTGTCGGTTCTGTAATCGTCTGATGGTATGTATTGGAATGTTTTGAGTGAGAATGTTTTGAGTGACGTACGTGTGATGAATGTATTATTATAGCTGTTGTGATGATTTGTTCTTGTAGTCCGTGGCAAAGACTCGGCTTTCTCCAAGGTTGTTATTGAGTTGTCCTTAAGAGTCCAAGGTCAATGTCATGGCCATTTACGTTGATCACATTTTAAGGTTACCTTTTTAATTTACTTGGACACCTGAGCATGTACATACATCAGTCAATTTTAGTATATCACTCGTAGAGTGATATACTAAAGATCTTTTGACATTGTTGTAAAAAAGTGCTCCTTTAATGGTAGCGAACAATTCCGTTAAGTACGTAGTATATGTACAACAGTGTATGTTTCATCTCTATCTCTTAAGTACTTTCTGACTTCTTATTATCATTCCCATCGCTTTCTCTCAGGCCTGACAAAAACAATTGTGGTTCCGATTACGTTCAATTTTAGAATAGGTGGTGTAGGTAGATTTGTTATTTTATTTATTTTTTATATTTATTTTCATATGCAAGTTCTAGTTCAAGTAGTTATGTCTTCCGTTGTTTTCCATATGGTCTCTGTTTTATTGGTTTCTTCCCATCAGATGTACAACCATTTCAAATTGGAAGAACGTGTTATATTGTAAGATTAATATCACTGATGACTGCAATCACCCATTTCATGTTACCGTTCACTAGCTTTGCTTGATACAACCATGGAGAAACTAATAAGAAAGTGCACGAGCTACACTTTAAGATAGCAAGAGTGAATGAATGAATGCTGTTTCCTGTTGCATGTTGATTGTCTAAATGAAATGAACTTAAAAGAGCCACCATGCAGATATCAAGTGCAGACATAAACACTTTGGCGTCCGCGTGTCTGCGTGTAGTTGCAGTGCCTTTGAAATGGCTTATTTCATTTAGACAAAATGTAGCAAGAAAGCACAGTTTCTTACTGGTTTCTGCATGGTTCCGTTGTATCAAACAGAACATGTGAACGCTAACATGAAACGGGCTGTAACACTTCAGCAAGGCAAAAAATCTTGAACATTCTAGCTTTAGCACGTTACTGTTATGTAGAAAATAACAGTTGCTCAAAAGAAAATGTTAACGTAGTCTCAACCCCATTGATTTATTGCAGTGTGCGAATCTCACGCAGGATTGGGGCCGGATCCGAGTCAACAATTGCACCAATCATGATAGAAAGCAACTTTTGCGAAATCATCTTGAAGGAGGACTGACTGTGTTCTTTGTTTTCATTTGAACGGATTCACCGAATCATTACCATGGAGTGAGTATGGTTTTACATTACCACACGAAGCGTGGTTTTAATATAACTATCTGGAGCACTTGGGTACGAACTACAACTCCTGAAAATATTAAACTGATTGGTTGGTTGGTTGGTTGGTTGGTTGGTTGGTTGGTTAGTTGGTTGGTTGATTGGTTGGTTGGTTAGTTGGTTGGCTGACTGACTGACTGACTGACTGACTGATTGATTGATTGATTGATTGATTGATTGATTGATTGATTGATTGATTGATTGATTGATTGATTGATTATGATTGATTGATTGATTGATCGATTGATTAATTGATTGATTGATTGATTGATTGATTGATTGATTGATTGATTGATTGATTGATTGATTGATTCAAACATACCCGTCGTTACATTCACAAATCCTGAAACCTTCCCTTTACGTCACCTACAAACGACATCTTTTTTGTATCAAACTCTCATTTGAATTGCATTCTTAAGAGTAATGCGATTACTGTAACACCGTTTATACACATACTATAGACACCTGCAAAATCTGGGATTAAGTTGCAGCTCAATGACACTGAGCTTTGAATTCCTCAGTTTGCCTGTCCTGTTTGTATTAATTAGCCGCGTCTCTATTCATGAATCCGAGTCTTTCTTCTCCCTGTCTTACTATTCCTCTGTCTCCGGTATATCTCAACAAATGCGCGTTTTAAATAACGCTCGTTTAGCAAGCTGTCTAAGTAGTTCTTATATAACGATTTGGTCAGTTCACTACTTAGTCAATCAAAGGCTCTGTTTTCATCATTTTAAACCTGTCATCACTTACTTTCAAACTGATTCCACACATACAAACACACTGCAGACATCATGGAGATAGTTTTCGTTGTAAAGAGCCTTTAGAAACCATCAGAGTACGTGCGTAACTCCGAAAGTTGCTGGAAAGACTCAGCATAAACAAGTGTTTTGACGGCGGACTTCAAAGGTTTCCAAAATAGCTTCATTTAGATTTCCGGATAATTAACTTAATGGTGACCACCTTCTCGTCATTTGTGATATAATGATGAATATCTCAACTGCTTTGTCTAAATTAATTGACTGCAATCGATGCAATTAGACGCATGACTTCAATTTACAGAATGCCCATTATTCGCCGTCACGACTCGACTCGTCACTGATTTATTTCCACAGAAGACTAAAACAGCTCCCGATAACTACGAGAGTTCTATTTCCGTGCATTATCGTTACTTTTGACTGAAACGACAATGAAACATGAGAACCGTACCACCAAAAGGTGAAAGCAAACCAAAAATTTAATAAACAGTAAAACAACAATCATGAAAAAACACTCATAAAAGTTGCCCTGTTCAATCATGTGATATTAAAAAAGAGTAACTGCAGGCTATCATAAACTGAAATTGTCCTCATCCTGAGGTGGAATGCATATATACAAATTATATATTAGATCTCGGTCGTTAATGAATGAAGTCAGTATTCAATAGTTTGATAGCCGCTTATTACGTCTCATATACATACACCAACTAGAGAAATTGTCAGCTCAAACGTGATTGAGATTGTCCTTATTATAGTTGTAAAAAAATGCATTTATTTATGAAAGAACGGGTATTGAAAAGTAATCATAAAGCGGCCCTGACGTCTTCTGCACAGTCGCAAAAGTGCATCCACCCAGCATCTCCATACTTTTGGGAGGCTAATGCACTTTTAACTTCAATAAGGGAAGATTATGTTTTAGTGATGTTTGTTTGTCTGTTTGTTTGTTTGTTTGTTTGTTTGCTTGTTTGTCTGTCTGTCTATCTGTCTATGTCATGGATTCTCATAAACGGATGTCTCAATTTAATCAAAGTTTGTTACATGCATATTTGATTATAGTAAAGCGCAAGTGTTTGATATAGTTTTGCGGCTCGCAGTTTTTTATGTAATCAGTCATTTGCATATTAAATGATTTTTATTCATTAGGCAATATCTTGAGATTGCACTTTTACAATTTCATGTAATTTCAAATTGGTACATACATCGATGACAACAAAATGCATCTGCTTGCTGATGTAGCTATCTAAAAGCTTTACTTAAATAATTACAGATTTTCAGTAATTTGGTAATATCTCAACTATGATAGCAATAGCTCAGAATTGTGCATTCCAACAATTGATCTATGTAGAAATAAGGATCTAATAAAGGCTTGCCCCTAATGGAAGGCATTCAGTTTGCATCTGGTTAACTAGTGTTAACGACAAATAAGAACTACAATGGTTGTATAGATTGGAGTAAAGCTCTCCAACTGTGTACCTGGTGAGATGGCACTTAAGCATTCAAAACTGCCACCTTAAAAAGAATCGTAAGATCTTGAACATAATGATATTGGCTTAAGAAAATGACGTTTTCAGAGTGTCATTCCTTTTAATCAGAAGAAAAGAATTTTATTTACATCTGATCAGAACGTCGTTGATTATTTGTGGACAATTAAATCTGGCTTTGAAGGTGCTGAAAAGGCTTCTCATTTAAGTTATCACACTATCAAATTGACATACATTGATACAAAAACAATTATGTAAATTCACTGTATGCTCTTATCAGTTTCTTTATGTCTATAAGTTTCCCATAGGGGATAAGACGTGACTTTGGGAGACAAACAAACTGATGAGAACAAGGCGTGAACCTTCGAATACATCACCCGTTGTTGTTTGTATTGACGTATGTCAGTTGATAGTGTAATAAGGAGAAGACATTTTGGCACCTTCAGAGCCAGTTGTAATTCAGACAATGTCCACAACTGATAAACTACTTTCAGATCAGAGCCTTGATCTCCAGACAAGTGCTGCATGCAACGGTAGTATCATACAAAGTTTGACGAGTTTTTGAGTCAGAATTATGATGAATTATCTTGAAATGTTGTTATGTGGTCAAAATTCGTTCATTTTATGCTATATCTATCATATGTGGTGAATTTCTTCTATTAACCCTTACTTCCTCCGTATATTGTTGGGTGTTTTTTTACCGATTTTCCTATTCCAGGAGTGATAGCCTTTTTTTATTTAGGGAAATCTATGTGTATCCTTAGCACAATTAACATTTCTCAATTCAGTGATTGATAACTAATCTAGCTACGGAAACACTTTTAGTTCATAGATGGTTTTACAATCATTATGAACTTTGAATTCATCTGTAAATAGAAGATGTGTTATTATTTTTTTAATTCTGAATACTCCAGCTTTAATGTTGGGAAGCACATATTTGCATTCACTTTTACTTCATCAATGATGTTTTCTTATGGTTATATCTCTTCAATATGAAATACAACCGATTGTCCTAAATTGTGTGTGGCGTTGCGCGCCGCGACTAATCTTTTAGGTCACGAGTAATCCATTACAACACATAGTAGCCTTCCATCAAGATGTTCATGGCGGACTTCTGAATTTATTTATAATTCTCCTGCAATGTGCGAAAGACGACGATCCAGTCAAAAATAACACCGTCCTAATATATTCTGAGAAGGATCTAACATCAGCCTATTGTGTTCTTGTGCATGCACAATGTAAATGAATAGCAATTTCACCAGATAGGCTGATGTTGGGTCCTTCTCTGAAATATGTTAGGACGGTGTTATACTTTGACTGGATCATTTTCACCACGACAAATATAAATAAGCTATTCAAAAATTTACCTCGGAATAATGTTCCTGGAGCGACCTACACCATTTCAAATTGTAATGAAATGATAATCAGCCATCCCCAAGTACAATCAATAACCTATGACGTATTAAGTGTACCACATTGACTGATAAAATACGTCACTGAAGGTTTATTTTGAGGGCGTTTTTTTATCCTCTCATAATATCATTCAGAATAAGTCAATACAAAACTATGGTGAATACAGTGCGCCTGAAGAGCACACTCGTTAGTATTACAGATGTCTACAGAGCTCCTCAGACAGGGAAATGAGTCGAGCATTGCTTGACGACTGACTCCACTAGATCACTATCTCTGTATTGATCTTGGCTTATTTGTACAAATAATATATACAATCACCAAAATAACTTAGATTGCTTGACATTCAAGCTAACAACATGCATGTCTTTCAAATAAGTCCCTGTTCGTTCGTCTGCAAGTGATATTTTCAGTCAACTTGTGCGTCACCCGAGTTGGCCTTAAATTTGTCGACTTATTAAAGAGCGCCCCCTGTCGCCTTAAAAAATACATGATTATTTTCACTATATTCGATGAATTACATGTATCTCACGTTCTCTGGGGGACCTAGTTAAAGATCAAGTAATTGGAGAATGTGGTCTAAGGTTTTGGAATGTATGTAATGGAATGCAAAGTTTGATGCACAGTTAATTAAAGGTAATTACCGAACAGACATTCGGAACTCTGAGTTTGAATGAGGAAATTAACAACCACAGCATGGAACGTAACAGATTCAATCTCAGACCGCGGATTACGAACTATAAATTACATAGTTTTGTTCACTCTCCCTTACTTGCATAAAAATTAACTTGAACTTATACAGCCAAACCATGAATTACAAAAAAATTTAAGTTAATTCTGAGTACGTCATTGTGGTCATCAAAGAGAGTGTTTTTCATAATAAGCCTGGTAATTGATTAAAAAATGTCATTAACTGAAATAACGGCCATCATTTTAATTCAATGAATGCTTCACCTCGGATTAAAACTCTGAGAACCTACCATATTTAACGACAGCTGATTTGATGGATACGTAGGTAGGTAATATATAATTATGCGGGGAATCTATTCGTTCAATCTAAATCACACTATTCATCACATTCTGACGTCACGGTACGAGTAGTTATCAGTAAACAAAAAAGAGTCATTGTATTGTTGGGTAGGTGCTTCGAATAATCAAACACATCCAATTGAGCAAAACGCAGCACATATTAGACTGCCTTTGACAATAGTACCGATGAATTGTTTACTTACAAACTTCTTATAAAGTTGAATGAAATCAGTATTTGTCTAATTATAAATGCAAATAATATATTGCGCTGTTCCGATTATACATTCTATTCAAATATATGTATCAAAGTGCCGAATTTCTCACTGTTTACTTATTGTTCTCCTCTATTTGCCGATATGCCAATTTCGAGAACCATAATTATCTGGGGGTTTTTTGTCGATGAGAAAAATTGTTAGTCTGAGAGGTCCAGTCGTGCGTTCAAGTTGATCCTTTTGATACATATGTATTAACCACTCTCTTCTCGTTGAGCATATTACAAAAGCGGAAACAGCGAATGGGTCTTTCAGGCTGGAAAAGTGTTAGATATATGGTCGAAAGGAAAAGTGACTGTTCTTTTTGTTTTGATTGGCAGGGATTATTTAGACGCGGAAATTAAAGGACGTGAGGGGAATGATGCCAAAATTAGCCGTAGTATGTGAATTGTACATGTTTCAAAGCACAGGGACGTGTAAAGTTGCCTGAATTGATGAGGATTTATACCAGCGACGAATACGAACTGTCGACTATCGCTACGAATAAGCATATTCTCCAGAAACTATGTTCGTTTGACACATATTGATAGCGTAGTTGGCAATGGTATTTTTGTATCCATCCATATAGGCAAGATGGAGTAAAAGTGGCAACACCATGGCATTCATATTCATGACGATATATTCTATGTATCCACTCATACAAGCAAGATTAAGCACGCGACTCCATGTTTCGAAGTTACCTCCAGACCACATAAATTACATGTGTCACGATAAAATCTTGAAAATAAATCACATGGTAAGCCTTAAAATCTCGCAAATTAACACTTTTATGATGTAATTCACCTTCAGTAATAACATCAGGACATACAGAAATAAAACACCTTTCCTTGTCTTTATGTATTTAAGTTTCTAATTATCAAGTCATATACAATCTCAGCTGATATTTCCAATCTTAAACTTAATGGGTTTTTTGGGGGATTTTTTACAATTTATCTGCGGAAGAAGAGTTAATTGCTTTTCTGCAGATGTGATATCAATATGAGTTTGCCTACGACGTCAGTTAACAGCTGCAGGCAATTCCATACATGTACTAGTGTGGGGAAAACTTCAATATTAGGTTTCGACAGCGATTGTCATTCAAACCACCGCCACTGCGGCATCACGGGAAGAGCTCATTTCCTGTGCTGGTCGCTGTTTTCAAGTAACCGGTGTGCTGCAGGAAATGAAGAGATCCTACCCAGCATAATTTGTATAATACATTTAACTATTGCGAAGAGTTCTTTGTGTATGCGACGTATACAAGAAACTCAGCAGTGATGTTATGATCGAGTGACAGCAATTGAAATTGATTTTATTTTATTTCATGAATTACTTGTAAATATTAAATAGTGGAACTAACATGAGAGTAAGGTGATAGAAACTAACAGTGAGGTACATCGATTCGTCGTAGCGTGGCGTACTTTCATTATACAGATATATATGTACATTGTACATGTATACATTGTTGCACTTGTTCTGAAAAGAGCGTTTACACTATATTTCGATTAAAACACATAAAAGATAGGGGGAATGCCATCGACTGTTAACATATTGAACTCGTCGTATCAATGTACGTAGTTGTGGTCTCCACTATAGTTGACCTCACACTTGTTAAGATTATGAATAAATTAGTTTAAACGTTGAAGGGTAAATAAAATTTGGCTCAAACCTTCAACATTTCTCAAACAGTTTTAGAACCGCTTTGTATATATTTTATTTTATATATATATATATATATATATATATATATATATATATATATATATATATATCTCTCTCTCTCTCTCTCTCTCTCTCTCTCTCTCTCTCTCTCTCTCTCTCTCTCTCTCGCTCTCTCTCTCTCTCTCTCTCTCTCTCTCTCTCTCATTTTTACCTTAGAAATCACACCAGGTCTGAGCGCAATAGAGCTTCGTGAAAGACATTACCGTACTATGAGCTAACAACCACTTCGTGTGAATCTTGTCAACGACTCGTGATCATTGCCCTAGTTAGAGTCACCGTCAGTCACGACACCTTCGTCATGCCTTAATTAAGATAACCGAGACTGAATTTATGACCTACTTCAATCACGGCCAGTAACAGTAAACGGAAATGTAACTAACCCTCGAACAGTGATCGAATTTAGTTAAATTGAATTACCAACTAATGACTTATTTCCTATAATGCAGTGGTTTACCTACTTTCACTCTTCAGGGTGAGTGACTTCCTGGTCGGAAAGCTAGTTCGGGGACTTGAAATTCTGACAAAGAGATTTGGATGAGAAATCTGACATACCCCAATGGTGTGATGAATTCAATTCGGAGAAAGAAACTAACTCATTTTACAGATGTCACTCCAAAAATAATGTTCACAAACTTGTACTTGGCGTTGACCGTCGACGGTCTGTCTGGAGTTTGCGAAGTAGAATAAATATCAAGTGAACAAGGAAGTGAGTTGAACATTTTTATCATTTGAAAGCAACCCTCGAAAGACAACAATTGTTACTTGGTGTATATATTGGGTTGTGTTAAAACATTGAATTTGTTCACATCTGCATGCCAGTCCTGTTTAGTGTAACAGTTTATTGTATGTTAAACAAGGCTGTCTATATTAAGTCGTTGCCTTTAGAAGTGCCTCTGTCACGGTAGTAGAACAGCGCCCTCGTTCGACCAGACGATGGATCACGTTTCGTTGGTGAGAAATGGTGTGCGTCATTCAAGAACGGGAGAGTGACAACATTTGTCGTGTTAAGCTGGGCTTTTATTCTTCAGCACACGACACAGTGTAAGGTGTAGTTGATCCATGTGTGGTGACGTCACAGAGAGTGTTGACGGCGCCATAAGCTATAGTGTCTGTCTGTGAGTTTACAACAATAATAGCACTGATTTCGAGATGATTAATTTTAATTATTCATAGCAAGCATTACATAGAAAGACAGATGGATCATTATATTAAAGTCTGCGACAATAACAGTTTACTGAGTTAAAGGAAGATATGATTTTACCATTTGATATATTTGCACATTTGTAATTGACAGGAAGCAAAACAGCCAGCCAACCAATCTGCCTGAGAGAGAGAGAGAGAGAGAGAGAGAGAGAGAGAGAGAGAGAGAGAGAGAGAGAGAGAGAGAGAGAGAGAGAGAGAGAGAGAGAGAGAGAGAGAGAGTGTGTGTGTGTGTGTGTGTGTGTGTGTGTGTGTGTGTGTGATAGAGACAGAGACAGAGAGACAGACAGAGACAGACATAGAGACAGACAGACAGACACAGACAGACACACACACACATACACACACACTGTGTAACAGAGATAGAGCCAGAGCAGAAGGAAAGAGACATAACGTCACAGAGAAATAGTGCTAGCAAAGGACAGAATAGAGGGAAGGGTATGGAAAGAAAGATTGACGGACAAAGCAATACAGAATCACAACCACTGAGAGAGAGACGGAAGGACGGGCGGACAGACAGACAGACAGACAGACAGACAGACGGACAGACAGACAGACAGACAGACAGACAGACAGACAGACAGAAACTACTGTCCATGTGGTCCTTTATAGTACATGCACTTCTCGCCTGTCATTTGTCTGTGTCTGACTGTATCTATCTGTATCTCTCGCTGTATCTGCCTGTCTCTAGCTGTCTTTAATTTTTGTCTCTCTTTCTCTCTCTCTACATATCTCTCTATACACCTCCGTACACATATGTGTATGTACCAGTTTATCAATCGACGCAGCCACGAGGGTGTGTTCTTAGAGCCTTTGGATATTTATGTCATAATTAGGGTGTCTCTTTGGCGTCATTCTGTCATGGATACCTCTTTTATTCACTGCCGATTCGTTATTTGCGTCTTACTCACTTTCTGCAGGCACACGCTACAAATAGATGCATTCCATCTATACACTTCTAGAACGCTCAGACAATCAAGCTTAGATGAACTGACAAGAAGACAGAGACAGAGACAGAGAGAGAGACAGAGAGAGAGAGAGAGAGAGAGAGAGAGAGAGAGAGAGAGAGAGAGAGAGAGAGAGAGAGAGAGAGAGAGAGAGAGAGAGAGAGAGAGAGAGAGAGAGAGAGAGAGAGAGAGAGAGAGATGAAATTCTATCAACCTCAACCCGATTGTGAATTTGGAAAATTATGTTGTTTAGGTTGTGGGGAAGTAGCATCTTTATTCGCCATGTGTGTTTTGATTGTCTGTTTTAGAAGCTTAAGGTTAAAGGCACTATATATGATATAACGTTACACATCTGTTTTCAGTAACATTTTGACAACATGTTGTACTTACATTTCTGTTTGGAATTACATCAGCAAGCGTAATGGTTCTTGTTGCTGGACAAAAGACAATGTGTCGTGCAATTGTATCCAATCCGTGATTGCAGTAAATGTGGAACACCAGGCATAGTCAGCGGATCGGGTTTAGACTTTACTCAGAACGTAGCAAAGTATGATATATATCGTCTTGTAGTTATAAATATCTTAAGCTAACTTTACACATCCCAAGACGTCTAAATTCCATCACAAAATATGTATATACATGAAATATATTGTCTATATGAAAATGAACTAACGTGTGTTCCATGCAGTTATCCAATGCAGACATCAACAGTTTGCCATCATTAGAAAAATGGAGGGGAAATGCGCAGGTTATTGGTGGTTTCTGCGTGGTTGTATCAAACAGAGTTAGTGAACGAAAACATGAAAGGGAGGGGGAGTAAATTGTCGCTACATTTAGTTTGTAACAGATAGATAGATAGATAGATAGATAGATAGATAGATAGATAGATAGATAGATAGATAGATAGATAGATAGATAGATAGATAGATAGATATGGACGGACGGACGGACAGACTGACATAGACAGACAGACAGACAGACAAACAGACAGACAGACAGACAGATAGATAGATAGATAGATAGATAGATAGATAGATAGATAGATAGATAGATAGATAGATAGATTAATAGATAGATAGATAGATAGATAGATAGATAGATAGATAGATAGATAGATTAATAGATAGATAGATAGATAGATAGATAGATAGATAGATAGATAGATAGATAGATAGATATATAGATAGATAGATAGATAGATAGATAGATAGATAGATAGATAGATAGATAGATAGATAGATAGACAGACAGATAGATAGATAGATAGATAGATAGATAGATAGATAGATAGATAGATAGATAGATAGATAGATAGATAGATAGATAGATAGATAGATAGATAGATAGATAGATAGATAGATAGATAGATAGATAGATAGATAGATAGATTGATAGAAATTATCATGGAATCATAGAAATTATCATGGAATCAAAGTAATATGTCGCGGAGAGGATAAGAACTGAGAGAAAATATTGAGAAAAAAAACTTACTGTAATTTTCCTTGCTCGTGTTATATTAATAACCATGTGGTGAGAAACGACTTGTTGATGGTATCAGCAATGCGTTAGCTTATTGAAACGACGCACGCGTTGCGAAATGTGACTTGTTTTTCGGTAAAAACGATATCATCCACGCAAAAAATTGATAGAAAAACTGATTACTCTTTTGTTAAAATATACATCTAATAACATCCCATCCAATAGTGAATCACGGTCTGTTGACTTACACCAATATTATCATACCATCCGATATATATGCAGAAGCACGTTTTACCTTTCATAGATGCCAACCGTCTGTGTTCTCCTCTTTTCATTTAAAATTCGATGTTCTGGAGCATGATATTGTCTCTCTGAGCTATATTAAATTTCTCGGGAAAAGTTACTTGTCGCTTGCCGGATTGTACTGCAGCACTGGACGAGACTGGGTACAATAACACTTTAATGACCGCCTCGAACTCTCATCTAAAGAGAAATCATCAAATCCTATATTACGAGTAGGTATCCATGACAACGAACACTATCATGCGCCCCAGACAATGCATGACATTCACAGCACACGTAATGGATTTTGCGTTACGTTAAAACCCAGAAAACCTTCCACGCTCTCTAATTTAATGGTTGATTATTGACGACTCCAATCTGAGTACAATAATCTTCTAACTTCTGAAACATTCTTTGTACCAACGCTATTAAATCAATAATTATATCAGTCGACCACTCTGCTGTTGAAAGGAGTTGATTTTTCTTTATCTCACGTGGTCCTTGATGCTTGTACAGACTTATTGAAAGGTTGAAAAGTGCACCTGATTGACAACTCTCTTGCATGTATCACCGGCCGTCGCAGGTTGCTTATTAGGAGTCGGAAACCGTGATAACATGTCATTGAGTAGTGCCAGTTCGTGTTACCAGTTTTAATGGTTCGGTTTAAATGGGTGGCACCATGGACACAAAAAGGTACATCATGCATGCAATAATATTAAAGTTGAGCAAGCTAAGTATGAAAGCTATTGCACTTGAGTGAAAATACTGTAAACATAAAACCACAACCAAACTAGTCTAGACTACTATAATTGTAATGTCGATGCAAAACCTTCGTCGGTAGCATTCAAATCGTTTTCTAGCGTTGCCCCTGAGCAGTATACTTATAGTATAATAGCGCTTTCCGTGACATTTCAATATACGCACAAATAACGTCATAGAATCGCAATATGTGGAATCAACACAGCAGGTAAGGGTTTAGTGAAAGATAAAGTGCAAAAGGAGAAGATGTATGGAGTAAAACATGAACGTAGACTTTATTTCGTGAGAGCCCTGAGTTCGGCCTCACTCAAAGCCGAGGCCAGGTGAGACAGATGCTCACAGTTCCAAGATCCGAGGCCAGGTATACTAAGATCAGTTAGCCATCAAACATCCGACACTTTGGTCGTTACAATAATTAAATCACAATAGTAAACGAGCGTCATGAGATAACAATAGGCCATGCGTAATAATGAGCGTCCTGGAACATGAAACGAAGGCCGCTACAACTAGAACGTCATGCCTTTAGACGTATGTGACAGTACCTATTGTCTTTACACCTATGTGAACTATATTGGAATTAATACTTCTTAATATCAATATATCAACTATATTTTAGTAAATATTGTAATAAAACATTCATTTCTTTGACTAGGACTTTGGCCAAATGCAAAGACCGGGTAATGTCTGAATTCGGGGTCCTCAATTCGGTTTTACAAATACTCGTTATCACAAATTCAATAACAGTTCATGGCATAACTAATACTGGGTTTTGTTCTTTCAAAAGCAAGTAATGGTTGACGGCTTCAGTAAATAGATCACAATAGTACGTGTTTACGTGTTTAACGTACAGACTTTCACAGACGTTCAACCTTCCACACGTCATTCACCGCACATATTACTTTCACTCCACATATAGTAGTCTTAGACGCAAGTACTGATGATGCAAAAAGTATAAGTATTGATGAAAATAATAAGTATTGATGCTAGGTACTTGATAGCACAGGGGATTTGATTTAGTGTAACAGAATGTGACATTTGAAGAAACTTAGATATACTAAATACAACATACACCAAATACACAATACTCTCGAGTATTATGTATATGGTGTATCTGGTTTCGTACGTTTAAGTTTACTCAAATGGCATATAATCATACTCTTGGGGTAAGACTTCGATCACTCAATGTCATGAAAAAATCCCTTCGCGCTAATATTTTCATGATCTTTACACGTAAGCTATTGAACTCAACTTAACCTTTGAGTTTCTTGGGGGTATTTTTCAAAGCTGATACCACGTCAATTCTAGGAGTATATATTTTTTATGATGGGGCATTGCTAATTATAATTCTTAATCTGGCCTTCTTTATAAATTTATATATATACTTATATGTATCGTAATAACGCTCGAAAGTCGTTCACAAATCCCAAAGAACGTGCTATGACAGGTCAAATGTATTTATTATATATAACAGTTTGTAAGAAATTTTGCACGATGACGCAAGGATCCTGCTCCGTAAATTGTTCGATTTCACCTGTCTACATAACCTATCTACTGTATTCTTTACGACTACGTCACAGACATACTAATTGTCTTGCACAATTCTAATGTTAACAATGTATTTTCGGCAAGTGTGGGGTGGTTTTTAGTCAATGCGAAAACATGGGATGAACTCACCTGAAAGGACACTCCCCGACGCTCGTCCGACGATCTGTCGCAACTCTGCTACAAAAGCATCGGTGAATCGCGACCTGGTACAAAAAAAAGAACACTCTTGATTTCAGCAGAAGGATACACAGTCAGTAAGTAAGCTTATCGTGCTGTATTTCGCATGTAGACGGATTTCAACACTTGATGTCTTCGAAGAAAGAAAGAAGTATTATCTGAATTTAACATATCCTAAATGATATATATAACCCCCTAACTTGGTGTCTATACTGAACGATTCACTGTAGTCTGGGATTTGTGCATCCTTTCCCCAACGGTCAAAGAACCATAGAAAGCAAGATGAAAGAAGAACACAGAGTCAACAGTTAGGTAGGCAGGCAGGCAGGCTGGCAGGCAGGAAGTCAGTCAGTCAGACAGAAACAGACAGACAGACAGACAGACAGACAGACAGACAGACAGACAGACAGACAGACAGATCGACAGACAGACAAACAAACAAATATATGAACAAACTCTTCACAATAATTCCCACAAACATGACGTCCGTCCATCAATGCGAGCACTCACACGCTCATCCACTCACCCACTCACTCACTCACTCACTCACTCACTCACTCACTCACCCACCCACTCACTCACTCACTCACTCACTCACTCACTCACTCACTCACTCACTCACTCACTCAAAATAAAGCTCGGGCGCAAACACGACACATATCATATAATATATAACATAACATAACATAACATAACATAACATAACATAACATAACATAACATAACATAACAAGATTCTACCGATTCACCTGTGGCACTGGCAGGAAGATGAATTGCAATACATTGATCTACCTCAACATTACCGCCACAGAAGATCATTATAAGCTACTTACCAATTCTAGTTTTGAAGTCACCCTTATGTACATGCTTGTATTATGAGACCTCTGTGGCATTGTAATCGACCTAGGGATACTTAAACCAAGCTGTTAACGTTTTCCTTGATGAACTTTAATAGTCAGTCTTGATGTATCAATTATTAAACTTAATTATGACGTTGTAAACACACTCAGGAAATTGAGAGTAGGGTTAGATGTTGCCATTCAGCACGGGTTGAATGATTCTTACGAGAGAAAAAAAGATAGATAGATAAAAGTTGTCAGATTGGAACATCACATCTGTTCGGCACATTTCACATGCACACATGAGTTACTACGAAATGAACACATTTTGTCATTTCATCAGGGTGAATTGATTATATACTCTTAAATGTGTCACAACACTAATTATATTTTGGCATAAAGTATAAGGCAAACATGTAGACATATATTTATCACATTACAATATGACCTGATAGTAAAACATATATAGTCGCTATCTTAGAGAAACGTTCTTATACAAAAATAATTTCGACGTAAAATTAGTGAGCGAATATCGCCATAGCTTTGTAATATGCAGAATGCTGTGATAGAATATATGTAAAAAGTTAATATATAGATTGACGGCAAAATATTGGTATTGGTTTACTTATATGAATAGACAAGTCGTGCAAAATTCACATGTCATGTATCAAACCATTGAATTGGTAATCCATAAATGAAAGTCTTCATCGAGGACATACACTACATTTCAACTTACTAATCTGAATTTTATGAAAAATAAATATGGCGACCATTCACTTTAACGTTAACTATTGTGAAGGTCATAAAATCAGATTTTTTTGCAACAAATATGAACAAATTAATATATTTGTGAAAGTCAAAGTAATTTTCATAATGTGGACTACATACTGTAAAGATGTTTGCGCCAGGTTTGTTTGAAATTGGCCCATGCATGACTGATGTGTACATATACTCTTTGAACATTTTGGTTATTTGATCTTGAACATAGGGGGTCACAGGTCTCATTAGCAAGCTCTTCATAAATAATATGGTTGTAGACACTTAAATAAGTGTTTTATCCAACATTGACATCGCCCCTAACTATACACAGTTTGATATAGCGCTGTTGGGTAGCGTTTAGTTTGTAAGTCAACCGACCAGGTTCATATATCTGTGTAAAAAGTTTGTTATTGTACGTTCAATAGCAAATTGTGTACGCCTTTATTACCCTTCTGTAATTTATTGAAGAACAAACAAGGACTTGGCATATGCTGTTTCACCTTAAATTTTCAAGTAGGAAACCATGATAAAATTGTTTTATAAATTCGACAAACTCGTTAAGGGCCATGGTGTCGTACGTGATTTCTTTCCCTCTACCGTGGGGCCTCAGTTGGGCGGCCATGGCCATATATGGACATGCGACCATGAGTATTAGTGTTATCTTTACGAGTTTGGAACACTGAGACTCCGGACTGAGACTTACCAGGTTTCGGATGATCTGACTTGAAGAAGTCTGGTATATACTGCCGTTATTGTTCCCGTATTCCTTGATGTCGTTGACGATCAGCTGACATCATTTGTCGTATTTCGTCTACGGACTTAGCGGGAGCGTTACTAACGGTGTTGGAAACCCCTTGGCATGGCCCCCTTTGTTGTAACTTCGCTGAATCCGGGCATACTGGCCGTCCCATCCAGTATTTGGCGATATACGAAAATTCTCCGTCACACTACTGATCCAGCTGTTCTCTAATGGCTTCGAATTCCGTCACGAGTCCTTGATGTTCTCGTAGGAATTCGTTGGTAGGTTCTCAAAATCTGACTGCGGGGCGGTTAATCGCTCATCAGTGTTCTGCCAGTCTGCCCCTGACTTTTGGCGCCGGTCATTCCTCTGGTCTTAGAAGCCACGACGGACAACATCAACTCCAAAAATATGGCGTGGTTGACTTTGGTAGCTATACTAACTCTGTACTGGTTAGAGTTTGCGAAAAACCAACCCTAGTGGGTCAAAATTTCTCAAATTGATTTCAAATTAATAACTAATAAATTCATATTCACCCACTCCTACTCGTACTATAGGTTGAAAGTTTGAAAGTGGACTCCTCAGCCTGCGTAATTAATTCCTTAGAGGGCGCCCTCTTATGGGAGTGCATGGGTAGTGACAGTGTCCCCTCTAAGGCACTCAATTTTCGAATAGGAAAACATGATAAATTTTTTAATTAAAAAGTTCACAATAAATACAAAATCCTAATCCATATGACCACTTTAAAACATAGCACGGACAGGTTGAATGCAAGGGTCAGTTTGAACATGTTGACGAAAATAATAATGATCTTGATTTTCGACCCACACAAATGATCTCACAGAACATTTCGCCCTGAATAATTATAACGTGTCGTGAGAATTTGGTTGATTTTGGTTGCGTCCTCTCAACACAGAACACAGAAAACCCAAATACAATATAGAGGTGGAAAAAGTTTCACAGTTTGAGAGGATTTCTTGAAATTATACTTGAGTATCATCTAAAATGAATTGCACGTTACTGTCCCGATAGGAACTGCTGAACGACATATTATAAAACAGTATTTAAAAATTACCTACATTTAGTCTATAACACCTGAAGTCCAATTTTGTAGGATATTTCCCTATGTCATTCGAACTCACGTTATTTATTGACAAAGTTTGAATGTCCCCAGGTTAAGCTGAAAGTAACAAGCGAAGATCAACGAATTGAGGGTCAAGTCTTGGTTACATTTGACGTTTAGATTATTTATTTATTTATTTATTTATTTATTTATTTATTTATTTGAGATGTCTACAGGATTACCCCATTTACAGACACTCTGAAATTGGAAAGACTAAAATGCCTACAATATTTACAAAACTAGTAAAAATAGAAATAAAATAAATTAAAAGAAGATAAAATTACCAAAACTGCGTTAAATTCACACATCAACTATTTCATTTAGGACATCTTTTCTAAAAGTACAGAGACTTGAAAATATGTCAGTGTTTTAAAAAAATGCTTTATAAAATGGAAAACTAACTGAGATGATGAGTGTCATTTAGAGTGTAAATCTGTTATGGCCCATTCATAAAAGTACATGGGATACAGGAAAACACACGAAAGAAATGTATAAGAATACACACACGGGTTGTTCGTGGTTCGACTACTGACTTCTAAAAACCCAATTTACACTGAGGTGAAAGCTATAGACAATTTTAACACACAAGTAGGTTGACAAACTATATTTACGAAATACCAACAAGAAATAATCACAACAGTAGTGGAAAACGATGTTTCCATAAATTGACAAAAAGTTAGCTGTATATAATGTAAAAAACAACAACATGTTATTGTACCACGTACTCTAAAAAGAAAAACATTATTATCTGCTGTACTATAATGATTGTATAAGATCTGGAGTGTTTCCAAAAACAATTACGATACACAAAATAATTATCCATTATCACAATGGATGATTTCTTATCACTAGAAATATGTTCTTTAAAAAGTTATCCAAATCACTGTCCTTTTATGCGGCTCACGGCGCTTTACCAGCACGCAAATCGATGACGCTTTACTTTAATCAACACGCACGTCAATGATATGATCACCAGCACACAAATCGATGACGTTCCAAAAACAAACATTCACTAGCTTGACACTGGTCGCGCTATACTTCTTCAAATAATCTAATCCACTGGAAATCTTCTGAGAAATATATGGGTAACAAACTCTACACGCTAGAATCTGAGGCTTCCAATATCTCAATGGTTCATTGCTCAAGCAGAGTACTTCAAATTACAGGGTTCAGGTTACAAATTTAACCTAGCTAGAATCCAACAGTTCTAACTTGATCAGCATACTTCACTAATTGACTTTATGTAGAATGTCCCGCCATCCAGGAACTAAGCTTGCATGAACATGGCTTTGCAACGGTTCATATACAGTGTACTTGGCGACACAGATTACTATGTTACTACGTTTAATATGTCTGTGAGAAATTGTCATTAAGAGCGACGTAACACTTGACTTGTTCCATCCTCTCTTATTTGGCTGCACACAATAACAGAACTTGGATCACGTGACATGAGCTGATGGTGCACTTTTAACGTCTTGTCACAAAACTGACTTAGGAGAGCGAAATTAAGCCTTAAACTTATAACAGCGGCCGATCCTTTTTCTCACTGATCCCCACTGTATGCAATACTTCAGACTGGTACTAGTGTCCATAATCTGCCAAATTATGACGATTCTTTATGAAATTTGTAGTCTGTCCGCCTTGCATCACATGCGTATCTACTTTCTTTCATTTTTTTCAATCAAATCGGAATCCTCTACTAAAACTTAATTACTAACTGTAAATATTATTCAGTGAATACTCCATATACAATACGTACTACGATACTGGTTATTAATTGCTAGCTGAAGGAAAAAATATAAATAGCTCCCTCTAGCAACCAAGATCAAAACAAATG
The DNA here is from genome assembly GCF_964340395.1 of Glandiceps talaboti. Lineage (NCBI taxonomy): Eukaryota > Metazoa > Hemichordata > Enteropneusta > Spengelidae > Glandiceps > Glandiceps talaboti. The sequence goes on along the minus strand of NC_135560.1, from coordinate 14,981,054 downwards.
TTAAGCATTAGGCTATATTATACAGAAAACAATCAATTACTTTGAAAAAAATGTTTCCATGGTTACAAGGCCATCCATCAATAAGTCTGAAGTTGTCACATTATAGTTAGTTTGATTTCGAAGCCAATAGTCTTTCTTCCTTCACATTTAAAAAAATAATACAGCAGCCAAAAAGAAATCTCTAAAGATAATTTTTCTTGAAAATTGTCATCCAACAAGTTTAATCACACTGCACTTTTCTGAAGGGAAACTGCTTTTCATGTAGTGCATGATATACAATCGCAGGTGACTTCAGGAACGGATGGTTTTGCCATGAAAGGTGTGTTTCTGACATGTCCAGTCAATGATATATATATATATATATATATATATATATATATATATATATATATATATATATATATATATATATATATATATATATATATATATATATATATATATATATATATATATATAACTCGGTGAGTATCAATCTGCTATAAGACAGTGCTCTATACCGCAGTGGCAGAGCGTAATAGTTTTGGTAGTACTGGAACTCTTTCTTGGGTGTAACTCGGAGTTTCACGCATATTGCGATCATCAGACACTCATCAGAGTGTCTGATGATCGCAATATGCGTGAAACTCCGAGTTACACCCAAGAAAGAGTTCCAGTACTACCAAAACTATATATATATATATATATATATATATATATATATATATATATATATATATATATATATATATATATATATATATTAGGATTGTTGTAACTTAGACCATTGGCATGTTGGGTTATTTGTCTCACATACATTTCAAAAACCAAGACCTTATTCGAAAATGCCCATGTCTTCAGCTTACTGTATTGTACACCTAAATTTATGTATATGCGATCATTATTCCCGCATCAGGGGCATTTTCCAATATCAAGAAGAAAAAAATCCTGTGAAAGTATGACATGTTATTTAACACGTGTACATTTTTTATGTGACAAATAATTTGACAGTTTAATTGACAAATGGAGAAAGATTGATCTCCTAGGAGGTGTTTTTATTCTTCTTCAGATTGATGGGTGCTGAATATTTAAGTCCAAAACGATTAAAAGTTGACATTATTCAACTTTTAGAAAGATGGGTTTTCACTGAGTGATATTTTATCCATGTGTATCCTACCTATACAAAATATGAAGTATTCAATATTGCTGCAGTGTAGGATAAATGTCTGTCACGGTTTTTAAATTTGTTCTCGCGCTTTGCCTTTATTTAAAATAGGTAGTATTGTAAGGGAACATTCAACTGTTGTAGAATGGGTGTGTTTGGCTTAAACCATACTGGTATCACGTGTATAGGTTCAAGGGAGGTTATCATGTTTGTATAAAATGGAAATCTAAAACATGGTATAGAAATCGGCTGTGTTCGTCTAGTATGTTGTCAAACGTCGCGACAGGAAATGGGCGCGTTGGAAAGAAGGTGTAAAGCACATCGCTATCACGTGGAGGCCATGCTGCCAAACACCTTGAGATGTCATACAATATCGCGCAATGCACGCCGAAACTTTTTTTCACGTGTGTGTGTACATCCGTTTCTTTTTAGCCGATGTGTAACGATAACAGAGAAATATTGAAAGTTGTCCAAGGCAGACCTTGCTTGGTTGTGACCGTGTATGTACACTCAAGCTGCATATCGCCGCATTGATTAGATTGACGAAGAAGTCGTACATTAGCAGATTTTTAATCATGAGAAATTTTGAAACGACGTGGATTTGCAAAGTCGTATTAGGTCTATTGTTTTACAGTATATTCGCTTCCCATATAAATGCTGATGAAAATGAAGGAATGACGGGTAAGTTAACTTTTTTTTCGAATAACACCCTATCTTCCACAACATGAAACATATCAAATCTGCGCTATTCATATATGTATGTCGATGATACTTTTACTTGCCAATCATAAGGTTACCTTATTTTGCTGTCGAATTGAAGGACAATTTGATGGAATACTAGTATGGGTAGACCTTACGATTATGATAATATTATTTTGTTTGACTTGTGTTCGGAGCAATGCAATTTTTGGCGTATGTACGTCTGGCAACTTAAAGGTTTATATAGTTAAAGTGACCACATATACGTATATACATAATACACACTCAGTTTTACTAAAACTTACCATCGTCGGTACTGTGATGGAGGTGATGCGAAGAGGTTTGGTAACCTCAACTACTGTGTGTGTGGGGGGGGGGGGGGTAACCAAAATATTACGTCACGATTTTACTTTCATAATATACCTGGATACTTGATGAAAGCTCTACTAGTTGCTCTCCATGAACAAATAATTGTCACTATGGGAATTGAAGAAAGTAAGAATTCTTCAATATGGTAATATTTACATTTCCTGTGATACCATTTGTGTAGACAAGGTCAGTGTTCGCATCGCAAATATCGGTGAAAACTTAAGACTTTATTTATTCATTTATTTTTTTTTGAGGGATCAGGGTCAACCTGTTGTATTTCAAGGATATACACCAATGGAAATGTCAGTCTATTTTCATGTAAATTAAGGTCAAACAGAATACAGGTGACTTCAGCCTTCATGGTTATAGACCTCAAATCAGTGTGTGCCGTTTGAAGTTTTGTAAGCTGTTTTTTTTTTAATAATGATTATATTATCTTTTAGGACCGGAACGTCAACATCATCGCCATAGAAAGCACGACGAGGTCACGAACTCAACAAAGGTAGAACACGGTCATCACAAACATGAAGCCGAAAACCTCGTTCCGAAATCAGAAGACGTGGTCACACCAAGTGAAAACCCTCACTTGAATGTGGTAGATTGTCTTGATTGCAGTAGTGGATGTTATCCTAATTTAGGTAGTTGCAGAGAGGACTGCAGGAAAACGTGTTCTCGTTTTAAACTCGACTCTTATTGTTTGTACAGAAGCGACCATAGTATTTACCAATGCCAGTGTACTGCCAGAGCTCAGGCTAGAGCTGGTCTCACCATTAGTAAGTAACAGCAATTCTTAAAATGTTGACGTGCTTGACCTCTGAACCCAGTAGCGCAATAACTTAGTACCTTTCGCTTTGCCAAGTGACCTTGACAGCGTCGCCTGTGTGTAACTTCGCGAGCTTTAGTCATTTCATTGATCTTCGGTTTTGAATTTTAACAGACTTGTACTTTTCGGACACATGATTCAAACAGCAAATGCTAGCAATGGGGGTATTTTATTTACGTGTCGAGATGTGAGGAGGGCGAGGGAGAGGATTAATATATTAAATAAAGAATAATAACATGACTGGTCTACAGTATACTTCACATGTGACATCACATCACGTCACGTCACAACATATCATATCACACCACACCACACCACACCACACCACATCACACCACACCACCCACACCAAACCACATCACATCACATCACATCACATCACATATCACAATTCTCATATTAAAATACACTGCAGTGTTCCATGACAAACAACCAGACTTCCTGCGGAAAAACCGATCAACTGACAAGTCAAATAGCATTTCCTGATTTCACTTTTCTTACGTATTTTATATCATTATTTATTCTATAGCTGACGACTATCTTGGTTTGGATTGTTCGGAAGGTTGTTTAGATGCTAATACTTATGACCAACAGCGTTGCCATCGTTACTGTTATTATCAATGCCAAGGACCGTGGTCTGGGGCACATCCATGCTACCTCGCTTTCGAACAAAATGTATGGCAGTGTACTTGTTGGTACGACTGAAATGGTAACTTGTGACCTTTCTGATTCTAATTTTCGACGGAATTCATTCTGGTGTTACAAATCATTTACTGCATGATTTCATTTGAGTTTCGGCAAAAACATCATTTCGAAGTGCACGTGGTTTAATGTCGGTATATGATACCCATTTAAATAAATTTACAAGCAATTTCAGAGACGTTTGTTGTTCAATGTTTGTTAGTGTTTATATCTTAAATATAAAATACCCATTTAAATAAATTACAAACCATTTCAGAGTCGTTTGTTGTTCAATGTTTGTTTGTGTTTACATCTTAAATATAAAACACAGTTGCCAGTAAAAAAAAAACCATAACCTGTCATTCTTATCTGTGCAGAGCCCCACAAACAGCCAAAAGGCATTCCAAACGCTCTCTTTACCAGATACACCTCCATTGGGAAGGTTTCAATCCCAGGTTTTGGGGTTTAGTTGGAGCCATAAAAGGATTAAATGGGAACTTTCCTTTGTACGGGACCAACTTTTGAAAAAAAAATCCAAACTTGATCTGCAACTTCACTGCTGGGTTCATTATATATATATATATATATATATATATATATATATATATATATATATATATATATATATATATATATATATATATATATATAATTGCGCTCTGCCACTGCGGTATAGAGCACTGTCTTAGCAGATTGATACTCACCGAGTTATATATATATATATATATATATATATATATATATATATATAACTCGGTGAGTATCAATATAATATATATATATATATATATATATATATATATATATATATATATATATATATATATATATATATATATATATATATATATATTAATTACAGTGCGTATGTTTACGTCAACTTGTATTGATGGCTGTGGTCACGTTGCAAAACAATGCAAGGCATTGTCCATTCATGTCACGGTCAGTTTTCTCAATAAAAATATGTACAACAAAACAGAAGATAAAAAAGAACTAAAAACAACACCACATCAACATATAATCGTACACCACAGTACAGTATAATGACGTAAATAAGTGACTGAGTCAGAAGACTGTAGTTTAGTACAAAACAGTTTTATTGAAAAATTGGTTTTAATTCAATCGACATTGACTTATAATGATCAAACTGTGTATCTAACCTAAAACCGTCAAATTTCAAACTCGGTGTCACAACAGACTGTTAGGTAGTTTTGCTGCTAGACGTTCGGGCTTTCTTTCGATACGATAAGCGAACGAAGTTCGCAGTGAGGGCTTGCCCATCCTCGATAGCGATGTTCGTTCGTGTGTCGTATTGTATCGGAAGAACACCCGAGGTCTAGCAGCTAGACTAACTGTTAGGCAATTGCAACCCCTTTCACTGAAGAATTAAACCCAAAGTCACGAATTAGACATATATTTAGTGATTGAAAAAAACACCCTGTGTAGTGGGTACTATAATGGTTTACTTTTCAACCATTATGGGTAATGTCTTCGACCATAAATATATATATATGTCTGTTTTAGTAGTACACGTCATCGGAAGAGGACTACATAAGATGGCAAATCTAAGATGGCGACGAACCCCCCCCCCCCCGTAAGTAAGACACACATACGGAAATGTGCAGCGCCCTCTTTACTTGCCTGTAAAGGCGTATTTATAACAAAAACCCATTAGATCGATACCGTCTTATACTTCTTGATTGTTTGCATAGCTTGTACTCAGTACCCACAACAACCTCCAGTCGACAGATGCCTCATAATTTGCATAAAAAATGTGAATGTTCATACTTTCGTTTCAACTAATTTTTTATGTTTGGACAATTCGCAGTGGTAGGTAATACATCTTAGCGACGATCCAAATATCGCTAGCTGCGTTAACGAATCAGCTGCTAGGAAACAAATTCATTTGCAGTTGCGATACTAGAAGCCATATGTCCAACTACGAAATCCAATAAACTACTGTAAAGTTACGTCACGTGACAAAATGATGACGTATTCAACATGGCGACCTCCAATCGCGACACTATAGAATGATCCAAAAGGTAAGAATTTTCCGTGATTTCTACGTTCAAGACAAATTTTACATTCGCATATAGTTTTCTTTCTGGGAGGAATGGGTTTAAGAACTAGTGCAGCAAGTAGTTATAAATATTGTCCATGTTGTTCGAAGAAATGTGTGAATAACCTCAGCCACTTCAACAGGAATGGGTATAACAACCGACCGGCATAGGAATGCCTGGTATTGATAAAACTACGACAATAATCAAAATCTCCGTGTTTCAATATCACTAAAAACAAAGCCCTGTATTCGGTGAAACGCTCGCCCATTCTATGACATAGCTTCTATGAGAACAACAGAGAACTTGTTTCTTAGCAACTGTTTGGATAACGCAGCTAGCGATATTTCGATCGTCTCAGAGATTTATTACGTACCCCTGATTCGATGAGTTGTAACAATTCAGTGAGAAGGGTTTGCAGTTTGATTTTCATTAATTATACATTGAGATATCAAAGTATTAGTTCATGAAGCACACTAATATACGGACCTCAAACCCACATCTTTAGGAAATCGTGTACCCTGATTGTCATCAAGGGCCTACTGTCATGATATTACACAGCGTGAGAAGGTAATTTTCCACTTCCCCGTAAGCAGGCTGTGGAATATACCAGCCATAACCATTTTTGGAATCAAATCCTCTTCCAACGATAATATTAATATTCTTCATCAAACACATGAAAAGACTCAATACGCGATTTAAAATATGAAATTTTTATCAAATCTAATGTCTCCGCTAAACCAAATGATAAAAACAACACATCATGTTAAAAAGCTTATTTACGTAAATGGTTTCTGGCTAACTTCTTACAAACATTATTTTCACTCTGAAGAAAAAGCATAGGAAATGTAAATTTAGTAAATTCCAACGTAAATTCTAACGACTGCCTCTAGGACCGCCCTCTACGGCAGTTCCGTGTCCTGCCTTCTGAACCAATATATAAGTGTATCAGTAAAGAGTACACTTGCCCAGTTCGTAAACAACACTCTAGTCTGCTACAATTAATTGAATAAGTCTACACTAGTCCACAAACTGAAGTTTACTTGTCACCTCCGTTTCATTCTGGTCTCATATGCTGAATTTTGTAAAGAGTACCAACTCATCATTTGATTTTGAAAACCAAATATTGTTATGGCAGCTGAGATAGGCACAAACTAGAATTTATTACACCCCTACTCACATCGATGACGTGTATTACTTCTGTTATCTAGAGATTATAATTCTAAACGCAGGTTGTCATAATATAGCTCAGGTTGGCATAACATAGCTAATCACAGAAGTATGTACTACTATATAAAATACTTTATGTATAGAGGGTTTAGTTCACGTCTATCTTGGCTTGTTTTGTAACAACTTATATATAAATGTTCTATTATAGCATGGAAATGCCATTTTTACTTTATTTAGTATTGTGATCTCGTATGTATGAATGTATGTATGTATGTATGTATGTATGTATGTATGTATGTATGTATGTATGTATGTATGTATGTATGTATGTATGTATGTATGTATGTGTGTGTGTGTGTGTGTGTGTGCGTCCGTCCGTTTGTCTGTCTGTCTGTCTGTCTGTCTGTCTGTCTGTCTGTCTGTCTGTCTGCCTGCCTGCCTGCCTGCTTGTCTGTCTGTCTGTCTGTCTGTCTGTCTGTCTGTCTGTCTGTCTGTCGGTCTGTCTGTCTGTCTGTCTGTCTGTCTGTCTGTCTACATGCCTGTCAGTATGTGTATATGCATGCATATACATATACAAATACATGCATATGACATTGTATAGATTTTTGAACAAGTAAAGATGAAAGTCAAATGGTCATGGCATTGTATTGCATCAACAAAAGACACATTATAATCATCATATCACAAAAATCTTAATTTGAAAGTTAAAACGTTGATTTAAAAAAGGCTCATTGCATTGTCAGAACTTCTATCCCCAGCTAGTCTGTGGTTCGTTGTAGTAAAGTGATACCAAATCGTTACTCTAATACGAAGGAACTCGTATGTTAAAAATGATATTCAGTATCACTGATCTCTTTATTCCCACTTGCCTCTATCTTCACGACAGTTCACCGGTTTCAGAATTGCAACGGACTTTCGACTTTAACAATATAACCATATATGGCTGTACCTTCCGAGCACATCCCAAAGTCACACACATATTGTGTAAAAAATCTGTTTGACACCATCTCCACATCAGCAGCAATGCCAATGAACTTTGAATACACCGACAGGTATTCTTGCGAATCGGAATATATTTTGCGGTCTTGCAAATAGAACATTACCTTTGTTGCATCCGGGAATTTTTGTTTTTGCTGTTGCCGCAAAGTGGTCTATTGGTTTTGCGACAACGGTGTGCTTAAATCGTGTGACTTGATTGATCAGGAATTGTAATTTATATTATATTGTCAAAATAGATTTGAAATTCACAAAAAAATATATTTACAGTTGTCTTATAATCCAAAACAAGTTTGGAAGACCAGGTATTAAAATGCATTATTGAAATTTTCTTTTTGGTGCCTTTTGGAGTCCAACGCAATGACCTACCATTCTAGTTTCTAACGATTCACACATTTTTTCTTATACGTCCCATAAAATATTACTCGCCTATAATTGCACGTTGTAAAAAAAAAACCACTAACTTTGTTCTTTGGAAGCTTTTACGTGAATTTTTTCTTTGAAGTCAGTTCGCACTAATTAGCTAGTACTTACAACTGCCGTCAACAGACAAAAAACAACTAATTGTGTTGGTTGTCTGCGTCACAACTATATATTGCAGCAACTGTTTCCCGTTTGTTTCTATAGAGACATCTGTTACCAATAGCCAGCCATGGAAATTTGGTGGTGCCGACATGAGGCAATTAATTAGTCTACGAAAACAAAGTTCTGATAGATATGATACACCGTATTAATCTGTACTGTTTGCTACATAATTTTATTCAATATCAGATTTGATCTTTTTTTTTCTGTGCCGGAATTAGTTGTCTCTTGTCTGCATCGTCATAGAAAATTTAATCCCCACACCGGTAACTACTGTCCAGGTAAAATGAAAGAGGGGGGGGATTAAGAATTTTCAATGATTGTAGCAATTGTCGGAACATGATAGTTTTTTTAACTCACAGCTCGAAGAAATAGGCACATTTTCTTTGAACATTCTCATGTCTTATATTCATCTGACATCTCCAACGTCTTCGTCCGGTTATTCGCCGGCTTCCATTTGAGGGCTGTCTGGACATGTTTTTTCCCATTTCGATAAAAACACCTTAATCACTCGGAGGACTGACAACAACGTAAACCGTGTTAACAATAGTCCACAATGAAAAGGAAACTAAACAAAGTCTGTCAATCACCATGCCAGCGAACTTCCATTCGTTTATTCCAGCGCCCTCATCGTCTTGATCTCGCATCTGAGTAGTGATGAATTTGAGTTCTTCTAAGATGGAATTGGTATCCTTCAATAACGATGCTGTGTCTGTCGGCAACAATCCAACTGTCTCATCCTCACTGTGGAGTTCCTTGATATTGATAGTCTCGCCATAGGGTTGGTATTGGTCGTAGGTGGTCAATGTGTTGGCTAACCTGTTCCCCACTCTCACCATTTCGTTCCTATTTGGATATCGAACAACCGGCACAGTCCTGAATTGTGGTTTCTTCATGCATAGTATGGTTGGTAGGAAATCAAGAAGTACCCAGCGACTCTGTTGAAAAAGTGGAAGAAATAAATTATAGTATAGTTAAAGTAGGGACGAATATTAAGTTGAGTCTTTACATAATAATTATTAAAGTTGGTATACGAATGATGATGTTCACAACTGTCAATTGAAATCGTGTAAAGCAATTATCCTAACCACTAAAGTCTTGGCATTTGTAACATGAATTTTGAAAAGAGAAGAACATTTCTTAAGAGTACTTGCTGGTGTTATAAACGTAACCTGCAATCAATCAATCAATCAATCAATCAATCAATCAATCAATCAATCAATCAATCAATCAATCAATCAATCAATCAATCAATCAATCAATCAATCAATCAATCAATCAACCAATCAATCAATCAATCAATCAATCAATCAATCAATCAATCAATCAATCAATCAATCAATCAATCAATCAATCAATCAATCAATCAATCAATCAACCAGTCAGTCAATCAGTCCGTCAGTCAGTCAGTCCACGTCAGTCACGTCATCAGTCAGTCAGTTAATCAATATGTCAATTCAATCAATCAATCAATCAATCAATCAATAAGTCAGCCAGCCAGTACATCAACCAAAGAGCCATAAATCAACCAACCGAACACCTGACATGTGAATAAACCAGCCAATCATTCGACCAGTCTCACAGTACCGTGCATTTTGAAATAGAAACAAACTAAGCAGGAATTTCATGTTAAAATTCAAAATTCCGACCGAGTAAAAGCTTCCTGAAATTCCAATTTATAAAACAAACAAATGTATGCATACACATACATACATACATACATACATACATACATACATACATACATACATACCAGGGATGTAAAAATATTCAAATTCAGTTTAATAACATCAAAAGGTACTCACGGCAGAACTCATCTCATAGAAATCCGGATGTCTATGGTGAAGATTGAGTATTATAATCGTGAAGACCACGGATATTCCCACCATTATAATGGTTAAGGCATAGTAAACACCTATGAAATACAATGAGATGTACAGGTACAGTCAACATAGAAAACAAAACAAAAAAACGGTTGGACATTTCAAGAAAAAAAATCTCGTCTAGAGTTTTACCTACAAAGCAAATTTTGATTTACAAATTTAAAATTCACAAAACTTACTGGCTATATATGAACTAATTGCCAAACTACCGATAACAGAATCATACATGTAATCTGTGTAAGCTTCGGGTGTGTTGAAAGCAACTTGTGTACTTACCGATGAGTGGCACAACACTCGCCGGCGGCATTTTCTCCGATATTATCAGGAGGAATACGGTGAGTGACAATAGGATGGTTATACCTGAAAAAGAAGATAGATGTAAGCTGATATTATTAAAATTAATCAAGTACTCTTTGCAAATGACCGTGGTGGCAGCCGTTTGATTTGTTGGGTTCAGTATTTAACAATTTAATGATTAATTAATCTTCCTGAATAAAATATTATATAACAATATCAAAATTGCAGATAAATATCAGAATTTCTCACACAACCGTGTCATGATGACGAAGGCTATCAATCAACTGATTTCAAAACTGAATTGCAATTTTCACGATTATGAAGTAAATTGTACAGTGTCTGACAAAGTGTCGACAGATAAATTAAACCAACTTGTGACAGTCATATGACAGTCATGTGACATACAACGAATGTATACAGGTGTTGACGAAAGAAGTCTGAGAAGTATATGGCCGCTCAATCCGACAAATTATCCGTTATGCCATCACGGTTGCAAAAGTTCTCTTCTAACTTCCATCTCAAAGTGGACTCTATAATTCTACCAAATACAACATTTTGATACAACGGAAACTATGGCGATTGTAATTGTATACTGTTAGTAACAGCGCTAGGCGATAAAATGTAAAATAGAGTTGTCCAGTTAGTCAATGAAAGGACAAATGTAGCAATGTTGACATTTCTGTCGAACCAGAGGACGTTACCGCTTTTTCATCAGGTGGCATGGTTTTCATTGTAACAGTGCCTACACTTAACTAAACAGACCGATACGTTCAAGTGAATATAATTGCATAAAGCCTACCGAGTGCTAATTTTTCACCAGAATCTGGTGGGAGAGTAAAACTGAGCAAGGTGAGTAATGACATCAGAACACACGGTATAATGAGGTTAAAACTGTAGTACAAAGTCCGTCTTTTCATTTGGATTGTAAATGTGATATCAGGGTAGGGTTCTGGACAACAAGGATAATATAAGTCATGCCTGTTAACCGGAATATCTGTCAAAATAATAATAAAAAGAAGAAAAAGAAGAATTATTGTCAAACATACAAAAATATATCTATTTAATATTGTAACTTATGATGAGAAATTAATTTAGCAAGTTTAACTCTTGTCAACATTTCATATTCACCATCATCGTCGTTGTGATCAACATCATCATCATCATCATCATCATCATCATCATCATCATCATCATCATCATCATTATCATCACCACCACCGCCATCACCACCAACACCATCACCACCACCGTAGTCGTCGTCGCTATCAATTTCAAGAATACCCTACTAACTATTCAAAGAAACAAAATTTACTAACCAACAAGGTCCCATTCACCATTCGGTAGAAAATTGTCTACATCTCCTTTCGGCCACATTTTGGTCAAGTTTAACTGAAACCCATTGTACGTCCAAGACCCAAACTTTAGATCACATGCCTGCTGGTCAAAGGGATAATTGGCTACGTTGATTAAACATGTGCTTTTTATTATACCAGGTGGAATCCATAAACACGAGCCGTCAGAGGAAATTACAACATTAGCCTTAAAGGTACCATCAAAACGTTCATCAGCGCTGAAGATAAACGAAAAAAACCCGCAGTCATTAATTATTGCAAATACTGTGTGTCACTTTCAGCGTATGGAATTTGTAGGGGGAAAAAATGATAAAAATAGCTGTGCCTATGACGTAACGGATAAGTCACAAATGCCATATGTAAGTGTTTGAAATATTTGAGCACGAAGTGACAAAAATAAATAAATGAAATTGAAAACATGAAATTATACTTTAGTGGTGATAAGGTTTAGCTGTGTATTTAAACCTCAGGGAGAAACGATGTCATTTCAGCCTATAACAACACAGTCTGCTTAAATTGTGTTTGTCTACTTCTGAATCACATAATTGTCTTCATGATTTACTTATTTAATTTACACCTCGTCGAATGTTACCGAGGTATTGTGACCAATGAGTATCTTGTCTTTGGGTCGAAGTAATTAAAAATAGACTTGAATGTAAAATAAAATAAAATCCTAACCTACCTACCCTATTTTCTCTTATCGGAAAAAAAAAACATTTTTATTTTTAAATTTTGTCTTATACTGAAACATGTTTATTCTAAATGAGAGTCATTGGGATTTACAGCATCGCAGTTAATCTACGTTTACTCAAAATTCTATGACGTAATTTGTTTGATGTGGTAGAGGAAATGCGAAAAATGTCTGAAATGCAATATTAGTGCCAGGGTATAATTAGACATAATCCAGTTAGGTCATCCTAAATATGTATGTATATATATATGCACAATGTTTTTGTTCAGTGAATAGCAACAGAGTTTGTGAAGTGCGTTTCTACCTTAAGTAACAATTATATAACTATGAAATGTATGCAGTTATTCAGGATGCGAACACCGATACAAACCAGCTGGTGAACATCTGATGAATCACATTTGTTGTGTACGTATACGTGTAATTATGAGTGGTGTCGTTCGAAATGGATTATGAAAGGGAAAGCTTCCAAACAACCAGTGTTGATGTCAAACTTATTTTACACGCGGAAGAAAAACACATAAACATTGACAGCTATTCGAAGGAGAAACATACATGCAGTACACAGCCTGGACTTTCAACAGCACTTCATCTTTTTATAATGAGGTCTCGTCTCTATTAACATCAACACTGGACAAAAAAATATGAACGAGTGTTGTTTTGATTTAGTGCAATATAGAAGTCAAAGGTGACGATATAGAACACAATTATGTGATCCTGATCATGCGCATGCACATATCACGTGTTGTACAATATAAAATGAACAGTGTTTACCAAGAGATCGAATGTTTCAAATGTAACTGTACCTCACGAGAAAATGATGAATATCCAGGCTATGTGTGATTGCATAGTGAAAGGAAGAAAAAGAGGAAAGACGGTAATGTCGCTATGCTACCCATACTAATATCAAATAAATATTTAATATAATATCTTTGCAGGACATACGTCACAGATATGTCTTCTGCTATCATGCCGTTTGGGCTATATGTTAATGGAATCAGTGTCTTTAAGCGGAGATGTACATGTGCGTATTCGATACCAATTCACTAATGTAGTGCTATGAATATTTTTGTCCCACACATTTGTTGATACGCAACTGTTTGTCTGCTAGCTTCAAAACTATGAAGTAAAGGCATTGTGTATGCTTGAAGTATAAAGATGAAAATGACAAGAGAACAGTAAACAGCGCTACCAATCCGGGACCGTGTGTTAATAGATTGCATAGATTGCGGCCAATGATTATTAAGTATGTTTGGTGGGGTGTGGACCTAAACGGTATATATATATATATATATATATATATATATATATATATATATATATATATATATATATATATATATATATATATATATATATATATATATATATATATATATATATATATATATATATATATATATATAGGGAATGTGTAAAAGATTCAAACGTCGATTTCCAATCAGTCGCAAAGATCACACGTCATAACTTAACATTTTATAATTGTGAGCGCTGTGTCTAGTTTTATACTAGAGCCTAGTAATCGTGGCTCGATGGTGGTTTTGATTTCGTCCCTTGTAATAAAATCATTAGGCTAAAGCAGACAGTGTTATTTTGAAAAGCATGTCACATGAAATAGAATTTTCTTGTTCCGGTAAAACCTCCCTATCAAAACATTGATTGCTAAATTTCATCAGCTGCATCCACAAAAATCCCAAACATTTCATCGTCTGTGGGTACCTGATTTTTTGTAGATAGCTAGTATACAGTCATGTATCAAATCAAATTGATTTTGAGCCCACACCCAACAAAATAGCGCCTTCAACGGCGATGACGATTTTAACCTGTTTTTGTACTATTTATGGATAATATCGACCATTGATTAAAATGTACAATGTTCAATGGATAATTATTGATATTTTAAAAGCAATTCTGTGAATATCAAAAAATGATGCTCCAGTTTTAACATGGTGACATAGTCAAAACATAGCTTTCGTTCAAGATTTAAACTTGCCACTACACTACCTGCAGATAAAATATTGACCGCTGAATAACAGTTACATTATCTTTTTACAATTGACCAATTTTAGTGAATATATATGTGGTTATTTGATGAAAAAAGTCCCAGTTGCAGCTAGCGCTGTTGTAAGATCACTGGTTGGAGTGAACATAACCAGTTGTTAAACATGATTCAATGTTTTAGTTATTGGACTTATATCATATTATGAATATACTTTGATATGAAACAAACAAACAACAACAACAAGAATGACAAAAAAATCAAGAGAAAAGAAAATAACGAAATAATAAACACACACACAACCTCACCGCAACCCATAAACTTACAGCCTGAGTCCCTTTAAATCAAACTAACAGTTTGCTGATCTCTTTAACAGGTGAATAAATACTGTAACAATATATTCACTAAGTGTCCATTGATATGACCGGGGTAAATTAATTCAAGTTTATACTTCCATTTCAAAGTGGGTGTCCTTGAAAGTGAAGATTAACATCTTTAGTATAGCCTTCACAAGAGTTATCGATAGGTCGTAAAACAAGTACTTCTACATAGTATTTACAGATGTACACCATCTTAAAATTGCACAGATTCATAGGGTGATTGATAGGTGTAGGTGTTTCACTTTACACCAAGAACATTAAGGTCGATCATATTTTACATTATACATTCACACAAGTCTATCGTATTCAGGAGATTAGCCTACAAACCCGACCGAAATACATATCAAGAATACTGACCAACCCAAACGGGCAAGGGTCTTCGTATCACTTGTATATGTAGGTAAGGGGAAAAGTCACGACATCGCCGATGTTCTTTTTAGCCTCGTCCACGGCTTTTGATATACATGCATTTGCTTGTAAGGAAACATTCGCATACAGTGGCAAATAGAAAAATGGTGGAACCTATCTCAACTGATTAACACAGTTTGTTTAATCAAATGCAACGATGTCAGTTCACTTTAATAAAACATACTATACGAAAAGTGGTATTTGACCTTGTATGTTCACCCTGGTTAAAGCTTGAGCAGAGAATGTGCAAATGTCGTGAGTATGAGACGAAGTTCCACCTATGACTTAATTTAACTAAGGTGATCTCTCCCCTGGGGGTTGTAGACAGTCAAAAGTGACACTGCGTCTCGTACTACCACTGGACAGAGATATTGGTTAGGTGGGTCACAGCTAGAGTAAAGGTGGGGTAAAGGGGGATAAATAAGACTCTTCGTGGAATGAATATGATGGAATATTTGTTGCATGTTGATCAAAGTGAACGTTTTATGAACTAGACGGTTAGCATGTATTACATTAGCACTACGTACACACTGACCCGGGGAGGAAAATAATCTCTTCCAGGCTAGTAAAATGGTTTAAATACATTTTCATTTTCTAAAAACTTGTACATCACCTTAAATTCATTTCAGCGCCATATTTATAATTTTATTTTTTACACATAATTAGGTTTGGAAAATGGCAATATTTGCAAGTGATCATGATCTGAGGACATTGACAACATATTGCGTGTGAACAATAATTGTGAATCACTGACATAATGTTTTCAATGCAAGACTCTTTATAAAGTGCATGAATGCAATCGTTTACAATCCCATGAAATGTGTTATTTAGTCAATATTCAAGCTGATCATTCAAGCTTATCGACGTAGTTGGCAGTCCCTTCTCGTCTTTAGACGTTTGCATAAACGGTTTATGACGTCGACGTAGACGAGTAATGTTAAAAGACCGAGTGCCCTAGTCTTTTTTGTATAATACAAGTTATAGAAAATATATAATGCCATGACAGATAGCCTTATCCATCAGCACATTCGTGAATACATCTTACTACAATATGTGCCTGGCTATATGTATGATCCATCGATATTCAACTCGAGTAGAATGATGTTAACGTGTCAGGTGAGAAAGACTAAAACTCAAAAACATTTCGATAATTCGGTATTTGATCGTTTCCCCACAAACATACACACATAGAGACATACATACCCTCATCGCATTTTCATCGCCACTAGTATAAATGACACAATCCACACTAACCTCTCTGAATGGGAACTGGCCACTGGTGAGCTCAGTTTTTGCTATTTAAAAAATTGCCAGTCCCCAGTTACACAGTTTCAGAAACTGTCAATGCGTATCTGTTCTAATTGTGTGTGTGTTTATTTTGTTGCTGTATGTCTGTATGTGTTTTCTTTTATTGTGTGATGAATAAAATAAAATAAATTAGTGGTATAACCATAACATATATAACAGAAAACGAGAAAACACGCAAGCCCCCCCCCCTCCCCCCCCCAAAAAAAATACATACATACATACATACATACATACATACATACATACATACATACATACATACGCATCCCTTACCATGCACTATACCGTGTAAAGTCAAATTTACTATCAATTTGAACCTAACAACCAAAAATGGTGGTTTAATGTTATGCAAGTGAATTCACAAGGTTCCGTATAGAAATTCCGAAAGTATAAATGCTCATATGAGATAATACCCCTAAGATGCAGTGCCTGGTTTTGACGATAGTCTTGTAAATATCTTCAATGTCAAAACCATCAAGGTCAAAGAATGAACCTATAATAATTGCAATAAAACTGTGACGACAGACAACATCAGACATGCTGCGGTAGTATTGCATTGATTGGCGTCTAGGTTATTGACTGCAATAAATGTACAGCTGTTTAACGTTCAGTGAGAACTATTGAACTGAAAGCATTAAATCAAACACCCGGCCACTTGTCTGGGAACGAAGACAGCGATCCATGTAAAATACCGTTGACAAAAAGTATGTCAGAATAACCAAACAGGTTTAATTTATGAGGTGTTCAAACTTCAAATTTAAATATGCATGCAGGTAGGTAGTATTAGGTAGGTAGGTAGGTAGGTAGGTAGGTAGGTAGGTAGGTGGGTGGGTACATCGTATGTATGTATGTATGTATGTATGTATGTATGTATGTATGTATGTATGTATGCATGTATGTATGTATGTATGTATGTATGTATGTATGTATGTATGTATGTAATGCATGCATGTATATATATGTATGTGTGTGTGTGTCACTGTATGTATGTATGTATGTATGTATGTGTGTGTATGTATGTGTGTGTGTCTGTGTCTGTGTGTTTAGATGTGCAGGATGTACGATTAATGTTGTTGACAAATAAATTATTGTCACCTGTTATACATCAATACATCTGGAGTCCATACTTGATCCGGTGGCAGGCGGATTGTTTGAATGCCGCCATTCTCCGTTGCATTCCATTTTAAGTAGTGGTCGTACCAGATCTGAAATTATATGAAAAGAAAATAACAGCTGCAATCTGGAGGTTGAACTGGCTGTAAAAGGGCACATTTAAAGAAATCAAAACAGGAGCGTAAGACATTACGGGGTCAGAGGACTTTACTTATAGTCTACTTTCTACATTGAACATAATTTAAAGATGTTCATGGGATATTTTAATTACTATTATTATCATTATATGTTGTTTCCGACCAAAATTATGTTTTTAATATAATCGCCCCCCCCCCCTCAATCAAATTGTCGGAAGGTGTTCAGCTGTTCCCTCCCGCTGATTTTGAACTTGCCCGTCAGCCCACTGCCCACCAAATATTGTGAATGGTTTACCAACCCCCATACCAGGAAAATGTTTGTGCTATCCACTATACGAACAAATCATAGTGCCTCTCCCCCACATTTCCGTGTCTTCCTCTGCCATTGTATTAAAAGTCGGGACTTCCCCGTCGCAATTCTTCCGTGTTTGCTCCTCCACGGTACCGATCGATAAAAATTGTCCACCTATAGAAACAGTGCGTAAGAACAGTTTTTCGCAAGAACAACGTCGTTGACTGACCCTGTATCATTATCACACAAGTGTATAATATGTCGACAAGCATGTCCCTCTTTGACGACTGTTGACACACGGACATCAAGTATACACATTAAACACAAACAATTATAAACAAACAACAGGTGATTAGGGTGAATGAAATAATTTCGAGGTAAAGGTTTCCCTTTCAACGGACGTAATGGGAACGGAAGAGAGCAAACAGTTTCAGCGTAAATGATGATATATCGATGGTAATAATATAAACTAATTACCATTAACAGTTAACAGCTGCTAATTTGAAAGTTAATTAAATCATAGACTCTCGTGTAGAGTCTGTGATTAAATTCATGCATTCACACGCAGTGACCTGCAACGACACTTCACCTAGTTAGTGCGTTCTTTATTGATTTAAATTATCTTGCACTCAACTGAAATTTGTTGAATATGTGTTGCTATATAAAAGTAGTATAGTGCAGTACTGTAGTATAGTATATTTTAGCACAAAACTACAAATGAATTAGAAATACACAATTCATCTCAAAAATACAATACATCAAAACGAACACTAATGATCTAATAATAAATATGTTATATGTGTACCTGTACGTCACAGGTGTGATTTTTCATTCACTAAACTATAGTAAGGATGACGTGAATGCCTTGAAGGATCCGATCTGTCATAGACTGTATAACCAGATTAAATGTTATTGGCTGACCACTAATAACATTAACAAATTCAATACTCGAGTAGCTGTAATTAAAATTAGGACGGCATATGCGTATGACGTCACTCTGCAACTGGAAACTGTTCAATAATACTAAACTTAGCATTAAAATCAAGTGATTGATTGCTTTGACGGTCGCCTGACTTTAAACCAAAAGTGACGGTTAGTTGACAGCCCGTATTGTGCGTGTACCAACATATTGTTGGTCAATAAAACCTTTTATTTTACACATATCGTGCGAAGTCATAACTGTGAGTAGGTCACCCTTGTCATACATCGCGAGCTGAGAGGTCGCTGACAGCGTCAAAATAGAGGTGGCTGACAGCGTCAAAATAGAATAAAAATAAATGAAAAATGCATTTTTTTGTGGCGGTAATATATCGTTTATGGGATACCTACTCGCTTTCCAATACGATGTATTGCAGTGTTGGTGTTTGAGATGTTTTCCAAAGACCGAGTCAATTGTATTAAATAAACAATCAAGATCAGTGAGCCTTATCACAAGGTTTAAGGTTGAGATAGACACCAATTGTATGTGTTGTTGATAGTTTGACGAGGTATTAAAATATTTTGATGATGATTGTGATTTTCATGGGCTAAAATTTTGGGATACTGAATTACAATATTACATATGCAATTAGTGGGAAATGACCCCAAAGGTCTAGAAAAGATCTTGCACACACTTCGATTGTATGTAGATAACACAAAACTGTAATAGGCATATGTGTTCAGAAAAGAACTCAAATTACCTATGCTTTCCAAGCAATAGCTTACACCTCAAGAAATGGTAGATAATCGTCGTAAACCACTTTACATAAGTTGTTTGGGGCGGAAAATGTACCCTTTTACGAGATTGTGATAGAGAAAGTGCTTAAACAAACAACAACGCATATTGTTTGTGGGGAAACATTTGAAAGGGGTATCGAACGAAATGTTTATTTATGTCCAAGAAAATGATTTCGAAATTTTGCAGGCTTAATTTTCGTATATTAGGAGTGAAGAAATCATCTAAGATCACACAAAATCGACAAATTACTAAGCTGATGAGCCAACAACTAAAGAAAACATTCCATAAATATACTTAGTTCGAAATGATGTCAGTGTTCAATGTGCCACTGTGAAATCAGCCAACACGCCTGATAGAACTAAAATGAAACGAGAGATCCATACATTACTGATGAAATGACCCGTACATAGACAGATCATCGTGCATATTGCTATATATGAATTTCGATGTTATAGACATAAAACAGATACCAGTCGTATCAACCTTGCGTTTCTTGTACCGTCAACATATTAGACAGTGTTTCATGTAAGTTCGAAGGAGTTCACCGAGGCAGGTTGTTATAAGCTGTCGTTTGTTCAATGCATATGTCATACGTTTTGAAGCAGATTGTCAAAATGACATTTGTAATATGTTTCCTCTAATTTTAACCTAATGAGTTGGGACACCACATAATTCCCCGAGAATTGTTGCAGTTTATAAGCTATTAAGACATCAGAACACTCACAACTCTATATCTGCTTGGTGATAATATCTGTGCGTGCGGAGAAATAGTTTATGCCAGTCAACTGAACTTCAGGTAATCAGTTTAATTGAATAAAGCTACCCTATTTTAGATATTGTTTATTTGATTAGACTCAGAAATGTATTCTAAATTGGGTAAATTGGATCAGCTTGAGGAAACTAAGCGTTCAACCGTTTGGTCTTTTGCGGGTGGGGGTATCAAGTTGGAAATAAGACATTGTAAAGTGCTGCATTTTAACCCGAAGAAATAACTGCCTATAACAGGAGATCTGTCTGTCTGTCTGTCTGTCTGTCTGTCTGTCTGTCTGTCTGTCTGTCTGTCTGTCTGTCTGTCTGTCTGTCTGACTGTCTGTCTGTCTGTCTGTCTGTCTCTCTCTGTCTCTCTCTCTCTCTCTCTCTCTCTCTCTCTCTCTCTCTCTCTCTCTCTCTGTCATGTGCACGCTATACAGTCGGTTGCGTTTTAAACTGCTAAGTTTGCTTAAGACACATTAGGAAACTTCATCACTCACGATAAAAGGTAAAGTCATGTTGATAATGGATAGATCCTATGCATTGTTTACATGGATGGTGTCATAATTTGTTATAAACTTGGATGTGGGGTAAGAGGAAGGTAAATGTATACAGATGGATGAATTGATGTTACGAATGGACATATGATATGATGAATGGTTCTAAATATTGGGGAGCGGGTTGACGAAGAGACGAAATAGCAGGTAGATGACTGCTTTTAAATGAATGACTGTATGAGGGAGTGATGTAAATGTGTAATGACGAATCGATTCATCAAAGACACGGCTATGCATGGTACATGCAGGTACATACATGGAAGGGTGATTGAATGCATAGCGTAGGTTAATGTAGGAGTTTTGGAATAATCATTTGATGGATAGTTGGTTGCGGAGGACTAGCTAGATTGATAGATTCGTGAATAGACTGGTGGATGGATAGATGGATGGATGGATGGATGGATGGATGGGTGGGTGAGTGAATGCATTTATGCGTGGAATCGTGGATGCACTGATGGATAGGCCTTTTGATGAGAAGTGAGGTGAACATATGGAAGTACGGAACTATCGATTAGTAGATAGGTATGAATGAATGAATGAATGAATGAATGAATGAATGAATGAATGAATGAATGAATGAATGGATGGATGGATGGATGAATGAATGAATGAATGGATGGATGGATGGATGGATGGATGAATGGATGAATGAATGAATGAGCGAATTATGGATGGATGAACAGATATTACGATTAGAAATGTTATTAGTTTTTTTAACTGATTAATCATTGTTTTATCAGTAGCTTAGAATATATATTGAAATGTTCAATCAAGATTAAACAAACAAGGGACTTGAAAATAAATAGTAATTAATATATTTTACAATGATTAATTGACCATTGGTAGGTACCTACAAAATAGATTAATAATTTGGAACGGATGATATGATTAATTGTTAGATATTTTACAAGGTGAAGTTGGTATTTCATCATCTAAAATCGAATGAGATAAACCAGTTGCATCCAGAAAAGAGAATGTGTTTCATATACCATTAGTACAATATACAGAGGGGCCCTATTCAATAACATATTACAGTATCATACTTTGACATTTTTATTCTGTCCTTGACCAGCAATGTCTGTGCGGACAAATATAGAACTCGAATCATTATGTCATACGTGGTTCAAACGTCTCGCACTGCGGGTCTATTTTTTTTATTGGCATGCCACGAGCAAAGTTACCAACGAAGGTACCATCTTTGACCTTGACACACGCTGAGGCCCGGATCAATTTCTAAAGACTTTGATGCCGTTATATTACTCGGAAACTAATCCTTGAATTGAATGGTTATTGCCTGTCACAATTTGATAAGACAGGCAAGTGTAATTTCAAGAGATTAGGTTTTAGTGAGGAATTTAACATACGTCTTCAAAGTCATGACAATGTCAAATCCGAAATCAACCTGTGTACGCCAAAAGTAGATGTATTTTATATAGACATCGGATTAGAACATTTAATCCGATAGAGATTTACTTTTTAGATTTTAGAAGACGTTGTGGTGGTTGAGGTAGAGGATTAGGCTTTAGGTTTAACATTTTCCTCTTTGAGATTCATTCATATTGCATACATGTTTATTCAATATACAACCCGTTACATAATGTCTGGCTTAATATTAGCATGCTGTAAGTGACGTTTGTGCACAAATTGTATGACATCGAATTATAAAAAACGATTGATTGATTTTTTGTGGGAAAGGGGCGGGGTTGGGGATGGGTGGTGGTGTGGTAACTAGTTTGGATTCCAGACTATAAAGTGGAATTTTCTTTAACCAGATCATACGCAGTATATAAATATCAACATATGATTACATGTACGTACATATACATATACATATACATATACTGGTATACTCATGCTCAATGAATAGAGGCTTGACTTATCTAAAGTGGTCTTTACTATAGGTGGTAGGGATAAATATGTCTATTTACCCTTTTGCTTAGTTTATCGGAAGGTTTTACCGTAAACGTAATATTCACCACGTGAACTTTGATTACTATTAAAGCGAGATAATTGACTAAATCATGAGGCTGAAGTTCGCATGTGTCTTATATGGGCATGGTTTGACTTTTCTTTAATATCAGAACAATGCAAAATGATGATGTTCTTTAATAATATAACTTCGCAAAAGCGTGCTAGAGACAGCAATCATTGCACATTACTGAATATATTGCTTTAATTCCTGTACGGTAGATTGCTTCCTTTATATTTGTTTAATATGCAGAAATACAAATAACTTTAAGGCAAAAGATACTCTACATAGTATAGGTTTTCACTATGCAACATTTTGAGAAATGAACGGTATTTTCCAAAAAGACGTAGTACCTAAGATAATTGTGAAACTGTATCCCTAAGTGTACGGTGATATCTTCGTAAGGCCGAGCTGCCCTTCAAATACTGCATCGGATATTCAGATATTTTACTGTATGCATAGTTCACAAGAATTTCGACTGCTCTTTGTCTACTCCCGTTTTGTGCGTACCAGGGCTAGTTGCATATCCGTTGTAAGGGAAGCTCTCTATCCGCACAAACAAAGTGTAAGTCACGTTATCGAGATGTCTAACGATTTTGAAATGCCCGGATGATCACGCTAACTCCACATATGTGGAATTTATTGGCGAGATAGAATGCAATCAATGAGGTGGAAGGAGAAATTTGATAGGAATCATTAAATACAGAACTAATATATAGTGACGGGTGTACTTACAAATCGCAGCCATACGTTTGTTGTTAGAATCTGATCCCTCTCGTTCTACAGAAAAAAATAGAAGAAAAAAGTAGTTAAAGTGGGGGTTTGCAGAATTTAAGAGGTTTCGGTACACATTAAAAAAATGTCGACTGAAGGAAACCCCACAATATATCTAGAGAAATTAATTATATTATCTGTAGTATAAATATTATAAAAATATTATGAAAGATTATTAAATGATTGTCTTCCTGGAATGAGACTAAGTGTGGGTTTGTCATTTTATGAATGATGATCATAAGATGGATGTGGTGATTAACGAGGTCATAGGTCACAAAAACCAACGATACTAGGTTTGGTTACATGATATAGAATATACCATAGTTGGGATAAGACAACTATTGGTGGATAGTACTTGAACGTCTTATATATTACCCCTCACAAGTTACACAGATAACAATTCATATTACCCCTCACAAGTTATATAGACAGCAATCGATATTACCCCTCACAAGTTATATAGAGAGCAAGCAATCTTACCCTTCATAAGTTAAACAAATAAAATCTATTTTACCCCTGAGAAGTTACACGGAGAGCAATCGATATTACCACTCACAAGTTACACATGGAATATCGACAGTACCTTCAAGTCAGAAGAGAACAGTTAATATTATCCCTCACAAATTACACAGAGAAAATCGACATTACCCCTCACAAGAGAACAATTGACATTATCCCTCACAAATTACATAGAAAACGTCGACATTACCCATCACAAATTAAGTAACACAGAGGTCAATAGATTTGTGATATTTTCCAGTGCTTTGCACCAGGAAATTAGTCATGTAGTTTGATACCATTCGCCGCTAGTTTCAACGCACACAAACCTGTAGGAAACAGAGTTAGAGGGAACAACCTTGACATTGATAACTAAAGCTATTCCTAGTATTTGAACGTGTGTAAATCAAAAGTAACTTGATGTAACGTTTTTACGGGGCAAGGTCTTAAAACTGTATGCTAGGAACCCTAAATTGGCAGCTGTTACGTCGTAAATAAATAAGCACATCCTCTCACCACTGTCGTAAATCTAAGATGATACTGTTTACGACATAACAACACATTTTATTAAACAAGCTAGAGCAGAGTAGATCCTCTCGTACAAACTTTACACGAAACCGAAGTCGTTGGTGAAGAAAGTGATTTCAATTAATACATAAATTGTATACCTTCTGACGTACATATAACCGAGAATGGTCTGAGGTATAACAGCTCCTGATGAAGGATGTACTGACTCAGAGATAGTCCGTTGACTAGTGCGATGTTACTGATCGGGATAGTCAATTGTTATCTGTGCGTCAGATATACGCATGTATTCATACAACGCCGGACGTGTTTATGTCTGGGATTATACATTTTGTAAGTCCAGATTATACTGTAATGCGAAATTTAACATCTCTTGCTTTTCGTCCATACAATTATTGATGATGCGTTACATCACATAACGACATTAACGACACAAGCAGAGAAGATGACTTATCGTGTTTAATTTTTCTCCCCAGTAAACATTCAGCTATGAGTCTAGATCGGCTTATTACCAAAATATGAAAGACAAAATGAGTCGTAGAAGACAACTTCCTGATAGATAGTTTATCAATATTCCCCTGCACTTTTATTATATTTTCTCATTATGCAATTGTGTTTTTGGAAAATTGTTGTTGGTAATGTATTAATTTCAAAGGACATTTACCAGGGATCTAAAATAACAGAACAAGATTTGTGTGACGTATCACCGATGTTGATGGGCCACGACATGTTTTAAACAAAACGCAAGACAAATTATGAGCGCCAACTATAAAGATCATAGAGATGCCGTGCACAGTTGGCATTTAATGAAGCAGACAAGTATTCGTGTTACTTATGAGTAGGAAAGTTAACTGTTGAAGCCATTAAACATCAAGTCCATCGTGTAATTATTTTAACAAACGTCGCTCTACTTCACTGTAAATGAATATCAATACTTATCGCTTGTCAATGTGATTAGTATAGGGGATCCTGTTGTACATGTGACAGTTGTGTATGTATGTGTGGTATCTGAGTTATTGTTATTGTGATAGTGGTTTTACTGTAAATATGTATAACGTTTTATAAAATACGTCGTTCCTCATGTGTGGTATCTTGTGTTATTGTCATATCGGTTTACTGTTAATATGTGTAACGTCTTGTCACAGACACCGTTCTCCATTAGTGAAACTCCACGCAATTCTCGTTTCCACTGTAAATTATAAAATATTATAAAATATTAAAATTCGGTGTCAAATTCCTACGAAAACATCAATATTTACATTGTAGAGTTGTTTGTCAGATTGCCTAAAGCTAATTATAGCAGTTAAATGTTAGGGGAAGTGATTTTTATAAAATATTGTTTTTCAAATAGAAGAACCTACAATGATCCTGGGAAGAATAATCCAGACAGTAGTAGTACTTGCACTTTTGAAATGCGTTTCATGATGAATTGTCAAACTTTGTCGTGAGACTGTTTCTTGATCTAAATCGAGCAGAGTTTTTTTGAACTTTGAATTAAACTGTCTGAAGCTGACTGTCACGATTGTGACGCTAATAGTGTATGTTATCGAATCGTAATTAATTTCAGTTCTGTTCAGTCTGGTTACATGACATGGATTTGTGTAAAAGCTTCTGCAAGATCATTCATCAAACGGAAGGGTTTATTCCTCAGCTTGTGGGCAATGTCTTATTGCGTCATATGCATCATTCTGCAAAATCTTTTTAAAGCGATAACCATTTCCAAATAGAGCCAACACGACTTGACTTTAATTCATTCTTAGCTGGTCAGTTAACTTATTTTCGAGAGCAATTGTTCGCAAATGTCTGATATCATCCATTTGGAAGTTTATTACGTCATATATAAAAAACGCAAACTATTGTTGGCAGCAGCTAGCTATCCGCTATGACATTTATCTCCTCGTATCCTACTGGTTTAGTCTGGTATGATAATTGTGAAGGTGTATAATTTCACTTACTTTACATTACTCGGACTGTGAAATATCCTTCATACACATGCATTTCATATCAATATATATCCACATTATCACAGAAGGTGGACATGATACCGATACAACTATATTAATATTTGTCCATAATATATAATACCAGTTTCATGATTTTATGGTCTTTCTGACTGATACCTATCATGATACATTTTGTTGAAAATGAATTTTACAATTTGCTTAGAACGAATTTTCCTTGTGATAAATGAAAGATTCTTCGCACCTAGTCATACAATACCTAGGGGTTCCCTTTCAATAGACTCCTTACATGGTCTTATAAAAGCACAGAAGGGTTACCTTAACGTTTCACCTATGGGAATTTGTTTCCGTAATGACGAACACATTTACTCTCGATACCAACAATAGTAGATGCACACACAGCAGGATCCTTTACAAAAATCACAATGAAAAGTGACAGTTTGAAGCATTACTATTCATTTACAGAGCATTGGAAACGGGTTTCTGTTGAAATGATTTCACCTGAACGTCATGACTTTAATCATTTACTTTCCTATAAGTGACTACTTCTACATCTCAACTGTACGCGGCACCTCTATGATAGTTAATGAAAGTAGTTGGAACGTGTTTAGAAATGTCACTGCCCATGAGTACCCCCCCCCCCCCTTGTTCTGTAAAAATACATATGCTTGACGAAAAGTTGTAAATGTTAACGGATACCCTAGTCTTTGCATTGTATTTCATATTTCTCTCTGGTGTATTGCTTACAAATATGTTGTATATTAATGTGCAATGTCTGATTACAAGAACTAAAAGCATCGACTAAAATGACAACATTTCTACACAAGCATTATCTCGTGTTTAATACAGTCAAATCTTCTCCTTTTTTCGGGTACGGCATATTTAATAAACCGTAACCAGGGATCGATGGTATTGGAAGTGATCATAGACTTTTAATTGGGTAAAATGAATTAAACCTAATCAATGGTAACTATGAAGCCATCTTAATCGTAAATATAATGGTGTATTTTTTCATTGTTATTCTCGGGAAAGTTGGAATAGTTTATTGGAATGAGTATGTAGTTTTGCAATGAAATAAGAACGTTGCTTCGGTACGTCATGTCGTGGTGTGATATATATTGTACCAAAGAAAGATGAAACCTTATCTATGCACGGACGTCAATCCTTAATGGAACTTTAATTTACAAATTTCGAACACTAAAATTTTGATCATAATTAACGTAAAGCAATTTGTAATAACTTCAGCTACTCAGGAATCTGAACGACGCGGATCAATATTTCGACAATCACACTGTCAAGGGAAAAGATGGTTTTGCTAATATAACTCGGATCAGTCATGAATATTGTGAATTAAACATTTTCAAACAAAACCCCGAGTGTACTGTCATACTACATATTTTGTGTGGAAGATACATGTAGTATAGATACGCATATGCAGACTTCTCAAAAACAAATTGTATTCGAAGTAGTATTACATCAGTAGTGCATACTAGTAACAATAGCCAGTAAACCAGTATGGAAATTTAACAAAGTTGTTTCTTTATAAATTTATTTTTGTTAGTAACTTATCTGCATGACTTTAGGCAGCAACAGACCTGGTAATCAGGCTACAGGAATGTTAGAATTCCACGACACAGCTTGTGAAGACGCCACATGATTTCGTCTTTATGTCGACAAGATAGCTTACACTATCTTTCGCATATTGGTTGTCTGCGTACAATGCACTCCATACATCTGTCATTTAGTAGCCATTTAAAGTAATGTTAAGCAACGTGGTTAGAAGGTCAGTCGAGTGTGTTAAGTCCCAGAGAACACTAAGATCTCAAAGGGAGACACTGCAGGGAGCAAGGAAATGGGGAACTAATGAAAGGCCAAAACATGTCTTAGCTTCGATATCATTTTCTAAAAGTTCACCTGAATACACTGAAAACCACACGCTGATCGCAATCGGGAGTGAGGTTACATTGGAATGATTTGTGTAGCATACCACAGACCACGTTCAAAGTGGTCGAAAATCAAACGAACGCCATGGACGTCTCAATATATATATATATATATATATATATATATATATATATATATATATATATATATATATATATATATATATATATATATATATATATATATATATATAGAGTGTCTGATGATCGCAATATGCGTGAAACTCCGAGTTACACCCAAGAAAGAGTTCCAGTACTACCAAAACTATATATATATATATATATATATATATATATATATATATATATATATATATATATATATATATATATATATATATATATATATATATATATATATATATATATATATATATATGCACACATTCACTATCTAGTAATGATATTGCAGATACGGATTTATCCAAGGCTATCGAATCTCACGTTGTCTTTGAATTTGATATTTGATAATAACTTTTTGTGCGAGGTCTCAGGCAAATATATACCAAGATAAAAGAAGTGTTGATATCCAGAAACTTAATCACATCGTCAACATACTAAATATATATATTTTCAGTTAATTGCATACCATTACGCTCTACTGAACAGCACTGCCTAGATATCAATATACTCAATATCACGCCACCGTTTATACAATAACTATGAATATTAAATTACAAAATTATTCATTAAGTAGCAAAGGTTATTACTTCGTTTATTGATATTATGCACTCTCTCTAAGAGATGTCAAGACCAGATTAGCATTACTACCTAATAAATGACAGCTGGTTTATAATATTAGACTTGACTTGACACAGTTGGTGGACAGACTTAGGCCGATGAAAAACATAAATATGATATGCCGTGGGTTTATTTGAACTGGTGGTGTAGCACATAATGCCATTTGTGGGCCATGTTATTGGCAATGATTAGTATTGTGGCGAAAACTAAGAAGTGGTATCGCTCTTCAGAGTACAGATTAAATGTTGTTATTGGAATACTTGTTGCAACCGACTCTCCTTTTGAATTGGATCCTCATCAATCATATATCTTTCACGAGTAGCATACAATTTAAACCAGTATCACTTAGTCTCCCTGAGGTGAAACGTGATTATCAGTAAGAGACACAGAGCTATTGAATTTCTTACACTTTGATCTTATGGTATATTCCAATGCTCATTATTCCGATTTTTGTGAAATATGTTGTTTTAAATTTATATTTGCACATTAATGGTCAACACAGAAGCGAGATAGCTGACATGATGGATGTGGCCGATGCAGAATCAAACGTTTAATTGGTACATATACTCGATCGGTTAACACGTTTGTAGTAGTTTGTTAGTTGTATATTTATATTTAAAGACGTATCTCCACATAACTCAAGGGGTGGTCTGTTTTTCAACGTTTATAACTTAAAAGGGTTCAGGGAGATGAGGCCCCTTCACTATTAGCGCACGGACCAACAAGTGAAACAAGTCAACCGTCTAATCTCTTCCGCACTAACAGTAAGTGCTCACTCATCGAGAAAAAAGTTCAGAAGAGGATACCATCTGAAATACAATACTGACTTACACAAATTGCAATACATTTGTATTCGAAACAGTTCACAAGTTTGACGTCTTATTTGTAATAAAATACTTGCCGCATAGTGTTCCTCTATCACTTTAAGATATGAAATGACGGAATTGATATTACAATCAAACATTTCAAAGCAATGGTTAATTCATGTTAGGTATTGTTGTCATTTCCAGGTTGTTTATAGGAATTTCACATTACTCTTTAACTATCAGTAACAAGCATCACGTGACAGTTGTTACAATTTGAAATATTTTTCTCGTACTTCTCATATTTAATATGTTATGTAGCGGGTTTTTTTCAAGTTACACACTTTGCAACAGTGAATTGCAGAATACTAAGCAAAGTATGCTACACGCTGCAAGTATTACAGAATTCATACATACATACATACATACATACATACATACATACATACATACATACATACATACATACATACACACACACAGAGACATACACACACACAGACACCACGTTCATTTCTTCTCCTAGCGTTCATTTTCAACGTATGCATATTAGATACAAATTACTTCGACGCATGGTAAACATTGTAAGCATCACACACAAGACATTAAAAAATAGCACTCACCACGTTCAATATTTGTTGTAGAGTCATCCCAAAAGACACCGTGAGTGTGTGAGTGTCATTTTCCACAGGCCGTTCGTTAGGGTTGTAATTCTCTAGTAATCTAGCTAATAGTGCTCTTTCATACTTGCCTTGGTGTGACTCTGAAACATACAAATTAATTTACGATTGCTATAAATCAAATGTAATAATGCAACGTTAGAGTAGTGAGAAATATTATGAATTTGTTTCAGTTTATATTGACAAGTTTTCTCGTCATACATTTTTAACATTTTTCCAGTAAAGATAAGAACTTGCAAAACTAAAACAAAGTTACAATGAATTGTGGGTAGCCGATTATCATAGGACCGATTATCATAGTTGCAATGGTAACACTTTTGTTAAGAAAAGAAGTTGTCCTTTGCAGAGCTATAAGTGAAAGTTAGTTATGATAAAAATGACTCTGTCTATTTCTTATAACTTCACATATAAGGTAGTACTAATACCACGACCTGGGATAGAATAGTAGGCCTTTACTAAAACTTCGAAATGATTTTGTTTAATTAATATATGTTTCCGTAGTGTTGCACTAACTAATATATTACCACTTATTCTTGCACCGAAGGCATATGACCAATATCAAGGCAATTACATTTTATTAAATGCCTCCAAGAGTGTTATTTTCATGCAAAGACATTTCATGTCAGCAAATTTAAAAACAACAAATCAAAACTTTGGCCCAGATCTGTGCTTTTTGACTTCAATATTCAATATTGATAGAAAAAAAACTACTGACATTGAGATGTTGACCACATTTGCATCATTGGAAAAGACAGTTGTATGTCAACCATATCGCATGGCCTGTAATTGTAATGATGATGATGATGTCGACAGCTTTATTGCAAGTCAGGGAAATACTTTCACGCTGACAAGTCTCCGAGATGTCACAAAATGCACGAGCCAACACTGGCTGCAGTGAAGCGCAAGAACTCTAAATGTGACCACCACCCGAATTGAACATCGGAAAACAGTCATGCTGTTGTATCTATCCAAAAGTGCAGATTTCAGCATATTTCACATCCTCTGAACAAACATCAGAGCTGCCAAAATATCAATTTCAAAGAGATAGTTATGTATTAAATCGGCTGTTCGCCGCGGGAATGGTTACATTGCATAACTGCGCGTTCCAACATCACGCACTACTCTTTGGGGGAACGATCGTAACTGACACAATAACGACTGAAAACAACAAATACGTCTGCAGCCACAATAACTTAATTACTTTATATTAAATGATATTTAATAATGTGAAGTATCAGTTGTTTCTTTTATTCCAAGCATATCGCATTCCGCGTATCGATATCGCATGTGATCGGATAGTACCTCACTTTTTGATAACGTTTAGGACGTAAGTTTAAAGGATTAGGATTAGGATTAAACCCTAGGTGGAAAAACCTTAGTAAAGCAATGCAAAACGTTGGTTCATAACATAAGAATGATTCTGTGTAATTCGTTTTAAGATAACTGTAATGTGATGATCCAGAATTATGGAATAACCCTTTAACATAGATAAACTGTTGCTATATTATGTGGAAATTGAACCCCGATGTCAGGCTGGGTAATCCATACAAGTCGGGTGGTGACAATACTTTCTGTGTGTTTCTGTCCACAAGCATATTTATTTCAGTAGTTTGAGATGTAAACAATAATGTGTTATTTGAATCCACTCAAAAATAGAATCAGGTTGACTTCAGGCAACCTAAAAAACAGAAATAATTCCAGACTGATTTCAGTCAATAATGAAATATGCCAGAACATATTGTGAAATAACAGTGCTAACATTTTGTGATGATAAATCAAGTTTATGGTTTGTAAATATAATAACAGCAAACATTCACCTTAAAAAGACATTTTTTGGATATATGGTTAAACAGCCGGAATATGTTATGTTATGTTATGACACATGGGTTTGACTAGCATGCAATGATGACTTCGACGAGCATGTCACAAATAGAACTGATCAGCACGTAATGGACGCGTCCTATCAGCATGTAGTCACTTTTCTTGATTCTCTGCGAACATTTCTTCCAAGTGCTGCTGCTGGCCATTATGGGTTTTATATACAGATATCGAATAGGGCGTTTCTAAGAAATTTTATTTCTGAAAATGTCACATTTCAAAGACTACAACAACTACGACAGGTGTGTGCAGTACATTGCATGAGCCATGTACTACCCAGATATGTATTACATTACTTCTGAACATTCGTTTTTGAAAAATGAGGACGATGACAGTACAAGAGTTTGATGACCCTTAATACAGAAAGGTCGTGTATCATATCATATCATAATAGGACAGAAGACAGTTCATTAGAATTGTGATTAATAGCATCGTTGAGACGAAATGATAAATTAACATCCTTGTACAGCGTAATTTTTTCCAAATGTGTCTGTGATTATGGTTGAGATGAAAAAGATATACACCCATTATCTTTACCAGCTAAGTTTCACAATCATTTTATTAATGTGTTAATGTGCACTTGATGAATTACCTTCAGTAGAATCTAGAATATTAACCATACAATAATGCACACTGGGCAAATTTATTACTGGGATGACGACCCATTCAATGCTAACAGCTTGAATAGGATAACAGAATGTAGATGGACACAGAATACAGAATACAGATTGTATGGACGTTGGCCATAAATCGTTAACATGTTTCACTACAAAACCGAAGTGTTTTTAACATATGTCAACTTATAACCTAAAATCGACATTAATATCACACCTGGTACAATTTACATTAATTTACTCCCATCCATCCACCTACTGTTTTTATCAGTGGCTGGCGTATCAAATTCGGAAAACATGCATGTGTCAATGTTTAGCCTCAGGTCGCATATATATATATATATATATATATATATATATATATATATATATATATATATATATATATATATATATATATATATATATATATATATGATAGCTCTCCAAGGTGATTGAGCACTCTACCTGGCCAAAGGAGAATGAAACTCTATGTGTGTGTGTATATATATATATATATATATATATATATATATATATATATATATATATATATATATATATATATATATATATATATATATATATATATATATATATATATATATATATATATATATATACATATAATTTCATTCTTCTTTCGCCAAGTAGAGTGCTCGATCACCTTGGAGAGCTATCATACATAAAAATGAAAGAAGACGAGTCTGATATTACATAGTGGAATTACACTACGGACCGTTTCACCCGAAGGATCGTCAGGTGTAATAGTGTGGTTTAATAGTATTCGTTAGCTATACATCCTGCATTATGTACATAACTTGTGTGTGTTCACTGATGGCTGTGTGTACACAAAAAGATTGACAACAAAGGTTACGTATTATTAAGTAAGAACTTGTTAGCGTGCCGGCATTTACTGATTAATTCAGTTCTGCTGTTCAAGTTCGTTGATTTGTCGGCAGTTATAATAAAATATTTTTCCCAGAGGCATAGTTGACATCGTTTGGTAACGTTAGAGTATGAGGAAGCCTGCTTGAGAACTGACCAGTGTACGTCGTAATTAATGTTGCTGTCTTTTAGGTGCCAAATGTATTTACTGAGTGCAGTGTATAGAATATGGTAGAAAAAAGTGAGATGTAATACATTGTCAAACTACAGCTACCATTGTTGAAAATCCATCTAGCACACACTTAGTACATATCAATATGTCCCGTTTAAAATTAGAAACCAAATATGGCTTCGAGCTACAGCCCAACATTAAGACTAATGAATGGATAAAGCAGCATACAGGATCGCAATGTATGCTTGCTTGAATTATTTGTTTTCAATGTATGATTGGTTTATAAGGAAATTTAAACACTATACGAAAAGTTTGATTTACCCACCTTTACCCGACCTTAATTACCCTACCTGTGAACCCCCCCCCCCCCCACCCGTGGGTAAATTAATTAAGTCAAAGGTGGAACGTCGTCTCATACTCACCACATTTACACATCCTCTTTTCAATCTTTACCCCGGATGGAAAACCGTGGTCAAATATTACTTGTTGTATAATGAAAGTAATGAAACTAAATTGACTAACGTGCCCACAAGACTCTATAAATAAAACTAATATGCAATTATCACATGAGGTATAAAAAGTGTTTTTAGGCATTGCATGTTTTACACGGTGGCATGTTGAGCTTGAATTGCATTGTTTATATTGGCGACATTAACGAATGATACAACATTTAGTTCACAGCATGTCGACTTTTTAACATCATTATCATGACCATTATCACTATATCCATGACAACAGCAGTACTGACAGATGCTGTTGGGCAAACACTGTTTATTTTGAATGTGTATATAAGAAGTGTCGAATTAAAAAGGAATAATTCATCTATAACCTATCAATACATTGACAATGATTGATCGAGTAAGCCTAGATTATCATAAATAACACAGCGCTAGCAATTGATCAATAGCACGTCGTGACATGACAACTTATTACTGTGCGACTTGAATAAAAATGTGTAAATATATATATTAATATATACCTTCCTTTAACATGTATGGCTTGGGGCATGTAATTATAGCCGACGTGTGCATATATTGTCAGTGGTTCTGTCTCTTCTTTGTGTTTTATCACTCAGAACAACACACACAAAACTCGACAGGATGATCTAAAATAGTCTATTATTAGTCCATTGCATCCTGATGAGGAACCCTGTCAGAGGGTCATAAATGCAGAGTAACAAAACAGCTAAACTTCTCAAAGGACTCGTTCGCGTGCTACGGACAGATGCTCTTCGACACCGTGTATCAATCATCTCTTCAAACTGGGTAGTTTCACAGTGGCACAATGCGTTTTAAGAAATAATGCCGACATAGTAAGCATTCTCAGACTCGCAAATTCCATTATGTGGTGCAAAGTACGTTGTTGAGGAAATAAACTGACTGACTTTATCCGAAATCCCAAGGCATCTTGAAAAGAAATATGTACATAAAACAAGCTTCTAAATATGGTGGACCAGTATATAAACTGGTATCAAGTTTATGGTGAAAAGCTTACAGCATATTATACTATCATAATCTTTGCAAAGAAAAGACAGCGGTGTCACAGTCAGCTACTATTGCAATGGCATTCACTTTGAGATGAAAGTGTTCCATCTTCTTTATAGCTGATGTGGGTAAGTTAAACATGTAGTAGTCGTGAATAAAGATGCAAGCCAGATGCACACCATGTAAAGTACATTTCCCCAGTGGGTGGTTGTTTTAGTGATCTACTTAGTAGGATTTACTGATAGCAAGTAGTGGGATTGATTGGAGGATATGACCCGATCAACCCCTCACTTCATATAAACTACAGAATACAAGTGAGTGATGAAATCTTCGCCTACTCTTGAATGTCTTTTAAGTTAATAACGAATAGTTTACATTATAAACAACATATGGAGACTGTGGTTAAAGAAGAAGAGAGAGTATCCATTGTGATATAAAATACAGTCTCGACCTCAATTAAAATTTCAATCCGATGGTACGTTTCAAGAGATGGTTGTAACGGAATTCTAGACAAAGAGACAAAAGAGAGTAAATACCACAATTTCCCTACAAGACATGAATTTGAATGTCATTGACAAGAGAAAGTTGCCCCTGTAATATACTGGGGGCACCTAAAATGCCCTATTATATCTAAAATACAATTTCCTTCCTGTTCAGATGGACAAACATGGTGTCCTGAAAGGAGACACTTGAGTAGTGACCATTTTATCCCTACCAAGACTTGGTCATATTTGCCTGCCTGCTGGCGACACAAGTGGATATTGTTAACAAACTAGATTTTAAGATGGTCCGGTTTACATATTTCTGGGGGCAATCTTGCCCTATAGTGAATGAACACTCACTTGCTTGTACCTCTTAGTCACTTGATGAGGACGAAGTAGGGGAGAGCACTGACTGTGCAAAGGGACCGGGCAGATAGTCACTGACAATGCATCACTACAACTGCATGGAAACGTCTTGTTGGTGATTGATGCATTGCTCACGGGGTGGCCCTTTGAGTCACCTGCTAAGCCAACAAAAGACTCAAGTGGAATCTTTAAAGGGACATACAGAGAAAGCTTATACGCGGTTGTGATTTATTTATCATCGGCCACATCCAAATTATGACATGCCTTTAGAGCATGTCTTGCATAGCATATTTGTACACTTTGATGGTGTTGGAAACTTCTTTTCACAGAAAGAGGAAGAAATCATCTACACGGGGTAAAGAGACTCTGGATTGACTCATTTTATGACACCACTCAGAGAAAGTGCACCACTTGGTACTGGAACCAGTCCTTGTGGGGTCATACCCTAAGGCCTGTCACTCCTGTAAATGTGCCGCACCCCCATACATGTACTTTTTTTAAACATCAGTGAATAGTTCTAGAGTGTCTCCTTTCTCTTGAAGGAATTCACCTGCTAGTGATGATTTGTCTATGTTCTTTCATCATGTCTTGTGTGACTTGTAATTGGAAGCCTATTGCGATGACGATGTGATATCCATAATGACTGGAGATACCACTGAATCGGTTGCATGAAAAGCTTTTTGTAGGGGACTATGTCTGCCATGAACTTTATAACCCCATACAACCTTAGCCCCAATGGGCAGTGACCCAGTTGATGGTCTGTATATGACCAATGTGGCCACTTGTTCCAGAGTAGGTCTGACTACTCCATGCCTCAGAGATAGGCCCATGCTACAAAAGACAATGTCCTGTATGAGAGTGACATGGGTATTGCTTGAATCTAATTGACCATTAAACCAAGATTACTAGGTTCAGTGCCAACCGGGCCTGCCTGGCCAATGCTAATATTTCTTCATGGTGCAATTGCAAATTGGTTTGGTGGTTGTACCTCAGTTTAGTCGTCTGAGGTTACACCAAACTGGCAGGGAAGGAACTGGTGTTTTAGGCACAATATGTCAAATTAGGAGAAGGGAGAGCTCACATACCACATTTCAGGTGGGACTAGCTAGACTAGTGAGTATCCAGGTAAGTGTATGTGACAATACATCGTTTGATTTTGAGAAATGACCCGGAAGTTTAAGCTTATGACAATATGAGGTTAGACAGTCGAAAGGATTCTCTATGTATTGCAGTTTTTACGTTATACACTGCCATGCCAGTGAATATTGAGTTTATTACAAATATGGCTGTCGTTTGGTGAAAAATAGCAGACCAAAGTGACATGTACTTAGCTTCTTTTGTATGTCGCCTTCTTGCCAGGTTGAAATGTATCGCTCATTGCATTATATACATATGGACGCTTGGATGCACAGACGGATGGATGGTAAAGTTGTAAAAACAGCTCTTGCCGGGGCTACGTCATTCCCCGGCTATTCATCGCGCATGATTCATTGTTCCAGTCCTGTCAATTTTAGACCAGTGCTTGGTCCATGTCTTTTGTACAACGAGTTTTCAAGGTACCACCAAGAACATTGGCCACGTATTCTTTTAAATTAGACAATAACCCCCACGAAGTTAGGGTGTCTTATATACTAACCCTTCGGGCAAAACAATGTGATATAGGTTGTATGCTCTACTGACTAAAGTGTATGACTTACTGAACACAGTATGTTATTTTTCCTTATTTAAAACTGAACAGCTGTATTTAACAAACAGATTACCTCACAAAAAATGCTGAATCTCTATTTCACAAATCAATTGGGGATGACGAACAATGGATATGTATATAAATGATATGCATTCTCCATTGTAGTGTTACTTGATGAGTTGATCGGACGTCCCGAGGCTCCGTAGGAATCGAAGTGATCAGATTAACCCATCAGACACAATTACTTCTATCGAAGCTTCCGACAACTTCTATAGCAGACAGTTGTGACAGGCATCGTTACGCTAGCTTTATACTGTTACAGTAGCAGTAGCAATTATTTGTCACGAGGACATAGTCGTATTTGTTCCGAAATTTGCTACGTACAGACTCCCCATTTCAGATTTGGAACAGCAAAGTCCTTACTTGGGCCTAGACAAATATATTAAGAATATTAGAATAATGGTAGATACTTTGACACAATTTCATTGAACTCTTGAGTACTGTGGTAGCTAAGTTTAATTACGGGAAAGGCCATATCCCAGAACTCCCAAAGGAACCGTTGAACGATTTCGTAACTGCGTCGCTGCTCATAAATCCGTACCAACAAATTGAACGCGACATATTAGAAAACATTTGATATCGATATAACGGGAGATATAAACTTAAAGAATAGCATGTTTACGAGTAAGAGAAGCCGCTTTTTGATGACAAATTAATTTAATGTTCACATGGGACAAGTTGTCGTGTTTTTTTGTACTGCTGTAAAAACAATTGCAATCCTTCTGTCCCACAGGTGGAAATAATAAAACTTGTCAATACATAGATCACCGAAGTTTTTAATTATCTCTTAACTTGTTCATCACTTAGTCATGTGTATTTATTTAATCAAACTAATAAAATATCCTTAATATGAACGAACAGCTGAATTCGAATTAAATTAATGTAAATGCTTTTTGTTATTCATGACGTTTCAAGCATATCAGGTTGAGTCTTATACTCCAGATGATTCATTCGTCAGCGAACAGCTGCAACAATAGTTTTATTGTCATAGTACAATTTATGACCCCCACAACTGTGACCTGACCGCAGTTGCCCCGCTCTTTCTACATTTCCATTCCATAACCAGAGTCAACAGTGTTTTTAATGCTAAACATATCCATGTGCATGGGTCAAATATGATGAAAGATCAAAAGAATGGTTTAGAGCAAAACTACAAGTACATTTTTTTGTAAACTTCAGATTTAAATTTAAAATAATCGGGAACTCGGAACTCGCAAATAGTCGTCAGTGAACTAGAAAAAAACCTGACATTGATTTTACATTGATTCGGTGATAGCTCAACATATTGATATTCAAAATTAATATTTGTAATTGATGCTGATATTTTAAAGTACAGCTGACTAGGTAACAGTTGTTTTTTTATCATATCTAGGAACACATGATTTTAATGTGTTAAGCTTATGTCTACAATTTCCCACACTTATTTCTTATTACAAACAACATCACAATGTATAAACCCCCCTTTTTTTACCTATTTTTAGTATCATCATACCGAAATCAAATCAGTTTTACGGATCGATAGCTTCTGTTGTTTTGATACACTTAGTTGAACACGCGATTGGATTAATGTTTTCATGATATATTTTGCAGTTTGCAGAAATAAGGACTCCGGATTTGATGGAATGGAAGCAAAAGAAATGCCCAGTATCCACTTGACGCAAATTCTTATTCCGGTTAGTAAATTTCCCCTTGAAAACGGCTACAATACATCAAAGTCAGATTCGTAAAGTAAGCGCTCAATTGTGCACGCATGCATACATGCATATTACCTTTGTTTATGACTTATTCCATTTTATTCATCAGTTTAGCAAGTTGATTGGTTGTGATCAGGCGATTGAACTAATCACGTTAACTCGATATGAAAGTTAGTAGCATAAAGCTCTTGTCCGATTAAGTAAAAATAAACGTTCATTGGAACGTGTTCAGAATATCATTATGAGTGTATGTATAGCTGCCTAGGTCTGCTCAATTGGTCTATGAATCTCTAACATTTGGTACATACATCTACAACTTTATATCTAAATAAATAAATAGAAAACATCGTCACTAATAATCAAATTCCTTGGTATAATCCTGATGCCCCATACAGTGCATGACAATTTCGTACTTGCTGTATCGACCTTTTGTACTTCGGAGATACATTATCTCGAACATTCTCTTTCTGAAGGCAGGTATGTGCCCTCGGGATCGAGTCGCGTCGATATAATTAAAACTACGCCCCAAGAGGATCTCTGACCGGAAAAAGTCGAAGGTTCGTGTTCCTTTTTTAGAAAGTTAAACTAATTTGGCATACCGTTCATATGTTTATTTTGATAACGTTTACACAGTTTGTTTTTCTGTACTAGCTAGGATTTTCCTTAATGAAGTACATCTATCTTGTAAGTGTTAACTACTGTGACGATACGAAGACTGTCGCGTACACGTTGAAAATACATTTTCTGTTCATTTAAGTATTCAATCACTATTTTGAAAACAATTATAATTGTCATCCATAATTCACTTACCTTGCGTGAATAGCAAAAGCACTAAGGCAGTAAATAGGAGCGAGTACCACCGTGGCAGCATCCTAACATGTACCACAGACACCAACCGCTATCAGAGCTGGTACAGAGGTCTCCTGTATACAAGCGGGCTGCATGCACTCTGTGATGTCACACACTGCATTGGGACAGCAGAAGGCCGTCTCCTGTTACATGTCCCGATGCTACGAATGCTGAAGTGGGCGAATGGTTATTGAGATCTCAACGACATGGCACAGTTGTCTTTTTTCATCAACAATTTTAGGCAGAGTATTACCAGCATGCATTCAGACGAGCAATCTGGTCACGTGATCAAGTGTGACTGCTAATCTCGTGTTCTCGTATGAGAGAACACATGTAGATCATTTAGCAAATTTATTTGTGTGATGATTAGCGAGGACGAGAAGTGAATGATTAATAGTGAATGCACACTTTTTAGTGTAACATATGTAGAGAACGAGAACAAAGTAATAATATCCACGACTATTATTCTAAATGTAAAACAATTAGCAGTATTTTAAAGGTAATACATTTTAAACCATCCGCTATGACAATGCTATTATAAAGACTACGGCGTTTAATCAGCTAAATAACAGCCATTCTACGAGAGTTGGATATTTATTTCACTATAATATAATTAGCATATAGAGAGTTTTAAAAACCGTTATACCTAATTGATTCATTTAGAACGGTGATTATTTAATAATGTAAGTAAAAAACATTGAATATCAACAAATCAACAATTCAAGTTTTATTTAACTTGAGTACGAGTTGAGAACTTGACGTTTGAAAATTTTAGCAGTCTATAAAAACCGATAACATTTCGTTTTCATAGGCGTAAACTTCTGATTTCATTTATCGAAATGTGTTCTTGTTTATCATCTTATCATATCACCTTTCAAACCAGCTATATTTGAGTGATACCATATACGTTAGTGATGGCGAACATCGAAACTGCAGCTCACTGTATAGGACAACCGCATGTTGATAAAACGTGTCAGTATTTTGATCACTACATGAAGTACGCATGAGTGA
Organism: Glandiceps talaboti; assembly: GCF_964340395.1. Taxonomy (NCBI): domain Eukaryota; kingdom Metazoa; phylum Hemichordata; class Enteropneusta; family Spengelidae; genus Glandiceps; species Glandiceps talaboti. The sequence goes on along the minus strand of NC_135560.1, from coordinate 14,938,594 downwards.
TATACTAAATATATCTTCTTTTCGACGTCCCAATTATGTACCAGTACACCGTCTCATGTCACCTTGACCTCAATTTCCCCTTACCGGCTAACCTCACACTCTGGCATACAACCGGAGAATCATACGAATTAATGCGTGTTTCATGTTGGTGTATTTCTTGATTACATATTGTGCCCTTTTATGCGGAAGTATGACATTCTATTGCATTGCTGAAACTCTCATGGTGTGTAAGGCAGTTTGCAGAAGAGCAAAACTCAAAACACGAGACAAGTTGAGTCGAAACGAGGGGTTCAGTACTAATATTCAAGCCCCCCCCCCCCCACACACACACAAATTATCCACTTTGAACAGCTCTGCGTTTGATTAGATGTGCATTTTATTGCGCAGTCAGCCAGCAAGGGTCAATGCGCTAGAGTCATTGCATGAAACAATCAGTAAGTAGCCACATGGTTTAGAGCACAGGTGCTCATGATTTGAATTTGCTAGTACAATTGAGGGTTCTACTATGGCAAACAACCATAACACGAAGTATTACAATGGCTTGTTTAACAGAAATAAAATATTTTGTGTGTAGTAACTGAATGCCGCAGTGCTGCTGTGGTTACTGTTAAAGATGAATTTGTTGTACTGTAAAAGATAGCAGATTTGTTATCGAATTTCTTCCACTAAGCCTTAAATGGTTCAATCCTCAAAAGTCCCTCGATCGAACTCCACGTGATGTTCTCAATATGTGGCAAAATTGTCTTCTTTGTCCCGTTACTTCAGGTTTGCTTGATTTCGATCTGTTTCGACCTCGGTTGCCCAAAATATCTTAGGGTTTCAAAAAGTCCATACTTCGAGAACACATCATTTTTAATAACCTGGCCGGGGATGGGGGTAGGGCGTTGTCAGAGCTTGGATGTACTTTGATCAGCTTGTCTCTCCTCGTTTTTTGTATTTGCTTATTTCTGTCAGAAGTTATAATATTTTACACTGTGTGTGTATGTGCGCGTGTGTATGTGGGCGTGTGTATGTATGTATGTATTGGGTTCTATTTGGTGCTTGCGAATATTAGAACTTTTCACACGTATAACCGTTTACCATGCGTTATGTTCCATTACATTCAGATATGTTCAGGTGTTTACCTAACATTTCTGTATCTCGCCGATATTTCCTTTGAAAAAGAATATTTATTCGAAACGTCGGATTTTACATCTATCTATATGCATTTCTATGTATGTATGTATGTATGTATGTATGTATGTATGTATGTATGTATGTATGTATGTATGTGTGTGTGTGTGTGTGTGTGTGTGTATGTATGTATGTATGTATGTATGTATGTATGTATGTATGTATGTATTCATGTATGCATGTATGCATGTATGTATGTATGTATGTATGTATGTATGTATGTATGTATGTATGTATGTAATGTATGTATGTATGTATGTATGTATGTATGTATGTATGTATGTATGTATGTATTCATGTATGCATGTATGCATAATTTGTTGAGTGAGTGTGGTGTTTAATCTGTATTGCATGTTTACCCATGTGATGCAACCCATCTGTAATATTGCGCTTATGATGCCGTGTCGTTGATGTATCGCGTACTGTCACTACTTGAATAGGTTTACATATTAGATAACCTCTGCTCAAAATAAATTTTACTACTTGACCCATCTGACCTTTGTCAGTTCATTAAAGTCTGGCAGACCTTGTAATGTTGTACAATGAGTAGCGCAATAATTTTACAATGCATGGATAAAATGGATGAAAAATCTAATTAAATTGTCCAATGTGAGTGCTAAAATTATTAATGGGTAAATGTTCGTCGTTTCCTTCAAAACAAGATGGTGGACTTTCATTATTTCAAGTACACCAGAACCAAGCTTCCATATGCCAAAATTTGGAGAAGCTTTAAGAACTTTGATTTTAGGTGAGATTCGTCCCAGAGGCGCTTTCTACCTATAAAACAACACCTTAAGAACCCCCCAGTCTCTGAGTTTTTTCTTGATACGATAAAATATTTGAATAATTTATTTAAATGTCAATATACATTCTGTAGAGCGACACGAATTTGCTGTGTGATAATCACCGTTATGTTGTCTATAATTCTGTCGAAATCCCAATAGGAAAGTGAATAATGAGATATTATTACTAATGCAATAAAATATTGCATCGTTTCATGATCGAGTTAGCGACAATAGTCAATGATTGAATTAAAAGACAGACTTAAAGACAACCTTGTTTGAACTGAGTTAAGTACACTAAATTATTAAATAAATAAAAGTCTTGCATTACAACACGTTTCACCTATGTGGTGCAACTCAACGATTTTGTCCAACACCAGAGTTTGTTATAATTAAGGGAATGACAAATGTCTCTGAAAATCCTTACAATTTTAGGCGATTTCCCATCTGAGTGACTAAACGTCGGTGTGTGCTCACAAGCGGTATATAATATTGGTTGCTGAAATGACAACGTTGGAGTATCAAGTTTTAAAAGTTTCTAAGTAATTTTATCTCTGCACAATATTAACTGCACAGTATTAACGTTCAAACTTGACAAGTGGAAACAAGTACCAAAATGTAACATTGCACTGGTTATATGTAAACTGAGTTGTAATTGTTGACTGACAGACGTTGTCGTTGTAAGGCAGACTGCAGTATGTGTTGAGTTGTCGCCAACTACAGGGAGAACAGGTTCACAAACATGCAACACGCGAAAGAAAACACCGGTGTGTTTGATTATATTATTATATTATTTATTTGCCAGAGGTCGAAAATTGTTTACATATCAAGTGAGGAAAATGAAATAATCAAGTAATCACATCGCCAATGAGAAAACAAGTATATATAACAGAATAACTTGAACTTCTGGCTGGACCACAAAAATAGTTTGTTCAAACTAGTCGAGTTCGAGGCCCAAGGAAAACATTGTCAATGAATGAATGTAGATCAGGAAAGACTTCAGGCAATGACAAACTCAGGTAAAACAACTGATACAAAAACAATTGTGGATGCCACTTATGTAATGTATGTTCAGCCGACGTTTTTTTATCAGTTTGTTGATGTATATGTTATAATGCAACACCAACAGTCGTTATAACATGTAACGCACTGAAGTTTTTTCGCGGGTTGTTTGATGCTCCTAAAATGTCCAACATCCAATCTACTCTCATTTCACCTTAAGTCAGGATGTATCGAAAGGCCATCTTATGACACTACCATAGATAAATAATTAGCATACTATAATCATGGCAATTAAAACAAAATAAGATAGCACTTTATTCCACATGGAATGAACTGCCAACTTTTCGTTGTGATTCTCCTCTAAGTATTATTCTATCCACGGCAATATGTTCATGTTGGGATTGCAAAGAGGATCCCTATAAAGAAAACAAAATGTATTTGAGGAAAAGTAGGGATATTAGGTTTATCGTCTTCTTAGGGGCGAGATGAATAGTTCAACCAACCTCCCACCCACCCCACCTATTCTAATTAAAATAGCCAACTTTGAAAATGTGTCAGACAACACAATCAATTTCAAATGAGTATGTAGTAGTATATAGGGAGAAAAAAAATAGTTCTGTTGTTGACACTTTACTGAAATTGTTTTAGTGCCATACATTCAATATAGCGAAATTCTTCCATTTCTCAATTTGACATATTTTTAGAAATATTTGTATTTAGGGGTCCATTAAAAGTAAAATCATTTTTGTAGGATGACAATTAAAGTAGCCCCCCCCCCCCCACACACACAGATTTAGTTTTTATCCTACATTGAAGTATTGATCTCGCCCCTTACTTGATGGCTATGTTGTGACCATTTGCAATCGAGATAATTTGTAAATTACGACGCAATGGCAGGCAATAGCGATGAATCAATGACATACAATAAAATGCGTGACAGACACTCAACAAATGCAGTAAACAACAATACAACACAATGATGGCATACACAGCTGTTCGGTGACAAATATGACCGAAATGTCTGCCTCATTAAAAGCTTTCGGAATCCTCCACGCCTAGGTAACAACATACAATGTGGAACTATCTATATTGCCAAGCTGATACGTGTGTGGCTTTAGTTGGTGTATCATTGTTTTTGAAACCAAGCTATCCAAAGTCCGTGTCCTTGGATCAGTTTAATGATAACACAGTGATACTTGTAAAAAGTTTGGATAATAGTTTGTCGTGACTTTGAATAGCTATTGTGATATTAGCATAATGGAATAATTCCATCTTCAGCTCAGACTGTCTAGGTCTGGTCTTCGGTATAATGGTTCACTGACATATCTGTGATAAATTTCAATCATGAATCATGTTCTATGTGTCACTGATAAACCAGGAGCGTAGCAGCTTTAAATTAAAATGTTGTAACTGATTACATTATCACATTGATTAGTTTAATGTCATACACCTTAATAATAACAGGTCCGAATTTTCTCAAGTACATTCCAAAATACAAGACACAAATTAATTTTTAAAAACTTTACAGGACCAGTCAAAATGCACGTCCATTCATTGAGTGACTCTCTCAAACTTACCCTGTGTGTTCTAAATGACTGGGGATGAGTACCCTTTTGTTCTTAAATGTCCTTTTTACACCGACCTCCGCTCCAAATACGTATACGTACATTAAACCCTATTATTGGAAGAAACCTCTGTGTTCAAACTTGTACAGTTATTCTCTGTCCGTAATATAAAGCAAACGTATAATTTAGGACAATTCTTGAGACATGCAGGAAATTTAAGAATCATGTAAGGTGTTATTTGCAATATTATTTTTTCATTCTCCATATATTTTCCTGTGTACATTCAATTAATTTTTTCTTTGGTTTTGTATGTTACTGATGAGCAGTAACGCTCAAGATGAGTAAAATAATTGTAATAAATGTGGACGTCATATGCAAATAAGAGGTTGCTTATTTAAACTTGAGAAGATGTGAACTTCCCTTTTTATCAGTTTTGTAAAGTACATATCTCAATCCCTCGTGTGTTAAAAGGCTTGGTCGACTAAAAGTATTAAAGGTGAATTGAAAATTAAATAATATTTGAAACGAAACTGTAAGAAAAGTGAACAAAAGAAAAATGTCATTTCCTTGTGATCTTTATGTTCTTTCTGGGGGTTTTTTATGTGAAACTTTCGCAAAGCAGGAAATTTATTCCGATCACCGATTATTGACAGATTTCCTGTCATCATTATGGCAATACTACCAATTCTCATAAATTGATGAGGTTCACTAATATCCCTTCCACAGTTCAGTATAATTGACGTGGGTATTATGCCCTCATGCGATTGCCATTGGACTTTTTTGACCTCGATGTCAATATATCTCTATCGTAAAATAAATTGTTCCTCATTATCGATTCATTAATCATGGTCCATGGGAGGTCATGTCTCGCAATGTACTAGGTAAACTATATAAACAAAGGGACATCAACGAAAGGTTGCAGAATTTAGAATCGGTTACATCACAACATGCGCAAAACTGAGGTTGACTTTGGATGTGTTTATTGAGAGGGTGTTTGAGGGCGTGATCAGTTACAATGATGTATTGGGTGAATTCATCGAAGGGCATTGAATTCATCAGCGTATCTTCACAGCATACGTTTAAATAGTATTTTTTCTCTTTTTGTTGTATTTCATGAAATTGTCTGTCCCTTCTCACTGATCATATTGAACACAACTTGGTTCATCTACAGGAGACAAAACTGCGATAATTTACATATCACATTTTCCTGCTACTTCAGATCTGGCTGAACTGTCTGTGCTATATTGTGGTGTATTTGGTTATTAATTCATACATGGAACTATATATTAAAGTTGACGGAGAAAGGGTGGAATGACACCACTTAACTATAATCCCGACTACCACGAACAGCAGGAAATGTAATCAGATACAAGCCGAGAACCTCTTCTATTATATGGTCATCATAAGGTTATCCGGTATCCCAAAACGCCGTCCTTTTTGACTTGGGACATGCACGGGTACATGTGAATTGTATGCACTGTATGAATGGCATGCAGCATAAAGTATACCTTTCTAAAGTTTCAGTACATGGACTATGAAAATGCCAAATATTGCAATTTGATGAAATGGTAGAAGGGCCCTGACATGCATGTGATTTGGTAATTAATCGACAATACTTTTAACTATTTTAAGACGAAGCAGGTTACCATTATGCGACCTGTACGTACTATCTCAGACCATACATAAATTATATAGTGGTCTGGTGGTACAGCAAAGACAAATTCATCCCAGCATCTATCTTGTTTTCATCAGTTTTAATGTAACTGCTGCGTCTTTTCAGGTGACCGAAAATATGGCATGGTTGTGTAAAGAAAAGCTGGTCATGGAAGTGATATAGCATATTTCAGCACTAGGTTGGAACTGGGATCATGATGTAAGTACATGTATGTTTTACATGAGAGCACTAGCTGCAACTGTGGGGTAAGTGTTTTCGATCAGACAACCAACAAATTGAATATATCCACTGAAAATTGTTAAAATAACAATACTTAGACTTTGTACGTGTCTATTTAATGTATAAGTAATACAGCATATGTTAAAATCGTGATTCATTGAGGGCCCTCATTTTTGAGTGCGGACCCAAAAATCAAATTGATTGGATGTATTGCACCATACTTTGTGTATTGCTACACAGGGGATACAATTCATCTCATGGTACACAATATTATGAGTTTAACTTAGTCATTACATCTAACAAAAGATTTCAAAAAAAAACATTCCCAGTTGCAGCTAGGTGCAGCTTTAAAAATGGGATACGAAAAACAACAACTCTGAAACATTTTTTTTCAAAAATGTATTGGTTTTATTGCATTTGGAATTCACTACATGTAAAACCTTGCATGTTGAAAGAAGTATTGATATGGCCCAACTTGATCGCTGCCTTCTACGTCGGTTTTATGTACTTTTTGAAATATCAAAAGAGAAATCAACGATTTGTAATCGACAGAGAATTACATTAAACACGTGGTGATTTTAAAATGACATTTGAAATAAAGCAATGAAAATGTATAGTGTGTAAGTAAACAAGAACAGTTTGACTTTGGACAGAGCACTCGTGTAGATAGTGGTCATGGACCTAGCCAATACGTGTTTGCATGCAGTACACTGACTCGATATCGTCTCTTCCTTTCTGTTGTGTCACAGTGTGTTTTTCTAGACACTTTTTGATGACTATTTTTTGGAATTTAGATAAAACAACTTTGAGGTCATCTAATTATGGTAGCATGTCTTTTGTATATTCCAGTGGTCATGACATAAAATGACGAGTTTATAACTAGTTGTCCTAATGATAACAATAGAAACTTCAAGTCACATACTTTGTGACGAATATTTGCTTGAAATCCATCGCTTGGAAAATCTTTGCTCGCATCTTACTTGAGCTTCTCGATAAGAGTTATGGTAAATGGAGTGATACTGCTGTTTGATTTTTTTCAAATCAATGATGGATTTAAAAGTTAAGATGTGATATATATTTCGTTAATATTGTAGACTTTTGGAATGACGATCACCACATACGGGTAACTTTGAATCAAAGTGATGATCACCATATCGGAATGACGAGCACCACATACGGGTAACTTTGAATCAAAAGTGGTCATCACCATATTGTAGACTCTTGAACGAAAAACTGACATTGGTCGAACTGAATTATGGGACTGTCACAACAAAGTCAAAATGGCGATCACCACATACAGGTAAATTTAAATTAAAAAAAGTCGTGATTACCACATATACAGATAAATTTAAATCGAAGTGTTTTAAGACAAAGAGTAGACAATCCGTGCTAGCTAATGTGCACAGCACATGAATCGCATGAGATATTCGTAAATATCGAAGCTCCTGACATCGTAATGTAAAAATCACAAATGATAATTCTAACCATAACTTGGCAAGTAAGTATATTTGATAACCAGCATAATAAATGTACAATTCACGAAATCATAATTAAAGGAAACCAGACTTCACTGGTTTCTCTGTGATTGGCTCGTATAAGATACCACAACAAGTGTTATTGAAGAAAAAAATTAATCTTATGGATGGGAGTCGTAAGTATGTCACTTGACTACCAGTATCACGGTCTGGCGTCACAGAGATGACTGTACCAACACAACAATGACGTCACCGATAATACCAGACCCTGGTAATAATTAATCATAACGGCGAAGTGGGACATTGTAATGTATGATCACAGAATTATACAATCGAACAATTTATCAACTTTTAATATTCATATGAGAACGCTTTTTTAATTTACCACTACTGTACGTGGTCAACAGATCAGGGTTTAATCATCTGAAGAGCTAACCATAAAAGAGGGGAAAAAATTGCACACTGATGAAACAAAAGTTGCAGCTGATGTGAGATCACCATCGGAGTATGTTTTTCTTATATGTTGGCACAGGTGCTGCGATTGCGTAATGCTATATGGCGATATATAAATGTTATCATTCTATCCAATACATCAATGTACGTGTATGAAACTGGCAGTAGATGATAATTTATCTGTTTTACAATATTATTGGCCCATATGGATACCATCAAATCCAGAATTGATCATTATGTAATTTCATGTAACGCAGGTCAACGACCGAACGAACGAACAGAAACGAAATGTATACAAAGACTCATTACATGGTTTATCAGCTTCTATGTAAATGTGTCAAAAAAGTCTTAGCGAACGAAGTATATCATTTGCAGAAATATTTGTACTCACGTATTGAAGATATCAAAATGAAACTGACCCAAACATCTTCTCAACTATACATTCATCAAGAATACATTATTTTTGTAAAATAAAGCTATGGAATATCGCAGGCTGAATTATTTTTGTACGTATTTAGTAATTTTGACCATCATACGAATATCTATAACCGAGCACACTTGGTACATAATTTGCAATATTCACATTAGTCGCATTGACTGTACAATATTGTACTTTTAATCCAAGCAGAGCTTAATTGAGGATAGTATTCTGTGCACAGACTATCGGCATAGTAGTGTTCTAGTCAGGGTATACATCGCCTGTGCATATATATGCCCGGTAATCCGCCATAACCTAAGTTATTATGCTACACATGTTACGCCAAAGTGAAACCCACAGACTGTCTGTCTATTCCATCCGGTAATGACGACAGTTCCTTCCCCTTTATCGTCTCGCGGAACAGTACTTAATTTTCTCTATCATCAGTTGTTGAACATTGGAATGTTGTCTTGGAGATGACCTGCTATTGTCACTTGCGTGCAAACTTAATTTATTCAGGTTTGTCTCACCAGTCATGCGATCTTCCGGAAGTGCAAGAGGGTTACTATTTAAAGAACGACTACATAATGTCTTTCTATATTTTTTTACATCACTGGAACCCTGACGTCAAATCTTGTCGTGCATTTGGAGCTGCAAAGATTATGACAAAGGAAATAATTGTGGTGAAAACTAGAAAGACATACAAACAAAGGCGGTCCATAACGATACAAGCAAATTTCCAGTCAGACAGCATAGCGGCCTCTTCTTCCTCTTTTCTCATATGATCAGTTATGAATGTAAGTTCTCGCAAAATAGCATCCGAGTTGCGAGATTTAGCCATAGTGGCGTGACCATTACACAGTGTTTCTTTGGCAACCATGGGTTTTATTTCTTCGTTGTTTTTGCTACTCTGTCTGTAGCGACTGAATATGACTTTCTCTTGTTTCTCACCACGTGGTGGCGCTCTAAATTCGTTCATTTCCAAGTCGATGGTTTTCACATTATCATACGATTCGTATTGCCCGAATGTTTTGCGGAAACTCTGGTTTGTTGTCCCTTTCTTTCGGTGCATGCTTAGTAACCATGGTAACCACACAATAAATATGGCCCTCATCTGAAATAAAGTAAACGTAATGTTAAGACGCTGGCAGCTCTAGATGGCAAATACATACATACATACATACATACATACATACATACATACATACATACATACATACATACATGCGCATTTGCTCACTCACACACAAACACACACACATACATACATAAACGTTCATCAAAATCCATACTTACATATTTGGGCATATTTGCATCCTCTGGATTACGGTAATAGAAATTCAAACTGATGATAGTGAATATGACTGATAAACCAACCATAAGCATAGTGAAACCATAGTACTTTGCTGAAATGAAGACAAATATAAATAACAAAAAATACTTCAATAATGTGGAATTACTTGTACTATCGTGCGTTATATGCTCATTAATGTATTGTCACAATTATGTTAATTTCCTACAATCCCTTTCATCTTCAAATCCAGAGCGCTAATTATACAACTATATTTTAGAGAGGTCACGCTACACATTAGTTATTTCCAGGTCTACCTAACTTGAAAGATTTAGGCGTTCCTCCCCCTTATATGATGCGCTAGCGAGTGTGATTACATAGACCAACGGCTGAACCTTTCAGACTTGGTCTACGAATCAACAGCAATAACAGAAACAGGTACAGATAAAACCGGCCTGTCCTATATGCTAACCTATAACCTTATTGACTGTGCATTCGGGGGCTAATACTGCGAGTAACGTATCTAATTGATATAGAGTTGTCGTCATGTACTATACTATATAGAATCAAAATCAGAATGATGAAAATAAATTAAGGATTTCTTTATTACAAATAAGCCCCAGCCTTCTCCATTACAGTAATGATCGTAAAATAACAAATTAATATTCCAACTAATGCGTACAGTCTTTTCATGGTTTGTTTGTCATGAAAATGTAACTTAACGAATGACAGGCTATCTACTTTGCCTTGAATCAGTTAGAGATTTACCAAGGTCGAACGGAAGGCATCATGGAGACATTTTACTGCAACAGTGTAAAAAAAAACAAAGGGTTTGGCTTCAGCTTTTTCCGTCGAACGTCAAATGTAAGTTTGTTTCAGTTGCAAGTTGACCATTGAATGGAAACTGTGCACTTGCTGTCGTACGTGGTAACTTTAGTTTGATATCATTCCCCAATATATATCTACCAATCAACAAAAAACAGGTACAGATAAAACCAGTCTGTCATATATGCTAACCTTTAACCTTATTGACTGTGCATTCGGGGGCTAATATTCCATATGTGTGTATATATATATATATATATATATATATATATATATATATATATATATATATATATATATATATATATATATATATATATATATATATATATATATATATATAGTTTTGGTAGTACTGGAACTCTTTCTTGGGTGTAACTCGGAGTTTCACGCATATTGCGATCATCAGACAGTGTCTGATGATCGCAATATGCGTGAAACTCCGAGTTACACCCAAGAAAGAGTTCCAGTACTACCAAAACTATTACGCTCTGCCACTGCGGTATAGAGCACTGTCTTATAGCAGATTGATACTCACCGAGTTATATATATATATATATATATATATATATATATATATATATATATATATATATATATATATATATATATATATATATATATATATATATATATAAATGTATGTATTAGCAAGTTGTATATGCACAAAATGGGACAGGTCACAGATATTGCTACTTTAAAGCATTGACGGTGGTAATTTGTAAAACAGACAACCACAATTAATGTTCGATATTTTCCTTCAGCATTGCTTATACATATTGAAATAGCAACCACGCAGTGACAAAAAAAAATAATTACGAAGTATATCCAACACATTAGTTGGTATTCTACATGAACGAGTTAACGTAACCTAGGACGTGACGTCACTTCTGGTTTGAGCTTTCCTCGGCCTCATTACTGTGAGAGTAATCTGTGCTGAACGTTGTCAAAACTACGGAAATTGTCGTTGCCTCAAAGTTTTATACTTGAGCTTAAAAGGCAACGGTGTCGGCACTCTTTAAAATGACCTCTTACACACTCGGATTCTGCTGATAATACATTTTCTTGCTGACCACATTAAACTAATACCTCAACGTTAATAACTTAATCTTGTCAGAACACGTTTCGTATTAGAAACCCATTGTCCCAAAATTTGAGGGCTAAATCTGAGGGCTCATGTAATCACAGAATTCAAAATTCTGAACATATCAAATTGAGTGAAATAATCAAAATTGCCGTTATCTTGCTTCAGTAGTTGTACATCTAGTTCTTGAGTTGACCTTTAAGATTTAGTTCAAATTTGTTGATGCTAATTCATGACCACTTACCAACCAAGGGCACGACTTCTGATGTCGGTGGCATAGTCTCCGCAATCAGCAATAAAAAGACCGTCATCGAGAGCAGTATGGTAATTCCTATGAAATAAAAAACTCGTGCCATTGCATTTCTAGAGTCTATCAATCAAATGGTTTTCAATGTTTCCACGTTAACGCTTGTATACGTTTGTTTCCAGGAGGAGATTTTGAAATGGGCAAACAATCATAACAGTGTTGGACTCATCTGTACGGATGACATTTTCTTTGATTTTATGAACAATAACTTTGATGAACAGTAATGTATATATAGTATATATATGGTTCAATGATTAAATCCCCTATGTGGATTACAACTGTTAGCTAATACAATAGTAAACCTTCGAAGTTAAACAATTTATTGTTAGTTTTATGTCTAGCTAGCAAACGCCGTTTTAGTGATATGTTGTTTGACTTTGTCAGTAGCATGGGATAATAAAAACTCCATATAATACTATGCGTACTCTACCTGTTGGTTGCCACATGGCGTGCTATTTATAAGTTAACTTTACTGATGAGAGGCGATCAGCTGATTGTCGGACCAACAAGTATTAATTTTGCTTGCCATACTAGTTCTCTTTGTAATGAAATAAGAGGAAAATATTTCCTAAGTTTTGAGGTTAGTTAGTCTCATAGAAAGATGGCATATTTCCACACATAGGCACATGTACATACATACATACATACATACATACATACATACATACATACATACATACATACATACATACACACACACATACATATTATACGTACCAAGGGTTATTTTTTCTCCTGATTCTGGAGGTAGCGTAAAGCCGACTACAGCCATGAGTGTCATCAGAGCACATGGTATGATTAAATTAAATCCATAATATAGAGTTCTCCTCCTGATATGAATGATAAACGTAATGTCGGGATAGGGTTCTGGACAGCAGGGATAAAAGAACTCATTGCGATTAACTGGAACACCTATGTAGGGAACAACACAGAAGACGAGAATGTAAATTGTGTGTCTTCTAAAGACAAAAAGACTTGTGATTGCTGTCTTCATACATTGCTACAGATGAAGTTGCAATTGCAATGAAGTATGAATGAAAACAGAAAGCGCATTCTCTGAAACGATATCTCAAATTGAAAAAGCTTGAGAATGTACGCATACAGCCCGTAACAACAAAGTAAAGCGAATTTACTGTTTGGCACAATAGGGAACTTTGCAAACCCGCCATGTTGAATGTTGCATCATGGGAAATGTGATAATAAATACTAATCAATTAGTATTTTTTACATTGTTTATAACCACAAATAATCACTTCATAGTTACCCTGACAATTGTGGAAGGTTAATTTTATCAGTAGCTCCACATTAGGTATTCAGATAACCACAGATAATCCCATAGTTCTTTGCGTCTGAGCATGCTCAGTCTGGATTGCAAGTTCCCTATTGCTTACAGATGTCATATCAAAAGTAAAAGTCGGCTATTCGTCAGCGCAAAATAATTTGCAAATTGAATATATATATGTCTATATATTGAATATATATATGTCTATATATATATATATATATATATATATATATATATATGTGTGTCTATATATATATATATATATATATATATATATATATATATATATATATATATATATATATATATAAACGTCACACATTAGGTGTATAATTACATAAACTGAAACACTGTACTTTACATTTATTAGAATTACGAGTTATGCAAACGATTTGTATATGTACATAGAATATTTACGATATTTATTTTCACTGTTTTGCTATTCGAAAAAGATATACCTTTCCAACAGACAGACAGACAGACAGACAGACCCATTACATTATCTACCTTTACCGTTGGTGAGTTTACTACGGTAGTATCCTTTGGTAATTATATATTATGTTTAGAGGGAAGCGTGTGTAATTTTAGCGTGGTCTTTGATGGTTATTTTTGTTTCAAATGATAAGGATACTTATACTATTCCTGGTACAAAAAAGACATCATTTCAATCGAGCGACTGATACAATGTACATCTCACACCGGAAATTCTTTGATGCTATTTAACACGAGATCACGACTCTTGTTTACTTGTTATTGTGTATGTATGTTTGTTTGTCTGTCTGTCTGCTTGTTTGTTTGTTTGTTTGTTTTGTGTGGGGAGGAGGGGGCTACCAATAAACTCGAAACACACCACACCCGGTTTAAATGTCCCATTTTCAATGTCAAACTACCTCCATTGCAATGTGTCTACTCAGATTTGTTGCCAATTAAGTTTTAGTGAGAGTGTTGTGTCTTTGCACTTTTGTAGTCAATAAATGGGATCGGCTCAGTTTACTGTACCAGTCCACTTACAAAAGGATAATTTTCAAAGGCCAGACCTGATACACAACTGTTTCTAACAAGCTGCTATTACTCAATGCAGGTAATAATGAACAGCGTTATCGAAGAAAACACGATCTTTGTACAGATGTCCATGTACATTTTGCCGTTGATTTATCGTTACATACCTTGCATTGGAAAGTTTAAGTAAGAATGAACCTTTCTCAAATTGACGCAATCATATATCTGATATATCAATGCTAACACAAACTAACACGGTATATTTTGGCATGTCCTCATTAATCTATCAATGAACGTCAATATGACCAAAATAGAGTAATTCAATCTATTGGAGTGCGGATGTATGGTTTTGGTGCAGATTTCCAATGCACATTGTCAGGAACTTCAAGTCTTTATACACCATATCTTGATTACTATGTGATTGTATGCGCATCACCAAGACAACGTACCTTTTATGACCCATTTCTGTAACCTAATACACACCAATGTGACAACTTTCAGTTTGAATATTCTTAGTTTGTCGTAATTAAGGGCGCCACCGTCGTCTTTTCGATATCCTGATACAAATACTTTCAGCTTTTGGATTTGTCTGATTTGCTCAGTTTAGAGAACTGTCACCACCGAAGGAAATATCTAGGCTATCATATAAACCTGTATGGAGCATCTCTACGTCATAACTATAAACAATAGTGTGCTTAAGGTATCTGCAATTCATCCATCTTTTAGATAGTGGAGACAGTGTCTAATGCCGAGATTACAAAGCGAATACTCATCCTTTGATCTTAACCGATATATCAACCAATGAACTATAGTCTGAAGAGTGTACGTATACTGTACAATGATTCAAACTGCTAACGTTGGTTTTGGCAGAAGACAAGTAGGTCAAAATGATATCGGTCAATGTAATTCAGGGTCAGGCTGTTAAACTGTGAATTGGGATTTGTTGGCTCTATTAAGCAAATTACATATTGAATGCTTTTCAGCTTTAAAATGACTATTGACTATTTGGGACAAGAGGGTATTAACATTTGGGAAATAAGTTTTACACGTAACATCTGATTATCCTGTGCCAATGTTTTTGTTGACTTTTAATGTATATATAGCTATTCGAGGGGGAAATGCGAAACACATATAAAAAAGGTTTTTGTAGGTGACAAAAAAGTCAAGATACTTTCTTAAACCCACCGATAAGATCCCATTCTCCATTGGAAATAAATGAGCTCACATCTCCTTCTTCGTAAAGCTTTTGTAGGTCCATTTTAAAGCCGTCGTACGTCCAAGAACCAAACTTCAAGTGACACATCTGCTCATCAAAGGGGAAATATTGAATGTCGATCTTACAGGTACTTTTGATGATTCCGGGTGGGATGTACTGACATAGTCCCTCGTGTGAAATAAGAACATTAGTCGGAAACATGCCGTCGAATCGCTCATCGGCACTGCAAAGAAAAACAAAACTTATGAATATTACAATATTGTATTTGAGTATCAAATTTCTATAATCGTGTGGAAATAGCACGTTTTTCGTCTTTACGCAAATGCAAGGATTGACACAACTTTTTCCTTATCAGAGAGAAATAAGGTAACGTTTTAAATTCTAGCTAATTACATCGTTTTCTCATGAAACTGCCATGTCATTCTGATAAACCAATACTAAAGCTCAGCTGTAATGGGTTGCTTTGGTTCTCGAGTAAACAAGACATATTAGATCGTCAAAAAATAGCTTTCCACTTGATCTCAGTCAAGCAAAAAGACCTACCGACGCAATCGATTTAATTTGTTTTAATTTCGCGGCAGATCATTCGGCTACTATATGTATACAAATACATTGCATGTAATACGAAAACGATATATTCAAGTCATCCCGATCAAGTAGCTAGATATAAAGGCTTTGATATATTGCAATCAAACGTACCACTCAGTAGATCACTTTACAGACGTCAGATTAGTTCGTTGCCTTATGAATGTTATTTTAAGTTCATGAAGTATGCATCTAATACTACGTCCGAGGAAAATCGATGCCAGTAAAGATTCGATCGATAGATATACAGATATGCTGTTTAATGGGGTTATAGTTAGAGACACACGCTTACAGCTTTCTTGTCTAAAAATCCAGCATGCTCGTAATTATACGTTGATACCATGCATTGTATGAGAACCTTTACTGTCAGTTTTCTCTCTACATGTCTTGGGAATGCTAAGTTGCTGACATTTAGGTGAATGCTAAAGCGCAAGCAATTTACTATTCAATTAGATTTACTGTAAAACTACATGATGTATTTATGTATGGCAACGACAATGTAATATTTGTCTCTTAGTTTTCTAGCTTAAGTTGACGCCCTCTTCGACATACTTGAAGCACAGACCAATATCGTAGTCTGAGCTTGATCAAATGAGCATATTCGCCACAGCAAATTATTGAAATGATTGTACTATGCTAGCTTGCGTCCTTTAGGCAGACTCGAGCTCTACAACAACCGAACGTACGCGTCCTAGCGAAGACCTAACGGCGTTCCAGCACAATCCATCAATCATTCATAAAACCCAGTGTGTAGAAGGACGGTGTATGACATCACCAACAAACAATGATAATCTGAACAGATTTGAAAGTATTAAGGAGAAGATAAAATTACTGTTTTAATGAATAACTTCAACTTTGGTATGAGAATCTTTATTACTGTCAGTTTGTCTCCATATATGTCGGTGACATTAACTGATGAACGGAGAGTGAGGCTGATAATTTATCAAATAGTGAAACATCTATTTTATCAATCGATCAAGGATCTTGCCTAGAGACTTTCCTTGGATCATGTTATATATATTATTTGTACATACACATCACACACACATACACATGCATGCAACCACCCGTCCGTCAATCCATCCATCCATCCATTCATCCATACATCCATCCATACATACATACATACATACATACATACATACATACATACATACATACATACATACATACGTACGTACGTACGTACATGTTGTACGTACATATATACATACATACATACATACATACATACATACATACATACACACACACACAGGTATGAACATTGGCTATAACATTATTGTATTTCACGATGGTCAGTAGATAAATCAAGCTAACAAACTATTTAGTGTTGTAACACTGGATAACATTAACACAACCCCCAGATTACGTCTGTAGTGACAGGCGACCTCGATGATAAGCGTAGCGTTTAAGACTGGAAATCAGACAGAATGAATCAGACTAGTGTCGATTTTAATGGACGAATCAAACCAATAGTGAAAATAAGACAAGGTTGCGACTGTGCCCCATGTCTGAGTGTTGAAAACACAAGTTCCTGTCATCGAGAAATTGATAGAAACACATATAGAAACATGATAAACTGCTTGATTGAGCCTGGTTATCATTTGTGCTCGTAAAATGGAAGCCCTTACTAAGTATGTTACTTAGCCTTCCAACCAACCCTAACCATATATAATTTCATTAGTCTAAGATTCCCTATTTTCTGCGTTTTGATCATCAGAGATATGTAGTAACGGCGTAAGAAAATACTGATACACGCCTTGGTATAATCACATTTAGCTCCGCCGCAGTGCTTGCCTTGTACATCGGTTGCTATGACGCATATTAACTGTATATGTACGAGAATGTAAATTATAATTTGATAATTGTGCGCGTGTAACGCGTGCTGTCTAGAGATTTTAAAGAAAGCTTAGACCAGTGACGTAATAAACTTACATACATATTACTGGGCGTATCTTCCTTGAGTTGCATTATAAATATATGCTAGTTTTTCAAAAACTATAGCAGGGCCCAACATGAAATTAGTTAACTTTAAAACTATAAGTGCACCTATTCATTTTGTTCATCGTCGAGTAACACGCCAAGAACATGAAACGCGATAATCTTTGAACGTTATTTTCAAGTGTGACAATTCAAGTTTGAAATTTTACTAAAATTTTTCGGATGCGATAATACATACAGTCGTCGTTTGAACACCTATTTTCATAACAAATCAAGAGAATGGTGTACAGTAGGGTACATCACAGAACAAACAATGAGGTGATGTGTGGACAAAGTAACACGTATTATATTTAGCCCAACCAATTTGGGTTGAGTCGGTATTAGTCACCGGAATAGCTCTAGTAACCGATATTGAATATTATTCACGCAAACGTAGGTTTCGACAAGCGTATAAAAAGAATAGAGAGAAAAGGAATAACCCAATATTCTCAAATTATTAATAATGGTGATAGTTTACTCTGACTATGTAAGCGAGATGAATAAGACATTTGAATGTATTAATGTGAATGTCTCCTAATTACTGCCACGCTACTGACTTTGTTGTAAGTATTATCGGATATTGGGAGCCCCTTCATGCTTGGCTTACTTTAGATATTTAGTAACTGTCAGGGCTACGACATGTTATCGCCTGAAAGTGTCAAAACGTAATCTGCTTAATAGGAAAAAAGGTATTAAATGGTAGTAATCAAAGTCAACTTTAATTACTTCTCATATGTTTAGGTTTAACCTTCATTAGGATGTACATTGTACATCACTTCGAAAGGCAGTTCCTGCAATAAAAGTTAAATAATGAGAATGGACATGCTGAAATAACGATTGAATAAATTGTGGTGTATCAAAATCAGTGCAATGTTAGTCACAGTAGTTAACTAATTCACGCAGCTGAATGTTACAAATAGTATCGCTAATAAATCTACAGTTCATGTTATGACAAGTAAACGTTGACTGAATGACGTTATCTTTCTCTGAGATTCAAGCCAATAGCGCAGCAGACTTAAGCTGTATTGCATTCCTTCGGCAGTTTTATGAATTCCTTGTTTTAAGTGACAATTGAAAAACTAGGCTTATCTGAAGGATATTGCAATCAGGATCTGAAAGTGTTACAGTAGGACACATGGAAACATTAAAGGGCACTTGCAGTGGTAGTGCGTTTTTATATGCATTTTGCCAGCGCTGAACAATTCTACTAATAAGCCAGTTACTACATATAAAACAAATAAACATATAAAAAAACAAAGAAGGGTGCCCTCAACGATTGGAACTCGATGATAATTAATGATGTCAATACTGCCATATTTTCAATAGATTCTTTACATTAATCGTAATCTGGAATAATACCTCCACCGAAATCTAATCAATTAGTCCTTGGAAGGCTAAAATTATTCCACAAAAATTCAAATAAGTTCATGCTTAAATATTAAGATGTCCCACTAACGAACAAACACATACAAACAAACAGAGAAACAAACAGGCATAAACAACATGATTTATGGAAGTAACAGACCCAAATTTTACGTATTTGAAAATAAAAGTAATACGATTATGGTTGTTTCCATCTCTAAAATCAGTTAATGTTTCAGCATATTTACTCTTGCAAATCCATGACACTTGTCTAAATTCACTTGTCAATAATGAAAGTAGTGGCTTTCTAAATTGATTGTAAATTACATCTCGGAAGTCAATTTATTCAAAATTACTACGAGTGTAGGTTGAATTCTAAGGTCGAAAGCATGATGCCCTGGGGGAATATAAAGTTGATATTTTTGAGTAAACACACATCGGAAATTATCCTATTAACAGTAATCTGTCATTGGTATAAATCACTTTAAGTTGTTGATGATTAGGTAGGACAATGACGTAATACACGTAGTTGTGAGAATAAAATGTTCTTGGTAAAACAAAGTTGAAAATGCATGCCGATTCTGGAATAACCCTCACACCACTCAAGTATGGGAAAGATATGCTTTTGAATGGACTAAAGAAGAAAGGTACAATATAGCAGTTTGTGTGTGCTATTCTTAGAATCACTTCCAAAGTGGAACATAAAGGAACTGAACCACCAGATGATAGGGAATGAATGACGTTATTCATTAACTTGCTTTTTTTATCCAATATTTCAAGGTTGAAATGATTTGTTCCTCCTTCTGCCTGAAAATCTTAATCTCGTGATTCAGAAAAGGAAATGAAAGACGTATGCATACTTTAATTTGTCACCCAATATGGAAAGTTTATAACGATCGCAATTGCAAGTTTAAACTTTTTGCCAACGTTTTCCTATAAAGTTTCTATTCACGCCTACAAAACTACGCTGATTTGTTGCACCGCCTTCTGCAAACCCATTAAAGAATAGTTTTCATAAAAGTTGTCTTAGGCGTTACGACTAGATAGTGCAGAAATGAAAATGAGGGAGGTCTGTTTCGGCGAATATTGTTTCGACACTAGGATGTTCACCAACTTGTCTGAAATATTACTCTGACGCCATTGAACGTGTTTTTTTCAAGTTTAGTTAATATTGTTTAGTTATGTCCACTTGGATGTAAAACCAACGTGAGTAAATCCATCTAATTAGAAAGATGACACTAATAATAGAATTAGACAATCTGCAAATTATTTACGTGAATGAAAGAAAATTAGAAATTTAGTACATAAAAATCCAACACGCCCGTTAATACAACACCGACATTTCGCACATCATAATCCACAAATTTCTATCACGTTTCAAAAATGTAATCAATCATTAAAGCCCTAACTAATATTCTTCAATTTTCGTGACACAAAAAATGTATTTTCCGGTGTTAGTATTCGTGGCAAAATAATTTATTTTCGTCACCCAATATCAGTCACGCACACTTTAACTTTTGATTAAATCTTGTAGGTGTCTTTGTTTATCTCGGCGCGGACGTAAGATTTCTTCCGCCGGCTAATATTTATCATATGAATTCAATATATCTTTTAATTTGTCCATGCGTTCCATCTCGAGTAGTACTAATAAAATATACTTCTTTTGAATGGTCTCATTCATCTTAATATAGACGGCGTTGCTCATTACAAGTTGATTGAAGGCAAAGCGTAAATGAACATAGATAGTAGATATATTTTCAAATCTGTGTAGGCGTAGCAATTGATACAAACATACTAAAACTACTAAAATTTAATATACTACAGTAAAACGATTAGGCAAACAAATACATGAAAATCAACTTTAATGTATGTTAAGGTCCGTTGCTCATATACCTTATGACGTGTTTCGAAGATTAAAACGGTGTATGCTGATCACATTGTGCATATCAAAGGAAACCTTTAATCAAACTGACATTTCAACAATCATTATAGTAAAGGCCTCTAATGTGTTTTAATAACTCTCTTTTCTAAACTTTCCATTTCGAAATTATGTTTGTTTAGATTACTGACCGATAGCTTCCAAACCATCCACTCTTATTACCAGATGTAAAGCTGAATGCCTTAAGGGCAAACACAAGCCTTTCGGAATGCGACATTCTGTGTTATGGGATAACCCTTTATTAGTAAATTTAATTCATTAAGCTTATGTTATTAAGATTTTACCCATTACCGAACTTCGTCAATTATGCAAATAACTCATCAACATACGTAGCTAAACCAATAATCGTTATAGGACACATTCGATTTGCTATCATCACAGTATCCAACTCTAAGTTATACGAAGTTTGAAGCATGCGCTCCTAATAGAAAATTACCGAAAATAATCAATTATTTAACTTATTTGTAATACTCCTGGGATGTTCATCCAAATCTTAACCGGTTCTTGCTATTCACATAATAATTTTTCGTATTTAGTTACATTAGAATCGATCCTGTATTTTCTGGTTTATCATGTTCACAGACAGACAGACAGACAGACAGACAGACAGACAGACAGACAGATAGCCAGACAGAAAGACAGACAGACAGACAGAGATAGACAGACAGACAGACAGACAGAAAAAGTTATGTTATAACCTCCGTGATAGAAAGTACAAAATTAATTACATGTCATCACAGTGCGCATGCTGCACTTGAGTAGATACATCTCTGTATAATTTGCGATGCCCAACGGTCAAAAATTGAGCCTGATCCACACTGTCACTTGCTGCGAATAAGAGTAACCGACCCCTTTGATTTCTCTATGACGTAAGAAGTATTTTTTTCATGATGATTCACCTGCCCCCAAGTCCGTTAATGGGGGCATAAATCATCTCTGCCAAATAGCAAAGTGTAATACTGTCTCGAAGGCTTTCACATAAATATCGCAAATGTTTTTGTTTGAGCATAGAAACATATTTGCCACAAGTTAATAAATATAAGGAATATTAGAGACAGACAGCATGCTAGTCATGATCATATGGTATGATATGATATGATATGATATGATAATGATATACGAGCGCAGTCTATGCGACTTGATTGTTGTTGTTAAAATGCTACGACAGCAATGGTTGCATAGTCATACTTTTACCAGTTTGAGTCCAGATGACTAAACGAAGCACTCAGTTTCAAATAGTTTATCTTAAACATTCTAAAATCCGACAACTTTATTTTCTATTCGTGTTGCTCCATTTGATATCTCTATCGGCAGACTCAACTGCATAGTTGTCGAAACACTCGCCATGCATCATGATCAGTAAAAACTATAATTATAAAGTTGTGCTCTACATTGCTTTGTCTAATCAGGTACACTATTAGACGACCAAAATATTATTTTGAAATATGAATCGACAATGGTTTAATTTAATTGTAATCATAACTGAGTTCCGGCCATGTCGTCCTAGCTAGACATTTAATCAATTTGTGGAGGACCACAAGTTATGTCAAGCACCGTGAAAACTTTCTTCTTTTGTATGAACGAGAAACAATGTCAAAGCCATTCCAATACCTTACTACCAGAACATCAGAAACGTGCGACAAACTAAAAACAATTTACTAAAGAATGAATACAATATATATGTACGATAGTTTTGGAAGGTAACAGGAACGTACTTTATTCGAAGTAAATAGTTTGCTTTTATTATGAAGAGCTAGAAGTCGTCTTACTGACGCATATATGCATCTCACAACAATGAGAAAATAGAAATACCAATTGTGAAAATACCTGTTATATAAAAGTATGTCAGGAATCCATATTGATTCAGGTGGTATCCGTACACTTGTTATATTCCCGTACTGGGCAGGATCCCATGTCAAGTAGTTGTCGTACCAATACTAAGGGTAGATAAAGTGATAAACAATGGGTATAAGTAAATCGAACTTGGGGTAAGTCATTCGTGGTAACCATCGTTTAAAGGGTAAGCTTTAGTATTAAAAGCCGGCGATCATCGTGTTTCTCGACATTGCATAACGTTCATTAGGTTTTGATGGTTAGTAACTAACATAAACCGTTGTCAGTGTTGGTTTGTTTTGTTTTGTCTGTTTCATAGCTTTAGTATTTAACGTTCATTATGTGTCTAGACGATCTGTCAAGCTTCCCTAGCTTTCTGTAGACAACTTTCATCAGTGAATTAAGCAGAGGGGAGTCTTGAAAGTGAGATGCAAATGTAATGTGTCGTTTAGAATATCTCGAGTGCGAACCAATCCATACACATTGGCATGCAAAGAGCATTCCTCGTCAATAGCTCTGGTGTCTAACGGAGAAAATAGCCTTTCGAAAAGTAATTGTATATGCCATTAAAAGTCTTTCTACAGAACAACCGCGATTGAGAGCCTTCACCATATGGGTAGAGTTCCGCAATAAAACATTAATGGTGTTTGTCTAGAAGACCTAACAATATGTAAGCACATAATACATTACTTTCATATGAACAATTGCCAGCCGTGAAGATTTATAAATTCTGTTATGTGACGATAAATATGATCCGATTGAGAACAGGTCAACCGTTTATACTAGGAGCGATAATAGGTCATATTCGTCAAGTACGTTGAGTTTTGTCACCTTGTTTGACCGTGAAAATGTTGGTATATCGAAAGTGTGAGAACACAATACGCAATTCGTTATTATTCAAACATCTTATCTATCACACACAGAGCCATCCCACATCGACACTATTGGTTGTCTACTTGTCTCAGGGTCCACCACACCACGCTACATTTAGGACTCAAAGTTAAAACAGAGCACGCTCCAAAATACTTATCGGACGATTTTATTTCATTAATCATCGATATGATGCTAGATCTGGTCCGTTGTCAATTTGTACCACAGCTGCTGCGAGGTTTTATCGCAATAGTTTCGTCTATGTATATATGCATAACATTAAATGAACGGAACACACTCTGCAATTAAAACTCTGGGTTCGCATGTCCTTTTTAAAGATAAGACTGACAGCGCTAGCCGTATGTAGACTATTATATCAATTATGATGCCACGTGAATCCAGTTAATATATTAATCCTTATCGACTGTAGTCTCTCGATTCTTCTTTTGCACAATCGTTGTTAATATTTTGTATATTACTGTACGTTTTCCTTGGGAACCATTATCTAGTGATGTACACCATTTATTTTATTTTAGCAACTGTTTTTCCTACAGTAACTTCTTGTTGCGGGATCACAGTGAAGATAACATTTACAAACTTTTTCTGTACAAGTGGTGAACGAAATATATGAATACATAAACAAATGTATTTCAGAAACGAATTTAGAAAAATTGTACAAGAAAGAATTGTCTGAACGCATAGCTCTGGAGTCTGCAATATATTAAATGAATTTTTGAAACATACAATTCATCGAACACACATTATGATTTCGTAAACACCTGTTCCAAATTAATTTCAATCTGCCAACCGGTGGCGCTTTGTCGTCGAGTATATGTCAAACGTTCATTATGAATTATACAATCAATGTAATACTTGTACATTTAATATCTAAAGTTTGTCATCTATATCGAATGAGACGTGCATTCGATTGACAAAGTATCTATAATTTTCAGCAGTCTTGTGAATAATCCAAATATTTGATAAACAATGTACATGGTTAACAATGCATACAATTGCACTGCTCATATGAAAATGGCTGTTGTTTCAAAATGTTTTACGTGATGACAAAGGTTTAAGATAATATTTACTGGGAAAGCGAACAACAGTTGTCAGTCGCTGAGAGTTGATAAAAGAATATGTGGCGGGGAAGAGTGTAAAGTGCTAAGTTAAGCAAATCGACCTAGTTAGTTGTGTTTAGCCTAAGATTTTTGGGACAGCTTTTGAATATGATCTGCACTAGAAATTATTGTTTTTAAATTATAGAATAAAGCTTCAATGAGGTTGACAGGCGGATACTTGATCCTTTTAAAAGGAATATCTGACAGGTGAGTATGCAATTTTGAAATCTGATGAATTCATTCCAAATTAAAACAAGTCTTCTACGTTCGAGGACATGTAGTCAAGATGACTGATGTTATTGTTGTCTAACACAATGCCCAACGCTATGATTAGCAAGTTAAAAAAACATACATATTAGTTAAGGTATATTCAGAAAGCTAAATTGATGTTAATTGACCGTATTTCAGGAAACAATGGACATCTGATGTACGTAATACAATACATACTTATATGAGAAGAGCACACAGTCAGCATTTTCTTGACAATACGTGATCATGGTGTGGTTAATAAAATACTTCCAACTTTATTTTGACTACCAGATTACTATTTGGCCGGTGGTCAAGGTCTAAGGTTCGACTCTGAATAAAAGGGTCATACCTAATATATTGGTGTACACATCTGAATGGTGTCTGTATGTGCACAACTTCAAAAGTAATGGAATGTATTACAAGTTGTTAGCTGATAGATGAACGTAGTCATCTCATAATAATATTGGTATACCGTTAATTTCAGCTACGTCATTTGAAGATGATATTTGTACAATCAACAAATGACATCAAAAAGCACGCTCTTTCTCCTCTTCAATTCGTATGTTGTTTATAATTACTATGTGAACATTCTGTCTTCTACATATATTCTTAAATCAATAGATATTTAAGCTCCCTTTCCGAAATATTATCCCTAGAGTTGGATCAAATTACAAGCCAATACCGCAAACAAACTGCAAGTGCATACGTTGTGAATACATACAGTTGTAAAATCGATATCTTAATATTTGAAATGTACACTGGCGACGTAGAAAACGTCCACCCTTTTTGCAGATGTTCAATACATATCACTCAAATCAGAAATACTATCTGTCAGATCATTATTATCTAAGCTTTCAAGCTTACAAATAGATAGACACATGCCATAGAACCTTACGTAACTATGTAAGAACTTCAAATAACGAAGACTTGGAATTCTGAGCACGTTGAAACATGAAAATATTTCTAAATAGCTGACGGATTACAAACAACTCTCTGGCGTAAAGCCATAGTATCATTACTTATTCTTATTTACCAGGTGCTATGTTAAAGGTAAAGTTATCCTGATAATAGAACTAAGTGGGGAAACGTGATACTCTGTGTGTTCGAAAACAAACAGTCACTAGAACGAACCGAATAAGTGTAACAACTTATGGAGTTTAAAAGCCCAGTATCGCTATGGCATAAAAATAGACCTGAAATAAATACTAAAAACTGCAAGTTATGCGATTTATTTCAAGAGTGCCACGACTTCATTCTATTAATTACAGGTACATATAATATATTATGCAGGTTAATGGACTGTACCCAGAGGTCAATGACCTACCAGTTTCATGTGTTTTATATTAGTGGGATACCAACAGTTACAATAACATATGCAGTTTCGTTAATGAGATATATAATGTTTTCATAATTCGTACTATGCCCTTACACTATTCAGCATAAGTCATGTGAGGGGGAAGTGGCAATGAGCGTTGTATGTGTCAGTCGTGTACAATCAGTATATACACTTCATTGCAAATTAATTCAATAGTTCGACGAGCGTACCATTAGTTTTCGAAGCATTAAGGGGGAAACAATTACAGAAAACATTCTTGATAATTACATTTACATTATTTATCCCTTTTAATTTATTTTTCCAATGATATAGTCGATATGCTAGACCTAAATGTACTTCACAAAACATACAGAATGGTTTAAACATCTCTCGACATATTCGATTTCTCATCTCATGTTTAACCTTTTGGGTGATAATTGCTTTGAATGTAATAGTAATATCTGACATATGACCCTATTATTCCCATTGCTAGAGTTACATTTTATCTCGCGCTAGGACCGTCTATATCATTGCTTGTTATGTGACAACTTAGCATGTTGTATTAGTGCAGATATTGCTGCATTATTCCACTTAATCAATCGCTTCGTAAAACATTCATATATAGAAATTCATGAATTTACTTTCATCAGATAATGTACATATTCTTCAACGCCTTGCTGTATTTACATCACATGCAATGAAATTACGTAGAGAGATTTACGTAAATTTATCATAATTTAATTTGTAACAGTTCCACTTGCATAATTTTTCATAGTTATTTACTGTCTTCAAAAATTAAGCAACTACATTTGTATTTTGGGCCGATGGCCTTGGATGTACAGAATAAGAGGCCATATATAGAAAATAAAATGGACCCGTAATCAAGCTGTGTTGGTAAAAAAAATTCCCACAGTAAATAAATGTACCAAAAGGTGAAATGTAGTTTACCAGAAGGAAAACAATAAGCCTGTCTGCTAGCCCGTCCTTCTGTTTGGCAACTCAACTGTTGTAAGAATGATTGATTGAATCGATGGAAAAACTATTGATTTAATCCATAAAAATGTTGCAATTTTTATTGTTCGTTGCTTCGCAGGCAATTCACGCAAATAGACGTGGTTGAAATGCTATCTGTGTTTAAAGGTAAATCTCTTAATTTCCTTATTTGATAGAAAAGAATTACAGTCACGAGTTATCCATTCACAATGTTACCAATGTTTGACTAGTCGATGGCTATAAAGAAAATAAACAAACCGATGAAATACGTTCAACTATAAACTATGCTGTGTTTGGAATAGCCTCATCCTAATGTAGTATTAATGTTAGTGATTACTAGTCGCCGTGGGTGTTGAATATAATATATTATATCACGAGTAGCTACTGCGTTTATTATTGAGTGTACAAACAGGGAAACGGTAATACCAAATGTAATTATGTTATGATAAGCGAAGCGGTGCACTAAAATGTTTATTAGAAAAGCACACAATGTTATGCTCTTTCATTCTTGAAATCAATACTCGAAGTTATTATACTCTGTGTTTGCTTAGGCCAAATAAAAACAACAGCGTCTTTCCGATAACCCAACCGGCCATAGTTTAAGTCCCCGACCCTAAACATTTGTTTGCATGCAAAAAGTTAAAATGTAACCAATATACTTCCATGTACAACTGCATGCCTTTGCCTCATCTCTGCATAACGTGTTCGTGTTAACTATAATTGTCTTCACTTACTTATTTACACCTCGTCAAACTCTTACGGAAGTATGTTGACCGACGAATATCTTATTTTTGGAGTCGAAGAAATTTTTAGAAAATTGAAAATAAAATAAATATAAAATTCCGACCTACTTTCCCTATTTTTTGAAGTCATGTTAACGGATACAAACATTGCCTTATTAGCAATTGTCATGTGATCATGTTTATATATATATATATATATATATATATATATATATATATATATATATATATATATATATATATATATATATATATATATATATGAATGTAGAAGAATTGAATGTAGAAGAAAGTAAACTCAAAACGAGTACAATAGCTTCTTGTGTGTCTCTTGCACAGGGTGGTCATTTACATCAATTTGTAATACAGTATTGTTGCATACGTCTGTCTCCTGTAGAGAGTGATTTACTAAAGGACACGAGGGACAGCACGCGTCCCTGTCATAATTTAGACACAAAACAAATACATGTATCATGCCATGATTGTACACTACATGCTGACTATACCATGTGGCGCATTTTGTACAATGTATATGAATCCTCTCTACAACAATAGTATCGGTTCTGCCTTTTTCTTAATGTATGCACAGCTTACTTTCTTCTGCAGCATGTACCCAAGACTTTACTTACCACTCTCATCCATATGTTTGCTGTCAGTATCTGATTCTTCTCATCCTGTGCAGTAATTAGAAAATAATATGGTGTAATGTTAATACTGTATGTAAAACTGGTTCATCGTTCTACAGGCTCTGGGATACTGGTTTATGTCCGTGTCCTCATACATATTAAAACGGCCAACGGCCAGAATACACTATCACAACGTGATTGCTCTGATAATTTAAACACCAACGTTTTATAACGGTCGACCTCCCAATCACATTTTTAAAAACAAAGCGATTTATCAACAACTCCCAGGTATGAAACACTTATATTCCTGTAGTGATTTATTACTATGGCGTCAAATATAAAATAACACACAGTTTGAATTGAGGAAGATATCCATAATGAGTTTGAAACAATTGATTACTTTGATTGTAAGAGAGCATAGGTGCATCATGTACCTTTATTACGAGGATGAACAAGATGTGATCGGTGATCAATCAACTCCCTTTGTTCAGTTTGGGTAACCTCTAGCGAATATTGAATACTCAACATAATTCAATATTATACTAAATCTATATATCCACTTAAAAGAGCACAAACTTTAGCATCAACATTATTCGAAGGCAACTTTGCAAACATGAGATAACAGTGGTGTGATTCATGAAGGGCACTGAAGGATGCATTCCATGTACAATTGGTCAATTAGAGGACACCCTTGATTGGATAAGTACGCCTGAAGGACACACTGCTGTTTTATACTAAAAGACATTTGATTTTGTGGTAATGCTTAAAAGCATGTAAACACCATTGATGACATTCATTCAAGCATAATTAAGAGTTGCCTCTCAGTTTTAACGAATACCTTTTCTTTTTCCAGTAGTTTCATTTTGATATCATTAAAACGTTCTAGACTAATAAGTTCATATATATCTCCCCGTCGTTTGAACCAAGTTTATGTAGAGCACACGTGATCTGGTCTGCAAGCACAGAAATGTACTTGCATGTAAGTACATAATAGATTTTAACAAGAATACCTAAGCCAATATTGCTGTACACTTATTTCAGATTAACTACTATTTTCCGACTCGTGTACCTACTTACAGGAGATTAGTTTTATCTAAAGTGTTCCTGTAGTGGGAGACGACATTTACAAACTATGACTTCAACGATCTGATTGTTGATCAATAAATGATATCTTTAAACCATTTATAGAAATGCAGTGGTCTTGTGAGAACAGTTGGCAATTAAGCGTCTTAATACGAAAGGTTTGGAGAAAGCATCCAATCGAGACATATTAATCGACCTTGAGTGGAAGTAAGTGGTCATTAACCCATACGACCTAATGGAATTCAAATCAAGGGTCATACGTAGCTAATGGCGGTTGTGTAATTAGTTGCTAGTGGTGATTCAAAATGATGCGATCACAAGTAGGGTCATTAGCTATATTAGTATCATCAAGTGATTTTATAAGATGTTGGCAGTGAATATAAGCTAATTATAAACTTTCTATGAGATAAGCAAAAACCATAAAAAGTATGTTATCGTGGTCAGCACTTCTTGTTAGATAACAATCTCATACGTACGAATTGACTGGCATGTAGAAAGATGAATAAGTAGAATGGAATGGTTAATCAACCAACGAATCAATCAATCAAGCAATCAATCAATCAATCAATCAATCCATCCATCCATCCATCCATCCACCCATCCATCCACCCATCCATCAAACCAACCAACCAGCCACCAATCAACTAATAAATCAATTTCAGATGTTCTCTTAACTCTATCACAGTTTGATTCAATTGTGCTATATATCAAACCACAACATCAGTTGTTTCAATGCATATGTCTTATTCATCATCATCATCATCATCATCATCATCATCATCCTCATCATCATTATTATTATTATTGTCATCATCAATACTAGCAGCAGCAACATCGTTAGAAAAGCATTCCAGTGACGTTTATTCATCAATCTAATACAATTCACTCAAATATATACATTTACAGAATGTACATGGCAAAAAAGGGACAGAGAAATGGCAAAGCTAGTCCAGGCTTGTATCCCTGATGTAAATAGAGAGTGGGTCACTAACTCGCAAAAACCCGAGTGGCTTTTATCAAACCTTATTATGATATGCTAAACTTTTTACAGATTGGGAGAATGTCATTGTCAATTTCTTTTCAAAACGATTTCTAATTACATAACACCCACTACAAATTTAATTTATTCAAATTTTGTGTTTTGTAGTTTGCGGTGTTTTTTTTACATTTCAGAGGTGTTCTTTTGCCATTTAATTTATATATTCTTGCATACAGAGTATCGCGTTCCTTTCCTGTACGCGCTGTGGCTACCTATTCACTGTCGGGGCCGTCGAATGTCTCCTGATCGTACTTGATCTTTGACGATTCTAATTTGCTAGCATAATTGTACATGTGTAATTAGACTAAAACCTTTCAGAGTGAACGACACACAGCCATTATTCAAATTTAACATAACATGAAAACGTTGAATTCGAAACAGCTCTTTAAAAAAGAATAAATTACGACGGAATTTTTCTAGAGGTCGTTAAACCCACATTATAGGGCCTATCACAAGGGAATGTGTTGTATCATGTTAAGCATATAATAATAACCTGTTTTATATCAAACCGCTCACTCTAGCTATTTATGGTATTAACAGTTATTTTGGCGAATTTATTGTTCACGAAATGAAATTCTGTCCATGGACCGATATATATTTGAAGGCATCAGTCACGGTGAGGTCTGAATTGACAGCATTCCACTGAATGGTAAGAGTATGTATCAGCTTTGAAGACAGTATGTCTAATGAACTATGAGTGTTCATGGCATGCATGACCATACGCCACTATTAGATAGCTGTACACACTAATTCTCAGAATACCTTTAGACAAAATACAAGGGCAAGAACGAGGAAGGTTCGCAAGTTAACAAGGTGATTAGAAGTATTGGTTTACACAAAAGAAACATATTCATAAACTTATTGTGTGGCCTATACTGAAGCTGGGCAGTATAACGTTCTACAGCTATCCTAAATTAGACCTACATACATACATACATACATACATACATACATACATACATACATACATACATACATACATACATACATACATAAATACATAACTACATACATACACACATACATACATACATACATACATACATACATACATACATACATACATACACACATACACACATACATACATACGTACATACACACATACATACATACATACATACATACATACATACATAAATACATACACACCTACATACACACATACGCACATACACACATACATACATACACACATACATACATACACACACATACATACATACATACATACATACATACATACATACATACATACGCACGCATGCACGTATGTATATAACTTCTGTCCGGTGCTTATTAAGTTTTCATTTGTATTCTGCTTTCAGTGAAATCCTCTCTCAATAACTGTATT
Source organism: Glandiceps talaboti (assembly GCF_964340395.1). Classification (NCBI taxonomy): domain Eukaryota; kingdom Metazoa; phylum Hemichordata; class Enteropneusta; family Spengelidae; genus Glandiceps; species Glandiceps talaboti. Next base: position 14,905,733 of record NC_135560.1, on the reverse strand, counting down.
CAGAATACATCGTCACTATTTGTTTTACATGTATTTCTTTACGCAGTGGTGGATGTTAATTTCTTCCTTATTTTCCATGATTGGTTTGACGGCAATTCGTATATTTACCAAGCCTCTAAGAACATAATCGTAATTTATCGTGACAGAAAGTCCGTGTTGATCCAAAGTGGAGACTAAATTGAACGACTGACACGTTCACAATTGGTTGGTGTAAGTAATATGGCTAACTAGTTAGTGATGGATTTATATAGACTGAGGATATGCATACTGTAAACAACGAGACGAGACGTGTATGCACCACAACACATGTCTAATAAAGTCCAGACTTCCAAATTATGACTAAAATAAAATAGTTAAAAAAAATATTTAAAATCTAGTAGCGTCACCAAATTCACCGTTATGTTTCATACCATGTGACTGCACAGTAAATTAATATTACCATGATATTGCATTGAACTCACTGTTAAGTAATTACTGTTTTTATCATTCCTCTTCCCCTAATATATATGCCACGATGCAGTAATACCAAATGGAGCGTGTACATTGTCTAGAACGGAAATTACGAAGCAATTGTGACGTAATGATAGTTAATGATTTTGAGAACATTGTGCCCAACACAAAGCGATACTGCAGCGTTTCATGTCACATTCAGTGAACCCCGGTGATCGGTGTGTTTGAAAAGCAATGCACCATAGATCTGCAACACGAAAGCTTGTTGCTGGTCCTGTTGAAATCATTACTGAAATCTGCAGGTTCACAAGGTGTTTTCTTGGAAATCGTCACTCTAAAGTGTTCCAATAGAATTATCACAGTATCTGATGGTGCAATTTATTGATTTACAAACAAGGACTTTGCATCATATGCTTCACTTTATTTTTCAAGTAGGAAGCTATGATAAAATCGTTTTACAAATCCAAAATCCAAAATAAATACCAAATCCTCATCTATATATATGTATATGGTCACTTTAACAAGATCATGACAATTGTAGTTATCTGTAATTCTGACAGACTGGAATATGCCAATAGGAAAGTAAATGTTTACATTAGTAGGTGATTTAATTATCAAAACCGAACATTTTGCTAGGCTTCTGGAAATAAACGATTACTTTGTTTACCAAAGATTAACTATTCATCTCTGGTTTGCTCACAGTGAGCCTTCAATAAATAAGACTATGTATTAGTTTAAAAGTAATATTGTCAGATTGAATAATGGCTCCACACAGAGAGATTATAATTCATCTCGTTCGCTTTTCTAGATTGTACAACCCGCGGAAAAAAACACACCAGTCTGAGTGCGTTTTCTTGAATGACGTGATGAGTCACGGAAAGACTTAAACAAATACAAAATCAGGTAAAAAACAATACAACTAATACAAAACAACAGGGGTGCCTCTCATATGGGTTCACACGACGTTTGTATCAGTTTATTTATATCATTCTGTGGACGTTACAATGTTACAGTAACATTCGTACTCAACGGTATAACGTGTAACGTTCTATCATATCAGTAAACAGAATTATAATATCGGGGGTTATCGTGTTATTTATGCTTTTATACGTTACCAACATACACTACTTATATTGTATGTCTGTAGCATGATAGCACTATCTCACACTGCTTACTACAAACAACTAAACGCTCCGGTGTGTTTTGGTGGCATGTATGTAACGAATACTGTTATGGAGTTTTTCTATCCAGAAATGACCGACCAAATGGTGAACAAAGAATAACGTATGACAAAGTACTCACCAAATCTATAATCTGCTGTAAGGTCAAACCTAATTGCACCACTATAGGATCAGTATCGTTAATTACTGGGCGTACCAGATTATTGTAATCAGTCAACAGTTTATCCAACAATCGTCGCTCATGACTACCCTGCAAAGAACCTGGTTTGAGAAAGGAACAAATGCCCAACATTAGATTCAACATGGAGTCCGATGAGGAATCATGTAAAATTAGTTTAAAAGTGCTCAAATTTATCTAATCGTGGATTAAAGTTGGCATGTCAATGAGACTGCATATGTATTTGTTATTTGTAATTAATAAAACACCTTCACTCTGTTTTTCTACTATGTTGTGAAAAGTGATCAATTATGCCTGGGTAACAAGTATTCACTCCATCGCATCCAGTCCGTGCAGGCACCTCTCTGTTCCCCATATCTGGTAAGACCATTGCATAAATTGTTTGACTACTTATAATCACTTGCAAATGTGGTTACAATTACAAATTGTTGTTTACCGAGATTATTTACTATTCATTTCCTGTGCGTACAGTAACAAACCCTTTACACAGTGTTTGGTCGCAAAGTATGGCGTTAAAAACACGGACTTGCTCGAAGTTGTTTCAAATATTTTATATCAAAACTAAATACCCATTTGTCACCCATATGGCCATATAAGTTTACTGATGTATCATTGTTGAAATACTATACGGTTTTAACTAAAAGCTATCTCTTTTTACATGTCAATAACCATAACATTCCCATAACATCAACCAAGATTTGATATTAATTTTGACTCATTTCATGCACCTCTCTGACCCCATCACAGAATAAGTGCATCAGTCTTGTCGCAAAGGCATGGTTGTTAATCACGTTGCTATTAATTCTTGTACAATTTCCACACAGGAGGTGTACTTCATTATGATAGCGAATAACTCCATTTAAGAAAGTGCTGCCCCTTCACTCTGAGGGAAGCTCTCTCTCTCTCTCTCTCTCTCTCTCTCTCTCTCTCTCTCTCTCTCTCTCTCTCTCTCTCTCTCTCTCTCTCTCTCTCTCTCTCTCTCTCTCTCTCTCTCTCTCTCTCTCTCTCTCTCTCTCTCTCTCTCTAAACCAACGTATCTCTAGACAACTGAACTATCTATGCATCTATCCTATCTAGTATGTATGTATGTATGTATGTATGTATGTATGTATGTATGTATGTATGTATGTATGTATGTATGTATCTATCTATCTAAAATAGTATCTATCTATCTATCTATCTATCTATCTATCTATCTATCTATCTGTCTGTCTGTCTGTCTGTCTGTCTGTCTGTCTGTCTGTCTGTGTCTGTCTGGCTATCTATCTATCCATCTATCTATCTATCTAGCTATCTATCAAACTAACTATCTAACAATCTATATATATTTATGGCTGTCTGGCTGGCTGTCACAAAATAGAACAGATAAATAGTGATAGTACACGGTGACGTTTTTCAGAAACGATATTTGAAAACGTCCAAAATGAGGCTCCTGGTCAGTTGTAATCACATTTCGTCAAACTTGCTAAGTTATCGAGTAATTGTGTTCCTCCGATATCACCCACAAAGTAACTTTGATGAAAGGCGTAATCGTTTACATGTGGGGAATGTTCAGGTGTTTCGTCAAATTGTATTAACGGCTTCAAAGTTTATTATTTTCTTTATTCACTCTACATCTTTTAAAGAGAGATTACTATGACAACGGTGATAACTCAGCAGACTTTTCGATAGTTGTTTTGGTGGTTTTTTTTTAATTAATTCTTTTGAGACACATGTCCAGTTTATATCTGTCAAAAATGACTAATTAAAACTGAATAGAAGTGGGTTACGGTTCGATACCACTAGAATCACAATTGTGACTGATTAAACGTGTTCACACTAGTGGGATCAAGAAACAATCTCACTACGAATTTTGACAGGTAGCTAATTATGAAATTCATGTCAACTAAGTACAACAGCTGTCAGGCTTCTTCCAGCAATTTTGTATTAATGTACTGAAAAGTTTACGTGAAATTTTCTTTTGTCTTCTGTCTGTTTGAATTTGTGAAATTGCCATAATATTACGCGTTCACACTCTTTGAATTCTCTTCCTTTCTCTCATTGCTTTCTGTCTCTATGTGCACTTCTTTCTCGTCCTTTTATTCTTTCGCTTTTCATTATTTCTTCTTTTCTTTTCTACACTCACGCACTCCACTCGCTAGCTCGCTTGCCTGTTCACTTATGACTGACTGACTGACTGACTCACTCACTCACTCACTCACTCACTCACTCACTCACTCTCTCAACGACTCATTGACTAACTCACTACTGACTCACCAATTGACTGACTAATTAACTGACTGACTGACTGACTAATTAACTGACTGACTGACTGACTGACTGACTGACTGACTCACTTTTTACGTTATTTACTTTGTAATTATTTCTTTTTATTTTAAGATCTAAAGATGTTAACTTTTATTACTAATATTGTTTCACGCCTGTACTCGCAGTATAAATTAGCAGGCAGATTGTGCAGGCAAAGCGCCAAACAAAGTTCCTAGCGCTTAATTGTTATATGAAGTCACGAAAGTCAAATTAAATTCAGATATTTCCAAATTAAAAGTGTCTGTAATAGGCAATAGATGTGTCTAAAATTGACATCTGGTGGTGCTAACATTTATTAAGATGACCGTGGCATTAACAACTGGCTCGGATTTACTGTAGGAGAACAACAAAGATTTATGTGACTTAAGTTATTGAAATGTATATAAAGATGTAGTTAACTTGTTATACTCAGACGGACGCAATAATGAATGCTTTTCACTAAGGTAGTGTAATGATTCAAAAACAGAGTTGCAATATTGTAAAGTCCATTCACAAACTGAATTTGAATAAGCCTACGGTTAATAACATTGCCAACCTTTAGCAACTTTTCAAACACAGCTTGTTCTGTTTTGTTTACTGACTTCAGCTCTGCGGTGTCTTTTGATGTTTTTAAATCTGAATAGGTGTCTCCAAGAGTTAGAGGAAGATTTCATGTTCCTAGACAACACATGTCAGCGTGAACAGAAAAGAATGAAATGTTTTCATCATTGAAAAAAAAATTATATTATTTAGTCATTTCTGGCAATAATCAAATGACAGTATATTGTGTATACGCATGCGCATGCAAAGAACATGATAATTCGTTGCAAACCCTGCAGCAGAAAATAGAATTCTGTCCTCAAATAGTTTACATCATTTCGTAATGATGTACAATACTCCATATTAAATGGTTTATAGTCACTCGGGAATTCAAACAACTGTGTTCATATCTCTGGAAGTTAGCCAGGAATTTAGATTTAGCCACTGGCAATGTGATTTATGCAAAGTATAAGTTAATGACTATATTCACCAGACGTGTCGCCAATTGATTTGTCGCTACTTTCATAGATTAATTGAATAATGAATTAAGCCAGCTGGATGGAGTTTATTTGATGCTTGTATACTTCACTAAGCCAGAGTTAGAAATTGTTACTATTCATCTTCCGTCTTTATTGAGGAGATTTATTCTGTGATCTTACATAATCGAAATCAAATTTATCTGAATCGGCTAGATTGAAATTATAATTATTATTTTTAAAAGAGTGACAAATGGCATTGTAGCACGACTGATTTTATATGAAATCCACACTTATAACGTGTTTCTTTGTTTTCAACAATACTTATTTTAAACTTGACAGTCACTCTAACATTCCTCAAGTATCATTGAAATTGACCCAGTAGCTTTTGACTTCGCGTCTTGAAATCAGCTTCTTGGCCCTAGTATATTTTGACTTCCTTTCCCTATGTCGTCTAATAAACGTGCACATGTATGAATATATATTTTACCATAATTATTTCTCCATCAGAATATACTCTTGACATACGGATCCTGTCAAAAACGCCTCTCCAACTCGTAGTGACATGGCCTATTTTGTCACTGATGTAGATTAGATGCATGTTTTGAGATGTCTAACAACCGACATGAAGGGAATGCATAACCACGTTTTGCATTCAGAGCATGTGTAGAATGTGAATGACGACTTTAGTCTGTTTACTCTATCATTCTTTTGGAAGTGCCAAACTGTATAAGAAATCATGGATATATAACTATATTAATCAGACTGACTATATTGCACACTTTAAATGCACGTTGAGGGTTTTCCTTTAACCCGTTGCATTTCTAGTCATTTTTACCCACTCAAAGAAAAAGAATTTATTCAATTAGTTGTTTACTGGAAGATTTTCATGGATCTAATATCCCATGTATATATTACAACGAGTAAGAAATGAAGTAACGCTGGATTCCTTTAGCAAACTGCTAAAATCAATTCCCAAAGACTAATTTAATCCTCTCAGCAGGTGGAAATAATTACGTCAAATGTGATCATACAGCGGAATATCTAGATATATATTTCCTAAGTAGGACAACAGTTATGTGTAATGCAGACGGTATTATTGTGCAATTAATACGAGGTTCTCATTAAAAATATTTTGAAAATTAGTATAAATTTTATTTCGGGTTATAAGTCCAGTGATCAGTAAAAATATCATATTTATCGAATACCGCGTTTCAGGTGTTGAAATATTGGCTTCATAAAATAATACATTGCGATTGCGTAAGTGTTGTCTATTAACTATTCTATTCTATATTATGGTACGCTGTGTGGCCTTAAAGTGACACAGTCTGATTTTGTAAGCTTTTCACTAAAACCCAGCTTGCACCCCTTTAATGAATCGAATTGGCAGAAGGTCGTCTAATGGAAATAGCTGGTACAAAATAACAGGTCGTGTACCCAAAGTGTTGTATTCAAAGATACAAGTTTGCCCACCCATGTATTTGGAAACAAATAGATCCCAAACTACAAATAATTGCGATCGTATTTTAAAATTATATACTGCGATTTGTACCACTAGTTGATAACATTATTTTCCAATAAAAGTTGCCTGAAGACAGTTTGGTCATAAAATTGGAAACGTTGTTCATATCGAACTAGCAATTATTAAATTTCGATAAAATTGCTAAAATTAAATTTGCAACTACACACGAAAATTGACTAGCGCATCTCGTCATATCCAGGAATCATATCAAATAGTACTTAAACAAGGCATTATGATTAAAATGATATAACGACCATGATATGATCAATTTTCCCTCATCGTCAATATGTATAATTTTACAGCCTCATTCTGTGTTATTATTAATATTGTTTTCATATTTCACCAACATTAAGAGATGTCGTTACCTCCGAGTCCTGAATAATTTACTGATATCCATCTTTTCTGCTGGGATTCAACACATTCCATATCAGCAATGTAACCTTTGACCGACTAATAGAAATTACACTATCAACTGTAGCTGAAATATACATAATTTACTTCATATCCCAGATTACAATGTGTTACGTCCAATTAATAGAAACCATAGTCTGTATTTTCGTAATACCAATTTTTGCAAAATATCGACCTACCATTGACAAATATCATTTATCATTGTTTAAAATTAACAAGTCTTCGAATCAGAAACAGCACCTTTGATATATAATATGTAGACATTGGAAAGCGAAGCACATTGTCCACGTAATAATATGAATTATTTGTTGTAATGACATCTACATAATCATTGCAAGAACATATTTCATTGAGAAATATAAACTTGTAAGACATATGGTTAAGGTCAAATTTCAAAGTGACTGTCCCAATACATTATCTCTGGCGTTATGGGCTTTAAAAATGAGGTATTGTACACAAGCGGTTTTATTTGTGTTGTATTGTCATATAGTTGTACTTGATTGATCACGCTCGTATTTTACATTATGTTTCATTAATCCCAAGAGTTTTTGGTGTTACCATAACCATTTTTTTTAATATACAAGGCCTTGTATTGTACCACTGATGTACGAGTATGGACATTATTAATGCATTTTCCACAGTAGGCCTAATCCTGTAGTAGCCACTTGGGTTTAATTAATGTATTTACGATGTGAAAGAAATGTGGATTTTTACAGTCAGTGTCTGTGATATTGGATCAAATTTGATCATACGACAACACGTAAATTAATACAGAAATCTATTTGGAGTATGGCAGCTAGGTTTGAATCAAATCTACTTATTTCAAATATTCTAATGTGACCAGATGGATGAATTGAGGGACAGACACACAGATGGACGAAGTCCATTCATTCTGAAAGGAGCAGCCTGGAGGTATTCCTCGGACGCCAAAATACGTGACAGGAGTTTCTGTTCTACAGTCACTGTACATGTGATACTTTTTCGTTGGATGTATACAGCTGTCTAAGTAAGCATAAATGATACATGTACATGATGAAAAACGGATATTAGCAAGTGCCGTTAACGTTTCCCTTTATCTTTTACATGTTGCTTGTGTTGGTTATAATTTACAATCGGACTGAATGGATTCTACTGTCACATCACAGTTGTAAATCATCGTTCGTCTGAATATATCCGACAGCGTGATATATAATAACGAAAAGTTCGACAATAATTCAAAACTCTATTATACAACATACCATATTTCATAATATCATTACCATTATATTTTATATGAATTATGTTTTGTGTTTCATTTCTATCGTATTGATTGATCAGTGCCACTTGCCAGATGTCCTAAAGAACAGATGTCCCTATTTATCAAGTACAATACATACCATTTTACATAACCTTTCGCAATTTATAAAACTGGAGAGCTGGAGAGCATAATTTGATTTCATTTTGAAGGGTTTGAGAGTGATTCGTTTGTCGTCAGAATATATAAAACACTTAGCCACGTACGTATAAAATAGCTCACTAGGTCTGTTGTCAAGAACATCGAATGAGAAATTAAAAGACTGTCTTCCCTTAGAATTAATAGAAAATTTGACATTTCTGTTTGAAATGTCATATTTTGAAATAGTCTTATAACACAAATGACATGTTTCGATTACCAAGACGTCATTTGAAGGAGTAACACAAAGTTAAAGTTTAGCTTTCATGATGGAAAAAAATCATATTTCCAAATGACAGGCGTATAACTAAGCGGTTGGTTAGACCTTGTCTTCACATGATATGGTTTTCTATTTTCCAATATTGTACGAGCAACCGTCATTTTGTTTTTTCGCTTAATACAGTTTCTGGCATTGCATTTAAGACGTGTGCAGTCTGTGAAGTCACACATCGATTTACATGTAATTTTTAATGAATGATTTGATTTAATAGCGTTTCATGTGGTGTCCGTTGAATTTAATACGTCATGCTTAAATGATAATTGGGGATTGTGTTAATGAAATATAATGGGGTGGCTTTATCAAAGTTTCACAACCTTTTTCTATCGACAGTGTGAAGAGAATCATGAGGCGAAATGTGACAGAGTGAGTTGTATGATGCTTCTGTTTTTTTCCAGCATCATATACTTTCTAAGAACGGTCTAAATAAGGAAATGCCAAAGGACATTTCTGTCAAAAATTATCATACTTTCCCATAATCAACTTCCGATTTCTTTGAAAGAAGTGAACAAGAAAAAAATTGACAGCCATCATAAAGACACTTTTAAAACAAACACGTCGCATAACCAATTTTGATTTCAAATTCTTCATGTTCTTTCCAAATTACGTGACTCGGTAAATTCATAATATAATGTTGACTGCTATATTTTCAAGGGATTTATTGTTATCGGAATAGACAAATGGACTATTTTGTTTGGGCCTAATTTAAATTGATTTAGGAAGGTGTGCATAATACTTTGAGTATGAAGCAGTTTCCTTGGGATCTTAGAGGAAAATATATAAAAGTCAATTTTGAATGGTTATGTAGTATTTCACACTATACATTTACATCATTCAGTGTTTTATGATAGGGTTTTACTATAGTCTTATGTCACCTGGGAAAACACTTGATCACACAAACAGGAAAGTGTTACACTTGTGTACACTTAAATATCAATTATTAAAACACAGAATGCATGCATATTTCAACATTTCACTCTTGGAGGAAGTCATCTCTCGTCAATAATACTTATTGCTACAATCTTGCTATCATGACAAACATTCACATTACTTTTAATTTAGGGACGAGACCAACTGTTCTACAGTAAATGTAGTATAAAAGACTGAATTCGTTTACTTAGCATTCGAACCATTCTGATTAAAATCCGACGTAGTACACTGCGCGATTTCTTTCTGGCTGTTATGTGTACTGTCATTTGTTCTATTCTTTTGTCAGCGCTCCTTACACACATCAGACAACACCATCACCATAGAAATGCATACCGAACTAATAAACCAGTCCGTATATATAGCTGTTAAATCCGACGTTTCGAATAAATATTCTTTTTCAAAGGAAAAATTGGCGAGTCAGAGAAATGCCAGGTGAAAACCCGAACATTTCTAAATATAATCAAATCACCATCACCATAGGCGTTCGCGTACCAAATCTAAGCGCTGAGTGAATTCACTCAACCAATGAAAACAAGTAATGCGCGCGCCGAAACATACGGGTACAGTACTTCAGAGCGCTCTGTTCGAAAAGAGCACGAGCAGAGAGTGCAGACAACGAAGTTATCGTTATTGTTTGGTCGTTCTCTTTTTTTTCAGTTTCGAACCTTGAGTGTTATATTGTAAGACGGATTCAGGTTGCTACTCGTAAATACGAGATTTGGTACGGGAACGCCCATGGTGTTGTGTCTGACATGTCAGGTGTATGTAACGAACGCTCACAAAAGAGCAAACGACAATAAACATAACAGCCAATTAAAAAAGAAATCGCACAGTGTGCTCTACGTCGAATTTTAATCAGATCACCTCAGACCACCACCCTCCTCAACCCCCTGCTAACTTAATTGTCCAAATTGACAATTGTTTCAGACAGCACAATAATTTTAAATCAGTATGTACTAGTATGTAGTGGTATGAATATAAAGCCAGAATGTAGTGAGGTAACCGTAGCAGGAATTCTTCCATTTCTCGATTTGACTTTCTTTTCTTTCTTTTTTTTTGAATTATCTGTATTTATGGTTACAAAACAGATTCTGTTACATGTAAAATCGTTTTTGTAGAATAAGAATTAATTTTTCTCCCACCCCCACCCCTCCCAAACTAAATTTTATTTTATTTTTTATTTTACGTTGAACTATTGATCTCCCTCCTAGATAATTTGCAACTGTTATAGTAAAAGCACATAATGCTATCACTTTCAGTTGTATGTTACGGTCCAAGTGATTTACATGTATCTCCTTTTATTGACTTTATCAAATTCAATCAAAATTTGGTCATCATTACATTTTTAAAGATAAAATCCGCTGTAATCATTTTTTCGGTTCGTCGTTTATGGGAAGGCAATATTGTACAATTTCATGGGTATTTACTTTGGAAATGTGTTTGAGTTAACGTCGTCAGTCGAGTAATAATATGACGTAATTCGTTACAACTGGGATTAGCCTATTATACCACAGGCATTAATATTCGTGCGAATCCTATTCAAAATGTGATCTAGGGATTTATACAAGTACATAAAATCACTATACAACAGAGTAGTAAAGCCTTACAAATGACACTGTAATGTTTGCAGTTATTTTGCTGTTATTTGCCGAATTGAATTTTTTTTTTCTGAAAAAACTTAAAAAGAAAAGAAAAATATAATACGTGATACACACACAATAAAAACCTGGATTATAACACTATATACGATGTTTTGATGAGCTGGTACATGACAAAGTAGCACCTCTTATCCTTACGGCGTTCTGTTTAATTTCGAAAACGTTGTTTTTTGTAAATAGAGTTTCGTGCTTCTTTCGCCAAATTATATAATACATATGCTAGAGTGCTCTTGAATATTCAATTGTTGTGGCTTTCTCACGGTACACTAAACATAATAATCCTAGTAGTGAAATATCGATGATATCAGCTGATGTGAAATTATGAAAGGAGTTTGACACGTTGTTCTTTAAAGTACATTGCGGTGGCGATCCCGTTGGGTTTATTCTAAAAACTGGGTTTCCATTCATCCGAATATGATATTATTATTATTACTATTATTATATATCATTAAATAGAAATGGTGAATAACAGAATTTGAAGTATCGGTTAGTCTGAGAGTAGTAGAATCGATTACAGGTGTTGAAAAGGTGTCAAAAGCACGTATTCTGGTCATAATACTATTTGTTTTTATTGCTACATGTAGATATATTGTAACAGTAGATTTGTAATGAATAAATATGCATTACTGGGCTTGGGAAGGATATTATTATACTACAATATATGCTATCTTGAATGTATTACAGCAAGTCAGTCACTCTGAATTTTTCAAATCCAATGAATAAACTCATTATAAAGCAATGACAGATAACACAAGGTGCAAAGATATAATTAAATTGGTGCCAAAGTATTCATTTATAATACCACAAAAACATTTACATATATTCACGCTTAATCATGTTTATGATATTAATAACGATTACAAAACAACGCCGACAAAAGGGGTGAACAGGTGTGATATGTCGCGTCACATGCAAACCTTACGTGTTTTACGGTGGAGTGTGAAAACACACGTACCTTTAGGATAGAAGAAGACCACTAAAATAGACAGAAACAATCGACTCCAAGGTGAAATCATAATGTGCAGATTCCAGGACTATTTCGTCAGTTTCTGAAAGACAATCAAATGTATGAGGTTATTCCACAGTTTGTTCAAAGTCAGCGAGTCTTGTCGCCCAGCTATCTCAATCCTGGATATGATTAACTAGTTATTTTAGATATATATATATATATATATATATATATATATATCATGCTTACATGACATTCCCTGTTGTCGTGATAATGACATGGTTAGACGAGAACCAAAGTAAATAGCTAAGGCGGCCAGTCAATCAGACGCGTCACCCACACCACACGTTCACTACGAGTAGAAAGATTGCTTGTGTAAATACTCAGCGACCCGGGTGGTACTATAATAGCATTTGGAAAACTCCTTAACATTATTGAATTTCGTAGTTTGCTCGCGGTGGACGTGTGTCGATGTCCATGAAGATGTATCAGGTTTAGCTATTGCGTTACCACCAATGGACAATTAAAGAACATAGCTAGGGAGACCAATGGTTTGTGTTTCATTTGATCCAAAATAGGTGTAGGTAAGATATTTTAATTAAGACCTTTGCCATCGCAAGTACCAATGATACAACAAGATGTCTGGGTATTCGTAACTAAATTAAAATGTCAAACCTCAGAATCCCATTTCCAGTTAATTTCCTCCAGTTACTTTGTTTGTTACCAAATTGATCTGAAGAGCTTTAAATCAACTTTTAAACTACGTTTTTATTTTATCTAATGACTGAAATAATATTTGAACCACTGAGTTTCCTACTAGAGGATACAGGGCGTTAATGCCAGAGGCTATTACTATACGACGTAGTTTCAATCTCCTGCTGAGGCTCTTAACTACATTTAGCAGTAGTAGTAGTAGTAGTAGTAGTAGTAGTAGTAGTAGTAGTAGTAGTAGTAGTAGTGTGTTACTGGTTCGGTTTCTTCTGGCGAGATGAATCGATAGTTTTGCTACCGATGTGATAAAGGTGAATAGATGTAGGGTTCTTTTGTTGGCGAAAGTGTTGTTTTTCTTGGCTGGTGGATTGATGATAAAACTTGCCGCGCTCATTGGAGTGGTCCCGGTGTTCGTTGTAAGGTTTGATGCAATTTTGGTTACATAACTGAGCAAATGTTGGATGCGTTGACATTCCAGAAAAGCGTGGAAGAGAGAATCACTGGTTTCACAAAGTGGACAGTTTGAGTTGGGTCGAAATCCAGCATTATGGAGAAAAGTGCCTGTTGTGTAGGCTCCGTGGATAATTCGCCATTGCAGGTCTCCTTCTTTTTGTATTGTTGGTGGGTAGTAACAAGCCTTAAAGTTTGGTTTTGTTGAATCTGGTAAACTAAGAATGTCTCTCCAAACAGTGTCCAGTCTGGTCGGTGATTTGTTGACATGTAGTACCATGATGAGGTATTTGTATATTGCTCCCTTTTCGAGTTTATAAAAGGCCAGATTAAGATCGACTGAGTGATGAAGTTCAAAAGTATAGTGCATATTTGCGTTGTTCTCGCTGGGTGTGTAGTTTACTAGGTTGTTTCGAATAATGTCTTTCAATTTCGGAGGTATTGATTGCTGGGCGGTTTTGATTGTGAGGTCGAGGACGCGTTCAGATCGGATGTTCACCCTGTCCTTAAGGTCATTTGAGGTGAACCAGCGACGGTGATGAATGTCAATGAGGTCTCCTATTGTTGTGATACCGGCGTCTACGAAGTGGGTCAGTGAGTAAGGCGTTGAACGAGTTGGATGTGGTAACAGTTGGTTGTAGAAGAGTGGTTCTTGCAGAATATGCGTCATATTTTCGGGTTCCCCTTTTCTTATCTTGCTTGTTGTGTTCCAGCAGTGTAGCAGCTCGCCGTAGAAAGCGGGTAAGTGGGTTGTTTGATAGTTGTTTCCAGTCGTAAGAAACAGTTGTTTTGTGTACTTTAGATTGTCCACTTTGCCGAGGAAATACTCCATAAACGAGAAACATGGATGAAGGTTGTCTTGGTATAGATACCTCTGGATATGACTAAGTCGTAGTGCGGTAAGGCGGGTTGCTAGGTTTACAAGTCCTTGGCCACCTTTATCGCAGGGAAGACATAAAGTTTCTAGCGGGATCCAATGTCGACCTTGCCATACAAAGCGAAGAAATAATGTTTGGAGGTAAGAAATGGTTGCTTTACTTGGAGTAGTACATGTCAGTCTGTGAATAAGTTTTGATGCGAAAATCTGGTTAATAATTAGAACCCTGTCACGATACGACATACCTGGTGCATACGATGTCCACTTTTTAATTTTATTTTCAATGGTGCATGTTAATTCGGTCCAGTTCTTTTGGGTGTATTTTTCGTCGTTGCCCTGATGTACGCCAAGAAGTTTAAGTCCGTTTGTGTTCCATTTTAAACCAAGGGGGTTGTCAGTTCGATGTCGCCAGCTCCCTGCCCATAATCCTTCCGATTTTTGGTAGTTTACTTTAGCGTTTGATGCTTGTTCATAGACAGACAGACATGTTTTCAGTTTAACGAAGTCTTCATCTTTGGTTTGAAATATTTCGACATCGTCGGCATATGCTGAGAGGTATGACGTGTGTCTTGGAATTGTGGGTATTTTTTGTCCTGTAATGCGGCTAGTATTTCTTATTTTGTGGAGGAGTGGTTCGAGGGAGATGATGTATAACTGTCCTGAGAGGGAGCACCCTTGTCTTACTCCGCGTTTAATGTTCAAAGGGGCAGTTAATGTGTCGTTTATGCGAATGAGGGACTGTATATCGGTGTACAATGTCTTGATGAAATTTATGAAACGTGTGCCAAAGCCAAATGATTCCAGGGTCTGTTGCAGGTAACCGTGATGAACTCTGTCGAATGCCTTTTCTTGATCAAGGGCAACGATTCCTAGTGAAGAATTAGTTTCATTTGCTAGGGATATACTGTCACGGAGTAGATGAATATTGTCAAAAATTGTGCGTTGTGGAATGGAGCATGTTTGATCTTCGTGGATAATTGTTGATAGTACAGTACGGAGTCGAATGGAGAGGGTTTTTGCAAGAATCTTGTAATCGCTGCAAAGCAAACTTATTGGTCTCCAGTTTTTAACGTTCGAGTTATCTCCCGGTTTTGGGTGCAAACTTATGACCGCCTTTTTGCATGATAGTGGAAGTTGGCCTGTTTCCATGGATTTGATGAAGACGCTGTGTAGATCTTTGCCTATGAGTGGCCAGAATGTTTTGTAGAAATCATTAGGCAGTCCATCTATTCCTGGGGAGCGATCCGTTGATAATTGGGTGACTGCATATGTAAATTCTTCGTATGTAATTTCGTTGTCCAGGTATTTTCTATTGTCGTCGTTAAGTTGTGGTAAATTATTTAGAATGATTTCCTGAGATGTGTTATCAACTGGTTCTGGCGTGTACAGTTTTTGATAAAAGTTGTAAATGATGTCACGAATTTCTTTAGGATCTTCGGTGATTGTATTATCTGTTCGTTTGAGATGTAGAATTGATCTCATTTTGCCTTTTTCTTTTTCGAGCGCGAAGAGGAAATTCTTATTCGATGACTGACTGTTGTTAAGGAAGGTGTGGCGGGAACGTACAGCTGCGCCCCGAGTTTCAATGTTTATGAGTTCAATTAGCAGTCTTTTCTTTTCATTGTATTCATTAATGAGTTCTTCATTGCTATTCATTGTTTTTTCAAGGTGTTGAATGTCTTGTTCTAACTCTGTTATTCGTAGTTTGCGATCACTGCGTTTAGATGCACAGTATTGTTGAGTGAGAAGTTTTATCTTTAATTTTCCAAGATCCCACCAAGTGCAAAGGTCCAAAAAAATATTGGAGGTCATAAGTTTGCACCCAAAACCGGGAGATAACTCGAACGTTAAAAACTGGAGACCAATAAGTTTGCTTTGCAGCGATTACAAGATTCTTGCAAAAACCCTCTCCATTCGACTCCGTAGTAGTAGTAGTAGTAGTAGTAGTAGTAGTAGCATTAGCAGCAGTAGTAGTAGCAGCAGCAGCAGTAGTAGAAGTAGTATTAGTAATAGTAGTAGTAGTAGCAGCAGTAGTAGTAGTAGTAGTAGTAGTAGTAGTAGTAGTAGTAGTAGTAGTTTTGAAAATGAACTTTATTACAATGTTTTAAAATATTGACATAACAGTGTACAGGTAGAGAATGAAATTGAAGTTTAACATTTGAGAATATTGGTAAAAATTTATACAAGATTTGAAATTCAACAAGAACAAATGGTGATTCAGTCATGGAAATTGATTTTCAACTGGTATAAGTCGCAGCTGCATCATCAGCCTCCGGATGTTACAAGAGTTGGTTCCACGTCTATTCAGGCTGGCTGTTTCAGTCTTTCAGTATAACAGTCAGACCTAACGGGAAAGATCAAATAGCAAGGTTGCTAGAAAGTGGTTAATGTGTTTGTATGTCCTCCATCGAGCTCACCGCCGAACTCCAAGGACGGAGAACGCGCAAAGAGTACGCTGCCCAAAACGGGAGCTCGACAACGACCATTGAACTAACAAAATGTTGGTATTCTGTGTGCGAGTACAAGGGCAAAGGACTCAGTAAAGGACACGGACACAAAATTGTGGATGGCTTTATTGATAAAATATGGGAAAGGAAAACATTTCAGCGTGCCGTAGCAATATTTACAGGCACGCTGAGGAGAAAGCAATCAGGCACGATAAAGTTAAATCAGTATTTCTAATTCATTCGTTGGTGAAAGTTTGCAGAGAATTTCGTTCTGTGACCAAGTGTCGGAAAATCTATCAAGCTGGCGAACGAGGTTGAAGTATGCAAATTCAGTTTTTAGACGGGTGGCGATTTTATCTTTGAAGATTGTTTTTGGATCAGTATGCGGGATGTTTTCGCGTTTGTTTCGACGGCATAAATGAATGGACATTTTTGCTGTACAGATTAAATAAATGAAAAGATCCCGTTCTCGTTTCGAGTTGAACTTATTTGACTTTTTAGGCGGGTTCAGAATGAACCACCAGGGTGGTATTTTGGGTTTTGTTGGGAATGTTCTCGTGAGTGAGTTGAGGAAGGCTAAGAGGGGTTGGATGTGGTGGCATTCAAAGAAGATGTGTAGAAGCGAGTCTTTTTCCGAACAGAATAGACAATTTCTTTCTCGACTCACGCCGATTTCAGTTAGGAAATTTTCACTCGCATATGCACCGTGCATGATGCGCCAAAGAAGGTCGCCTTCGTATAATGTGACAAGAGGTGAGTAACAGGCTTTGAAGTTCGGTTTACTATTCTCGGGAATATTAAGGACATCGCGCCAGACTGTATCTAATCCTTCAGGTGACCGGTTTATGTGTTGTGCCTGTATTAAGTGTTTGTAGATGGCCCCCTTTTCGAATTTGTATAAAGGAAAGTTGAGGTCATCGGAGACGTGGAGTTCAAAGCTGTAGTGTGTATTTTCAATCATGTTCACATTTCTACTATGTAAGTACTTGTTGATTGTGTTCATCCAATCTGTGGGGATGGCTTTGTGGATTGTATCTAGGGTAAGTTGAAGGATGCGTTGGGAGCGAATATTGATTCTATCAGTAATATCAGGTACCGTAAGTAAGGCTTTGTGGTCAGCGTTGAGAAGATCTCGGATTTTTGTCAGTCCAGCAGAAATCAAATGTTCAAGTCTAAATGGCTCTTTTCTGAGTGGATGGAGAATTTGGTGATTACAAAAGAGTGGTTCGTTGAGAATTTCGAAGATGTTCGTTTTGTCAAGCTTACGGACTTTTTTAGTGTTTCTCCAACGCTTGAGAAGATCGATGTAGAAGGGAGGCATATTGTTGAGATTCATGCTCAGTTCAGTAGTAAGGAGTCCCTTGGTGTATCCTAAATTTCCAACTTTACTGAGGTAAAAATCAATCATTTGGAAACAAGGGTGTTTAGAGTCTAAATAAAGATAGCGTTGAATCAATTGGATGCGAAGTGCAGTTATTCTACTTTGTAAGTGAATCAAGTTTTGGCCGCCTTTATCAAGTGGGAGGTACAATGTGTCAGATGATATCCAATGTTTTCCGTTCCAAAAAAAGTTGAGAAATAAGCGTTGGAGATATGTGATAGTGTATTCGGGCGGAGTAAGAGCAGTGAGAGGGAAAAGTGTTTTGGATGCGATTAACTGGTTGATAATTATAGCGCGCCCCCTATAGGACATTTTAGGGGCAAAGTGAGACCAGTTTTCAAGTTTGTTTTCAATTTTTTGAGTGAGATGTTTCCAATTCTCGTCGATGTACGATTCAGTATTGCCAAGTAAAATACCAAGGAGTTTCAGGCCTTTGTTGTTCCACTCGATGTTAAGGGGGTTATCGTGACGTTCACGCCAGGAGCCGCACCACAAACCCTTTGATTTACTGAAGTTGATCTTGGCATTGGATGCTTGTTGGTAAATAACTAGTGAGTGATTGAGTTCATTTAAGTCTTCGTCGCGAGTAATAAAAACCTCGACATCGTCTGCGTATGCAGAAAGTTTACATTTGTTGTTGTGTGAGTTTGGAATGTCTAAACCTGTTATTTTACTCTTAGTTCTGATGTGGTGTAGAAGGGGTTCAATGGCAATGACGTAAAGTTGCCCAGAAAGTGAACAGCCTTGTCTAATTCCCCTGGCAAAATCAATTGGCGAAGTTAGGGTATCGTTCACTCGAATTAAAGATTGTGCTTCGTTATAGATTAAATGAATCAAGTCAACAAATTTATTTCCAAAACCGAACGAGCGTAAAGTGTCAAAAAGATATTGATGATTGACACGGTCAAAGGCCTTTTCTTGGTCAAGTGCCAGTATACCAAGTGGGATGTTGTTTTCATTGGCCATGGTGATACTGTCGCGTAACAGAGAAATGTTGTCATGAATTTGACGGGTAGGGATACTACAACTTTGGTCATGATGGATGATAGAACTTATCACGTTCCTGAGACGGAGAGAGAGTGTCTTTGTCAGTATTTTGTAGTCACTGCAGAGAAGACTTATGGGACGCCAGTTTTTCAGTAAATTTGTATTGCCTGTTTTAGGAATGAGCGTAGTCACGGCACGCTTACACGAGTTTGGTAGGATGCCTTGATTTATTGATGCCATCATAACTTCATGGTAATCGTTTCCAAGTACTGACCAAAAGGTTTTATAAAACTCGTTTGGGATACCATCAATGCCAGGTGTGCGGTCGTTCGGGAGAAGTTTTAATGCGTTTGTCATTTCTTCGAGTGTAATTTCACTGTCAAGGAAATCGCGGTCAAATTCGTTAATTTGAGGAAGGTTATTAAGAATTTCAGAGGTAGAAGTCAGATCAGTGGGTTCGGGGGTGTAAAGTTCTTCGTAAAATTGACGAATCGTTTTTCTGATTTTGGTCGGATCTTCAGTTATTGTATTGTCATTTCCGTTTTGAAGTTGGATGATAGATTTTCTTGTTCTCTTTTGTTCGTTAAGTTTGTATATAACATTGTCAGGAGCATCTGAGTTATTAAGATATTTGTGTCTGTTCCGAATACCTGCGTGTTTGTTTTCCTGATTAGTCAAATTGGTGAGCAGAGTCTTTTTCTCCTGATATACTTTTTCAACGGCTGAGTTGTAGCCATGGTTACTGAGCTGACTTTCAAGAGCAGCTATTTCGGTTTCAAGGTTATGTTTGTCGGTTTTGTTTTGGTTCACTTTATTATTACAGTATTGTTGGCTGAGTTGCTTGATTTTTTGTTTTCCAATGTCCCACCAAAGTTGAAGATTTGGATAACTGTCCTTCTGTTTATCCCAGTTTTTCCAGAAATTAAAAATAATCCCCTTGTAGTTTTCCTCCTCAAGGATAGAGGTATTAAGGGTCCAAACTGGGTTCCGATTTTTGACACTTTTTAGGGATACTGAAAGGGTGACAAGTGAGTGGTCCGAAAAGGCCAAGGAGGAGTTCAGGATTGAACACTTTTTGATACGGTTGATATAATGTTTATTCACAAAAATTTTGTCAAGTCGCGCATGCGCATTGTCGTGATCGCGATGCCATGTATAGTTAAGTGATGCTGGATGTTGGTTTCTCCATGCGTCAACAAGTTTAAAGCGTCGGGTTAAATTTGTGAGTAAGTTTGACGTTCTGATATCTGGCTCGGACCCCCGGTTACGATCTATCCGGGGGTCAGTTGTACAATTGAAGTCCCCTCCCAAGTAGATTGGGTCGTCAGAGTCTTTAATGGAATTTAAATGTTGTTCAAGGATTGTAAAACACTC
This sequence comes from Glandiceps talaboti, assembly GCF_964340395.1. Classification (NCBI taxonomy): domain Eukaryota; kingdom Metazoa; phylum Hemichordata; class Enteropneusta; family Spengelidae; genus Glandiceps; species Glandiceps talaboti. Next base: position 14,885,216 of record NC_135560.1, on the reverse strand, counting down.
CAGGCGTTCAGTTACGTCAGTTGGTGCGTAAATGTTTATTATATGAATACGGAGGTCATTTATCATTACATTGGTAGAGAGAAGGTGGCCTGGAAGGAGATCACGTTTGGTTAGAATATTAACTTTAGTATTTGGAGAAAACAAAATTGAGATACCGCCGCGGTTGACCGAACCATGGGAAAATAGGCCTCTGCCTCGCCAAACTAGTTGCCAAGTTGTTTCGTCAGTGGGGGTTGTGTGTGTTTCCTGAAGTAAATGGAAATCTGCCCGTGAGTTATTTTTCAAATATTCGAACACCTGGTATCTTTTAAAGGAGTCGCGACAACCTCTAACGTTGAGTGTTGTACATGTTAAGCCTGTCATAATGGCTAACAATAAAAATAGATATCGTTGTGTATGCATGTTGTGTGTAGTGAAGTTTAATGTGTTCAGTTGTTCTTAGTTTTATATCCGGTTGTCTTGATGTAGTGTAGTACCTTTGTTCTAATTTTGTGGATTCTAGCTTTTTGCGATGTAGTGAGTGCTTGTGTTGAACGGTAATGTTTGAAAGCGTGGGTCAAGATTTTGAGGTTTGGACAGAACTGTTTGCATTTTTCTATGATTTTTTTTGAGTGCATGGTTTCACTTAGAAATTCTCTGATAGAGTCTGTAGATGGTCCTTGTTGACTTTCATTTAATAGGGACACATCTGACATTTCCGATGAGATGGATTCTATCTCATCTTCGTTGGTGTCTTCATTGACATAATTAAAGTTTGGCTCAGTTTGTGACATTTGGGTTTCTGGTACTATAAAAAGGTCTTGTGAATCCGAATTATAGTCTAGGTCGTTTGATACCTCTCCACTTTGTAACAATCGCCCAGAAAGGTCAATTGAAATTGGTGGTGTGGCTGAGGAAGAGGAGGACGCAATGTCCGAAGGGATTGAGGGAGCGCTGGAGGAGGGTGAAGGAGGGGTTCGTACCCTCTCTTCTTCATTAGAATCGACATTGTTTGACTTAGTATTCGGAAGTTTTGGAGTAGTGTTGCTGTCATTTTGTTGGATATCGTTGTCTTTGATTTCTGTTTGTATATTGTCAGTACCAACAGTATCGGTTTCGTTCATTTGTTGTGTGTCGTTTTCACGTTCTATTTGTATAGTAGTAATCTTCTCCTTTGTCTTTGTACTGGCTGAGTTGTCTGTTTCGTCGATCGGTACGTCATCTGTTGTATTGTCAGTTTCATCGTCCATGTGTATAGTTGTGTTATCAGGTGTGTCTTTACCCGTGTCTTCGTTTGCATTTTGTCTTTCAGGTGTTCTTTGAGTGGTATTTACATTTGTTTCGTCGTTATTGTTGGTTTGTGTCTCGTTATTTTCGATGTTGTCCTGTCGGGTGTCATTGTTTGTGTTTGGGCATTGGCGTTGGAAATGCCCAACCATGTTGCATTTGAAACATCTTGGTTCGTCAGTTGAAAGATATATTCTGTATGTTCTACCTTCTAATGATACGTGAAACATACCTTGTAAGTCCTGACTTTCAATTCCCTCGTGTGGTATAATATGCACCTGACGACGGAATGATTTTACATGTCGCAACCTTTCAAGTTTGCAACCGAGTGGAATGGGTTTCATTGGGCTGACAATTTTACCGTATTGTGTAATTGCTCCCTCAAGTATGGCTTGAGGAATGTAAGGTGGTACGCCTGAGAGGATAAGTTTTGTGGAAGGTTTAACGAGTGGTTCGGCATGAGCCCAACATCCGTCGATGTCTATACCGATGCTACATACTGTCCCGACCCAAGAGACAGAGTTTACAAAAACCACAACAGCCCCATTTGCTCTTGAGGCTGCAATAACGTTTTCAGGACCAGTTATCTCGGCAACTTGTTTGACATATTCTTCAGGTTTTACACCCTCGAAAGATTGAAATCGTATCCCATGTTTTTGGGTCATGTCACGGAACACATCACGGCCATGCCCCGTGATGTTAGCGGCCATCTTGGTTACGCCTACCGTAACCCAGATCGGGCCAGCAAAAAGGCTTTAAAAAGCAGAAAACCGGGAACAAATTACAAAAATAAACTTACAAAGAGGTAGTTTGATGTCCTACCAAGACAAACGATGTGTAAATTCCGATAGATGGTCACCAGGAGCCTTGATTTCGAAGGATTTCGGGAGCACCTTTTCACTACGTCCACTCGGCTTAGTAGTAGTAGTAGTAGTAGTAGTAGTAGTAGTAGCATTAGCAGCAGTAGTAGTAGCAGCAGCAGCAGTAGTAGAAGTAGTATTAGTAATAGTAGTAGTAGTAGCAGCAGTAGTAGTAGTAGTTTTGAAAATGAACTTTATTACAATGTTTTAAAATATTGACATAACAGTGTACAGGTAGAGAATGAAATTGAAGTTTAACATTTGAGAATATTGGTAAAAATTTATACAAGATTTGAAATTCAACAAGAACAAATGGTGATTCAGTCATGGAAATTGATTTTCAACTGGTATAAGTCGCAGCTGCATCATCAGCCTCCGGATGTTACAAGAGTTGGTTCCACGTCTATTCAGGCTGGCTGTTTCAGTCTTTCAGTATAACAGTCAGACCTAACGGGAAAGATCAAATAGCAAGGTTGCTAGAAAGTGGTTAATGTGTTTGTATGTCCTCCATCGAGCTCACCGCCGAACTCCAAGGACGGAGAACGCGCAAAGAGTACGCTGCCCAAAACGGGAGCTCGACAACGACCATTGAACTAACAAAATGTTGGTATTCTGTGTGCGAGTACAAGGGCAAAGGACTCAGTAAAGGACACGGACACAAAATTGTGGATGGCTTTATTGATAAAATATGGGAAAGGAAAACATTTCAGCGTGCCGTAGCAATATTTACAGGCACGCTGAGGAGAAAGCAATCAGGCACGATAAAGTTAAATCAGTATTTCTAATTCATTCGTTGGTGAAAGTTTGCAGAGAATTTCGTTCTGTGACCAAGTGTCGGAAAATCTATCAAGCTGGCGAACGAGGTTGAAGTATGCAAATTCAGTTTTTAGACGGGTGGCGATTTTATCTTTGAAGATTGTTTTTGGATCAGTATGCGGGATGTTTTCGCGTTTGTTTCGACGGCATAAATGAATGGACATTTTTGCTGTACAGATTAAATAAATGAAAAGATCCCGTTCTCGTTTCGAGTTGAACTTATTTGACTTTTTAGGCGGGTTCAGAATGAACCACCAGGGTGGTATTTTGGGTTTTGTTGGGAATGTTCTCGTGAGTGAGTTGAGGAAGGCTAAGAGGGGTTGGATGTGGTGGCATTCAAAGAAGATGTGTAGAAGCGAGTCTTTTTCCGAACAGAATAGACAATTTCTTTCTCGACTCACGCCGATTTCAGTTAGGAAATTTTCACTCGCATATGCACCGTGCATGATGCGCCAAAGAAGGTCGCCTTCGTATAATGTGACAAGAGGTGAGTAACAGGCTTTGAAGTTCGGTTTACTATTCTCGGGAATATTAAGGACATCGCGCCAGACTGTATCTAATCCTTCAGGTGACCGGTTTATGTGTTGTGCCTGTATTAAGTGTTTGTAGATGGCCCCCTTTTCGAATTTGTATAAAGGAAAGTTGAGGTCATCGGAGACGTGGAGTTCAAAGCTGTAGTGTGTATTTTCAATCATGTTCACATTTCTACTATGTAAGTACTTGTTGATTGTGTTCATCCAATCTGTGGGGATGGCTTTGTGGATTGTATCTAGGGTAAGTTGAAGGATGCGTTGGGAGCGAATATTGATTCTATCAGTAATATCAGGTACCGTAAGTAAGGCTTTGTGGTCAGCGTTGAGAAGATCTCGGATTTTTGTCAGTCCAGCAGAAATCAAATGTTCAAGTCTAAATGGCTCTTTTCTGAGTGGATGGAGAATTTGGTGATTACAAAAGAGTGGTTCGTTGAGAATTTCGAAGATGTTCGTTTTGTCAAGCTTACGGACTTTTTTAGTGTTTCTCCAACGCTTGAGAAGATCGATGTAGAAGGGAGGCATATTGTTGAGATTCATGCTCAGTTCAGTAGTAAGGAGTCCCTTGGTGTATCCTAAATTTCCAACTTTACTGAGGTAAAAATCAATCATTTGGAACCAAGGGTGTTTAGAGTCTAAATAAAGATAGCGTTGAATCAATTGGATGCGAAGTGCAGTTATTCTACTTTGTAAGTGAATCAAGTTTTGGCCGCCTTTATCAAGTGGGAGGTACAATGTGTCAGATGATATCCAATGTTTTCCGTTCCAAAAAAAGTTGAGAAATAAGCGTTGGAGATATGTGATAGTGTATTCGGGCGGAGTAAGAGCAGTGAGAGGGAAAAGTGTTTTGGATGCGATTAACTGGTTGATAATTATAGCGCGCCCCCTATAGGACATTTTAGGGGCAAAGTGAGACCAGTTTTCAAGTTTGTTTTCAATTTTTTGAGTGAGATGTTTCCAATTCTCGTCGATGTACGATTCAGTATTGCCAAGTAAAATACCAAGGAGTTTCAGGCCTTTGTTGTTCCACTCGATGTTAAGGGGGTTATCGTGACGTTCACGCCAGGAGCCGCACCACAAACCCTTTGATTTACTGAAGTTGATCTTGGCATTGGATGCTTGTTGGTAAATAACTAGTGAGTGATTGAGTTCATTTAAGTCTTCGTCGCGAGTAATAAAAACCTCGACATCGTCTGCGTATGCAGAAAGTTTACATTTGTTGTTGTGTGAGTTTGGAATGTCTAAACCTGTTATTTTACTCTTAGTTCTGATGTGGTGTAGAAGGGGTTCAATGGCAATGACGTAAAGTTGCCCAGAAAGTGAACAGCCTTGTCTAATTCCCCTGGCAAAATCAATTGGCGAAGTTAGGGTATCGTTCACTCGAATTAAAGATTGTGCTTCGTTATAGATTAAATGAATCAAGTCAACAAATTTATTTCCAAAACCGAACGAGCGTAAAGTGTCAAAAAGATATTGATGATTGACACGGTCAAAGGCCTTTTCTTGGTCAAGTGCCAGTATACCAAGTGGGATGTTGTTTTCATTGGCCATGGTGATACTGTCGCGTAACAGAGAAATGTTGTCATGAATTTGACGGGTAGGGATACTACAACTTTGGTCATGATGGATGATAGAACTTATCACGTTCCTGAGACGGAGAGAGAGTGTCTTTGTCAGTATTTTGTAGTCACTGCAGAGAAGACTTATGGGACGCCAGTTTTTCAGTAAATTTGTATTGCCTGTTTTAGGAATGAGCGTAGTCACGGCACGCTTACACGAGTTTGGTAGGATGCCTTGATTTATTGATGCCATCATAACTTCATGGTAATCGTTTCCAAGTACTGACCAAAAGGTTTTATAAAACTCGTTTGGGATACCATCAATGCCAGGTGTGCGGTCGTTCGGGAGAAGTTTTAATGCGTTTGTCATTTCTTCGAGTGTAATTTCACTGTCAAGGAAATCGCGGTCAAATTCGTTAATTTGAGGAAGGTTATTAAGAATTTCAGAGGTAGAAGTCAGATCAGTGGGTTCGGGGGTGTAAAGTTCTTCGTAAAATTGACGAATCGTTTTTCTGATTTTGGTCGGATCTTCAGTTATTGTATTGTCATTTCCGTTTTGAAGTTGGATGATAGATTTTCTTGTTCTCTTTTGTTCGTTAAGTTTGTATATAACATTGTCAGGAGCATCTGAGTTATTAAGATATTTGTGTCTGTTCCGAATACCTGCGTGTTTGTTTTCCTGATTAGTCAAATTGGTGAGCAGAGTCTTTTTCTCCTGATATACTTTTTCAACGGCTGAGTTGTAGCCATGGTTACTGAGCTGACTTTCAAGAGCAGCTATTTCGGTTTCAAGGTTATGTTTGTCGGTTTTGTTTTGGTTCACTTTATTATTACAGTATTGTTGGCTGAGTTGCTTGATTTTTTGTTTTCCAATGTCCCACCAAAGTTGAAGATTTGGATAACTGTCCTTCTGTTTATCCCAGTTTTTCCAGAAATTAAAAATAATCCCCTTGTAGTTTTCCTCCTCAAGGATAGAGGTATTAAGGGTCCAAACTGGGTTCCGATTTTTGACACTTTTTAGGGATACTGAAAGGGTGACAAGTGAGTGGTCCGAAAAGGCCAAGGAGGAGTTCAGGATTGAACACTTTTTGATACGGTTGATATAATGTTTATTCACAAAAATTTTGTCAAGTCGCGCATGCGCATTGTCGTGATCGCGATGCCATGTATAGTTAAGTGATGCTGGATGTTGGTTTCTCCATGCGTCAACAAGTTTAAAGCGTCGGGTTAAATTTGTGAGTAAGTTTGACGTTCTGATATCTGGCTCGGACCCCCGGTTACGATCTATCCGGGGGTCAGTTGTACAATTGAAGTCCCCTCCCAAGTAGATTGGGTCGTCAGAGTCTTTAATGGAATTTAAATGTTGTTCAAGGATTGTAAAACACTCCAGGCGTTCAGTTGCGTCAGTTGGTGCGTAAATGTTTATTATATGAATACGGAGGTCATTTATCATTACATTGGTAGAGAGAAGGTGGCCTGGAAGGAGATCACGTTTGGTTAGAATATTAACTTTAGTATTTGGAGAAAACAAAATTGAGATACCGCCGCGGTTGACCGAACCATGGGAAAATAGGCCTCTGCCTCGCCAAACTAGTTGCCAAGTTGTTTCGTCAGTGGGGGTTGTGTGTGTTTCCTGAAGTAAATGGAAATCTGCCCGTGAGTTATTTTTCAAATATTCGAACACCTGGTATCTTTTAAAGGAGTCGCGACAACCTCTAACGTTGAGTGTTGTACATGTTAAGCCTGTCATAATGGCTAACAATAAAAATAGATATCGTTGTGTATGCATGTTGTGTGTAGTGAAGTTTAATGTGTTCAGTTGTTCTTAGTTTTATATCCGGTTGTCTTGATGTAGTGTAGTACCTTTGTTCTAATTTTGTGGATTCTAGCTTTTTGCGATGTAGTGAGTGCTTGTGTTGAACGGTAATGTTTGAAAGCGTGGGTCAAGATTTTGAGGTTTGGACAGAACTGTTTGCATTTTTCTATGATTTTTTTTGAGTGCATGGTTTCACTTAGAAATTCTCTGATAGAGTCTGTAGATGGTCCTTGTTGACTTTCATTTAATAGGGACACATCTGACATTTCCGATGAGATGGATTCTATCTCATCTTCGTTGGTGTCTTCATTGACATAATTAAAGTTTGGCTCAGTTTGTGACATTTGGGTTTCTGGTACTATAAAAAGGTCTTGTGAATCCGAATTATAGTCTAGGTCGTTTGATACCTCTCCACTTTGTAACAATCGCCCAGAAAGGTCAATTGAAATTGGTGGTGTGGCTGAGGAAGAGGAGGACGCAATGTCCGAAGGGATTGAGGGAGCGCTGGAGGAGGGTGAAGGAGGGGTTCGTACCCTCTCTTCTTCATTAGAATCGACATTGTTTGACTTAGTATTCGGAAGTTTTGGAGTAGTGTTGCTGTCATTTTGTTGGATATCGTTGTCTTTGATTTCTGTTTGTATATTGTCAGTACCAACAGTATCGGTTTCGTTCATTTGTTGTGTGTCGTTTTCACGTTCTATTTGTATAGTAGTAATCTTCTCCTTTGTCTTTGTACTGGCTGAGTTGTCTGTTTCGTCGATCGGTACGTCATCTGTTGTATTGTCAGTTTCATCGTCCATGTGTATAGTTGTGTTATCAGGTGTGTCTTTACCCGTGTCTTCGTTTGCATTTTGTCTTTCAGGTGTTCTTTGAGTGGTATTTACATTTGTTTCGTCGTTATTGTTGGTTTGTGTCTCGTTATTTTCGATGTTGTCCTGTCGGGTGTCATTGTTTGTGTTTGGGCATTGGCGTTGGAAATGCCCAACCATGTTGCATTTGAAACATCTTGGTTCGTCAGTTGAAAGATATATTCTGTATGTTCTACCTTCTAATGATACGTGAAACATACCTTGTAAGTCCTGACTTTCAATTCCCTCGTGTGGTATAATATGCACCTGACGACGGAATGATTTTACATGTCGCAACCTTTCAAGTTTGCAACCGAGTGGAATGGGTTTCATTGGGCTGACAATTTTACCGTATTGTGTAATTGCTCCCTCAAGTATGGCTTGAGGAATGTAAGGTGGTACGCCTGAGAGGATAAGTTTTGTGGAAGGTTTAACGAGTGGTTCGGCATGAGCCCAACATCCGTCGATGTCTATACCGATGCTACATACTGTCCCGACCCAAGAGACAGAGTTTACAAAAACCACAACAGCCCCATTTGCTCTTGAGGCTGCAATAACGTTTTCAGGACCAGTTATCTCGGCAACTTGTTTGACATATTCTTCAGGTTTTACACCCTCGAAAGATTGAAATCGTATCCCATGTTTTTGGGTCATGTCACGGAACACATCACGGCCATGCCCCGTGATGTTAGCGGCCATCTTGGTTACGCCTACCGTAACCCAGATCGGGCCAGCAAAAAGGCTTTAAAAAGCAGAAAACCGGGAACAAATTACAAAAATAAACTTACAAAGAGGTAGTTTGATGTCCTACCAAGACAAACGATGTGTAAATTCCGATAGATGGTCACCAGGAGCCTTGATTTCGAAGGATTTCGGGAGCACCTTTTCACTACGTCCACTCGGCTTAGTAGTAGTAGTAGTAGTAGTAGTAGTAGTAGTAGCAGCAGTAGTAGTAGTAGTAGTAGTAGTAGTAGTAGTATAACTATAATTATTATAATGAGGAGGAGGAGGAGGGGGAGGAGCAGCACCAGTATTATTATTAGTATTATTATTATTATTATTATTATTATTAGTAGTAGTAGTAGTAGTAGTAGTAGTAGTAGTAGTAGTAGTAGTAGTAGTAGTATAACTATAATTATTATAATGACATAATATGTCGACCTGTCCCTTCGCACTTGAACATGTCCAATATCATGTGTCACCTCTGTACATGATTGGAACGAAGTCAGATGCACTTGAATACTCTGTGGTATACAATATTGTCCTGTTTGTGAATTTGACCTTGCATATATATATATATATATATATATATATATATATATATATATATATATATATATATATATATATATATATATATATATATATATATATATATATATATATATATATATATTACCACGTACAATTATTTTCGTGGCCTTCCATTTTCACCTCAGTCTCCTGCAGCTGTAAAGTTTGGTCATTCCTGCGTATCTATCCATAATCATAGTGACCTTTGTGCAAAGTTTGAATCAACGTAGCCATTGCATGTCAGAGATATGACTGTCCGCAGAGGTACGCACGCACGCACACACGCAGGTACACAGAGATAGACAGGTTGACCTCACGCCATTCATATAGCCCCCTACTGACTTCGTCTGTCAGACCAATAAACGTGTGTGCTTTCTAATTGGAAATCAATTGAAGTTAAACGTTGATGACTAAACTCTTTCTAGCTCACAACTTTCTGTTTAATCACAAAAATAATGAGTTTTCACACAAAATATTGATAGTGTCATATTCTATTACGATTCGGGTCTCTGTTTTGCTGCTACCTTCATTTCACGTTTTGTGTGAATTTCAAAAAAGGTCACCGACCCCACTCACTACTCTGCATTCTTAAAGAGCGAAGAGGGTGTTTATACGTCTGTATAATCCTCTATATACGTCAATAAATTGATAGCTTTACATGCTTCCCATCAAAACAGTTTGGAAGTTCTGAGTTCGCGTCACACATGAGACTTACAGCATTCAATGAGCAGAAAACATCACAGGATGCATAAATCAATAAGACTGTATCTGTTATTGACGCTGAATAACACAGATTATTTACGTAAAGTACTGTCTACTTCATCCTTAAAAGGTATCTCAACACTGCAACTTCAATCCTTATATTAATGATGTTAACCGTAATAATATTAATATGCGTTACGATTAAGATTTGGAGAATTAAATCAAGAAGAAGAAGAAGAAGAAGAAGAAGAAGAAGAAGAAGAAGAAGAAGAAGAAGAAGAAGAAGAAGAAGAAGAAGAAGAAGAAGAAGAAGAAGAAGAAGAAGAAGAAGAAGAAGAAGAAGAAGAAGAAGAAGAAGAAGAAGAAGAAGAAGAAGAAGAAGAAGAAGAAGAAGCGTAGTCATCATCATCGTCTTCGACGTCAAACGTCTGACATATAGGAATCTCGAGTGACTATATGTGCTAGTGTGTCAATAAGTTGAGGAGGCAATATGCTAATACCCTCATTAATATGCAAGTCATGCACTAAACAGTATAGTTCATCAGTTTGTTCAATCTTTAATCTGTTAACGTCTATATACTGTGATTATAAATACTTTAAGTTAATTCCAGAAGGAATGACACCATTATTTCACATAGAGTTGACTTTATTTCAATCTAATGCTCGGCTTTCTGTAAACATACTGTCAGTAATTTGCATCTTTGTATAGTTTGATTTGACGTAATTATAAATCTTATTTATGATGTTACAATTTGTTACTTGTCTTGTGGTACAGTGAACAAGAGACAACAAGAATACTGACAGGGACAAATTGTTTTCCTTACTTGAAGTAAAATAAGCCTCAAATCCATCCATTGAAAAGAAATTAAAGTCACCGTACCGTGTCCTACAGAAATATCAGTAGACAAATCATTCGATGAATTGATGAAGTCAGCGAGTCGGAATTGTGTTCGGTGTCACGTAGAGTAGAGTACAATAGAATAGAGTAGAGTAGAGTAGAGTAAAGTAGAGTAGAGTAGAGTAGAGTAGAGTAGAGTAGAGTAGAGTAGAGTAGAGTAGAATAGAATAGAGAAGAGTTGTGTAGAGTAGAGTAGAGTAGAGTAGAGTAGAGTAGAGTAGAGTAGAGTAGAGTAGAGTAGAGTAGAGTAGAGTAGAGTTGAGTAGAGTAGAGTAGAGTACGGTGGGATGGGGTACCAAACAGTCCAGTCCAGCCCAGTACAGTGCAGTGCAGTGCAATGTAGTGCAGTGAAGTGCAGTGCAGTGCAGTACGAGTACGAGTACGGTACAGTACAATACACTACAGTACAGTACAGTGCAGTACAGTAATACCGACAAGTCTATTTAGAGTCTAGTATATAGAAAATATTATAGAGGTAGGTTCTGAACAACTAAAAGAGTACTTATGTAAATCAAATGATTTGAATGAAGGCTATTCTGGTTTACTCTTCTAATAAATGTCTTAGTCCGCATATCATCTCACTGATGTGATTGTGCCAAATAACAAATTGACAAGGGAAATCTGACAGGAATCATACTCACCAAGATTCAGAATGTGTTTGACACCGGTGATGATGGAAGTGTTAGAAAATAAATAAAATCATACTGATATAAAAATATAAAAACTTGATATTTGACCACAATATATAACATTTAAATTGGGTTTAGCCAAACATTGTATAACATGGGGATTTCAGTAAAGGTCAACGCGTTTACAAATACACACACACACACACACACACACACACACACACACACACGCACGCACACACACACACACACACACACACATACATACACACACACATACACACACATACACACACATGCATACACACATGCATAAATACATACATACATACATACATACATACATACATACATACATACATACATACATACATACATGCATACATACATACATACATACATACATGCACACACACATACATACATACATACATACATACATACATACATACATACATACATACATACATACATAACAGTATCTCATTATGCGTTTAAGTTAGTTTGAGTCTTATTGGTATATGTTGCTCAAGTTAATTATGAAGGTATCAGTAGAAAAGCAGAATGAATGAAATTTGAAGATGTAAAATCGTCATACTACCGCTCTTTGAAATAATCAACAATTCACGGTTATACCTCATGTTTTGATACTTGTCTTCTACATCTTAATACGTGTACATAAAGGTTGTAATTAAGTGATACTAGCTACTACACGTCTAGGCATGAATACGTGGACAACTGATGTTTAACTACTAGTGGAAAATTCATTTAGCAACAAAGTCACTACGGAATACAGTACCGCTCCTTAGTCATTAAGAGTTAAAACGTTAGAAGAGAGATTTAGTTTGAATATGTTTGTGCATGTGTTATTTACACCACATTTGGGGATATCATACAGCAATATTAGTTCACCGGATTATTACTCATGTCTCTCCCAAATTAAAGCGTTATATGCCACCTGAATATAACATTATCACTTTTTCCAGAGATCAAAAGGGTAGACAAATTTGTAATGGAAGGTTAGATTTATATCCAGTCTAAGGCTTTTTGTCTATACATATTAAGACTTCAGAAGATATGTCTGACAAGTTCAGACCCCAGGCAAAGAGCACATCGAACGTTTATGTCAAGTCATATGACAAATTATATTTGGTTGCGAGGAAATGTGCATTAGGGCTGTAAAGACTACAGAATTGTATCTATGTGTGGAATCTGAAGATTATATCAAAAAATCGATAATGGCAGCTTTCTAATCGCATCAATATTTCCTAGAAATTTCCTAACTATTATATGCCGATTCCTTTCAATGTAATTAGATTTGGTACTTAACCTTGCTAAATATTCCGGGTATTTGATGACTTTTACGTCAAAAAATATACATTTAATCTTTAGTTCTTGGGATATCAATATTTTCTGAAGAATTAAGGAGATTAAAATTCAAATATAAGTAAGTTTTATTTGTCTTAAACTTATAATTACTATGAAATATCATTTGCGTAATTGGAACGTTTTTGAACATATTTTTTTTGGTGCCATATGTGCTCCAATTTATCAATTGTACCACTCATGAAAACAGACATAGAATGAAGTGGGCCCGGGAAAATCTCTTCTGTTTTCTTTATGCATTTATATCCAAATTTAAAGTAATAAGTCTTTCCTGGAGACAAAAGTCCCAACGTTTGGGTTCATTCATAACAATTTGACTTTTGAGTGGTATACACTACGCTATGTAATAGTAATGCTTACATAGCAATACACTTGCTGTTGTCTGCTGTTGTAGCTGTCTTCTATATAACTTAGGTAAACATGCGTAGACTGTGAAATGCGAGAAATGTCACTACTTTGATATCTGACCTTAAAGATGAACATCAAGGTCAATTGTATATTCAGAATGTTATCTATTTCGCAGCAGAATGCACAATCCAGACAATATGGGATATATATATATATATATATATATATATATATATATATATATATATATATGTATATATATATATATATCATACGTGCATACATAATAATACATAATATTCTCCATTTTATTATATTTGTTTTAAATATTACATAAAGAGTGTGCGACAACAAATGGCCTTACGATCATAAACAATTATTAATATAAACTATATATATATATGTATATATATATATATATATATATATATATATATATATATATATATATATATATATATATATAATTGACAACATATCATATATATGTTTATAATATATATATATACATATACATATATATATATATATATATATATATATATATATATATATATATATATATATATATATATATAATGATAATCTAATCTATTATGTTTATATCCCTTGTATGGCAATAAATGAGACATACTGTAATACTATACAATTACCTTTTCTTCAACTCAGTTAACCTACGACCTAATTTGATAAATAATTCAATGTTGTCAAGGGTAATAATTCAATGTTGTCATGGGTAATATTGATTCTAAAGCAACTAACATTGGTCCATTAAGTGAACACGATGTTGTAATTTGGGCTGATTGTACAAACGATATATCTTATAATTTGTACTGCGCATGCTGTATGTATGTATGTATGTATGTATGTATGTATGTATGTATGTATGTATGTATGTATGTATGTATGTATGTATGTATGAATGTATGTATGTATGTATGTATGTATGTATGTATGTATGTGTGTATGCATGCATGAATGCATGCATGCATGCATGTATATATGTATGTATGTATGTATGTATGTATGTATGCATGTATGTATGTATATATGTATGTATGTATGTATGTATGCATGTATGTATGTATGTATGTATGTATGTATGTATGTATGTATGTATGTATGTATGTATGTATGTTTGTATTTATGTATTTATGTATGTATGTATGTATGTATGTATGTATGTACGTATGTATGTATGTATGTATGTATGTATGTATGTATGTATGTATGTATGTATGTATGTATGTATGTATGTGTGTACGCATGTCAATGTACGTCTTGTTATATTAAAGTGTATTTGTGTCTGTCTGTCTGTCTGTCTGTCTGTCTGTCTGTCTGTCTGTCTGTCTGTCTGTCTGTCTGTCTGCGCTAAGCATGTTTGTATGTGTGTATTGTCGTAATGATTCCAAGCCTTATTAGGTTAACTTTGTATGCAATTATGATATACAAGCTATTTGCTTCTGAATGGTGGAAAGAATATACAAGGTGTGAAGTCTTAATGCATTAAGGTCTGACATTTGATGAATTCAAAATGAACACGTCGTCTAAAGCTGGTAGTTTGTGTCATCATCACATAATGTTAAATGAACGGTCACGCGACCTTTAATGTGTACAAAGGCATTTCCGATATATATCTACATCGACTCAACTACCCTTACAATAATTACTTCTGCAATTGTATTACGATTAACACTGTATATTTTGAACCGCAATGTCCACATTCTTACAACATCAATGCCAAGACTGTATAACCGAAATACAAATTTCAATGTATGAACTCTAGCCAGGTCATTTTAGTACAAACTATGTATATACAGCATGCGCAGTACAAATTATAAGATATGTTCGTCTGATGGTGTCCACTGATATCGTTTATTCACACTGAACCACTCATAAAATAATAACGCTAAAATTTATGATAGAACGTTAGGTAACATCAAACGGTAAAGTTTACATGAAATATGTATCTCATCTGTAGTTATATTGCAATACCTCAGTATATTGTGGTGTTTTGACTTTAAGAAGATGCCCACAATAAATGATACGTGTAATTTTATTGTAAAACAACGTTTTTAGTATGAATTCGAGTCGTATTTGACGTTGTTGGATTGTTGGCAAATTTGCTTAAGTTGCGGCTGTGACGACATGTCATACCAAACATACGACACTTTTAATGACGACGAGTATTTCACGGACAATTACACTTAGCAAGAAATTACGTATGAAGAAAGTGAATATCAAATGAAGTGATCAATGTAACCATAGTGATGCCTGCTATGAAATCCGACGCTTAAAGCTATATCCCTAGCTATATTATTAAAGAGTGACTCAATATTGAGGTACCTTATTCTCGCAAGCCTCAGCTTATTTCTTCCGCTGATGCAACGAAGCGTATACGTGAATCATTGTTGCCATAAAGAGGATAGTGGTCGACGACGATGTTATTTACACCATCTTTAATGACGTTGGATGTGATGCTATAATTTGATGTAATGTGTCATAAATATGCGAACTGGAACTTTAATCGAGAATTATGAGTCTCCTCATTTTTAGGAACTGACGTTTACAATACCTGGCTAATCACCATTTATCCTTCACTAAACGATTTCTCAACATTGATCCATCAACGAAGAAAGTTCATTCTTATAATATCACATTAGATTATTCAACTCATCAAAACAAAACAGGTTCCTATATCGTAATTGTCAATGTCAAAATTCCTGACTTGAAATAACTTTATTCAAAGACTTGTCTTATTTAATTACAACAGGGATACATATTGAAGGATCGATCGATAGGAACATCTAAATAATGCATATACATAGTAAGACAAAGAAATGGTGAATCAAATTGTGGTTCTTTTTTCTAAACATTGAGGTTTTCGTGTCAGCATTACATTGTAACAAAAACAAGCAAGTGCATATACCTGTTTAATACGATGATGCGTTCACGAAGACATTAACATTATCTGGTAATTAAAACCCCGGCAGTTGTTGCCGGGAGACACCGGGAAAGTGGTGATCGACAGGAACAGACTTAATAAAATTCCACTTACCAATTATTTGTTAGGAAACTGAGTCAATGATATGCCCTTTTGTTTATGCAGTCCTCAACTACGGCGTACACACAATTAATAATACTTGAAGCAATCGATAAGTAGACGAATTAGTCTCCCCTGTTAAAAATCTGGTATTGCAAGCTGCCTGTCTTAGCTTATATATGACTGCCTACTTGCTTGTACTACTCAAGATACCTGGCAACGATCACAATTTAAAAAGTATATAAAAACGCTTCCCTGTAGAGGGCGCAATGACAGTCTTTTTTTTTGTTCAAAAGATGGACAGCAACATATGACATGCCTTTATGATAAATTGGATTTATTGAAAAAGTGCAGCGTGACTTTTATTCGCCCTCCTGCTAACTAATCTATGTATGCATGGCATGAGTCGTCACAAATCCTTCATGACACCCGATGAAATAAAATAAAGTAAGTCGCATAACTAGACTATGGCGTGTCTTTAACCTTTTTGGCTCCAACAGTTCGGCTGCTGGTCAGGAGAATTTAACCATAAGTGTTCCACCGTCAAGACCTGTCATCCTTCGGACAGCTGTGTCCTTCATCCCGACATGCTTGGATTACAGCAAACAACGATAGCAATTTTGTCTATCGGTAGAATTGGATTAAAAGATATCACAATATCAATCTTCTTTGTCACGGCATACGACGATGCCCTATGAATTGGATAGAGTTACCGCAAGGAGCATATTGTCTATGATGACACACACACATAAGTCACAGTTTGTAATGTTGTTCAGATCACATCTTGCTTCACTTGAGTAACCACTTCCGCTACCATTAAATCACCACCACTAGTACTATCATTGCGACAGTCTTGAAAATCGCCTTCGCCATTTAAAATATCAACTCTTAAAAATAAGAGCGGCAACACTCAGAGACTTTAACGCGCGATCAACACCTTCTGATCTATTTTTATTCCACTACATTTTTTGATACTTTGCTAACAAAAATTCAGCACTTCAAAAACATTGGGGAACAATTATTATGTTTGGCAGTATTTTCACTAGTAAAGCGTAGCTTTTAAAAGAGATAACCACAACTTGAAAATTTGGTGTATCACATTTGCTAAAAATAAACCCTAAAAATAGGTCAGGTGTTAACACTGTCTCATAGATTATGTCTTAAACTCTCCTGTTACATGATTGAGGTTTTTACATTTCCGTATGAATATCAACTATTTTCAAACAAACTCAATATGCATTGCGTATTACCTGTACGTATAAATAAATCATTGTGTTCATGTGTAGTAAATTATATTTTTAAAATGTGTTAGTTACACCTACTTCAGAAATGCTGTTACAGTACCCATTTTGACAAGAAAAATTCAAATTTCAAATTTCGTAATATCCATCAAATGCACTGCAGTTTTGGAATAGGGAATAAAGTAAGTCTCGGATCTAACCCTGGATGTCATCTCATTTGATTTTCTTACTTAAAGTAGAAAATTATGTAGAAATTGTACTGGTCATGGAGAAGACTAGCTAGATTCGCTGGAAGTATTTCCATCACATCAGATAACAATTATGTATTTCTTTTGTATTGATTTTGTATATTTGTATTATATGTATGTTCTTTGAAAGTTTAGCTTATTTTTGTTATCTCAGTGGTGAAATAAATTTCATTCATTCATTCATGCATTCATTCATTCATCCATCCATCCATCCATTCATTGATTGATTGATTGATTGATTGATTCATTCATTCATTCGATCATAAAGTAAGATTTAGTAAAATACAAGGATCTGGAAATAACTTATCAAAGATGTGTGTTTTTTTAAGTTTCAAAGCATAAGTGTCTAGTCTGACCATACAAAAGCTGTGGTTGTTTTTTCTGAAATTAAATATCCCTATGCTAGTAGTCTTCTAATGCCAATATTCTATAATGCCGTATTTTACGTTTTCTGCGTTACAAAGTACAAAATAACTTGCACTGTCTAGTCGGCCGGTTGTATTTATCCTGGTACGAGTAACCGTCAACGACGGATTAAAAGGAATTACATCGAACTTCAAGGTCATTGGCAAGGTCATAGCAATGCATTACAGAATCTTAATTCACACATTGTTTAATGAATTCCAAATAAATCAAGCGAGAATAATAGGGTTTTCATTACTTCATATTCATCTGATATCATATGAAATTAGCTATATGTTATTAAGCCTAAGTTACAAGAAGGACAGCCAAATATACAAACTTTGACCTTCAGTCAATAAACATCCTTCTGATGCAACACAATTCATAACCTTACAACACTTGTAAATTATATCAGTTATTCATGTTACATGGTGAAATATTTCGTTTAAATCGGACAATCCATCTGAAGGCCTGTCAAATAATGATCAAAGTATCAATTTACATGTCCATATATTGTTAGACATTGTTCGATGTAAGTAATACTTCGTCCTGAAGTGTTTTTGTATTGAGAGTACGGTTTTCGTTATATAGGGTCAGACAATTTGACTTGGTTACAGGTGTCAGCTCTTCAAGATATCATAACTTCGGCATGAAAAGTACAATGTGGCTGAAAGATTAAACTATCGGTCGTCGCCACAGAAATACATCATGATAAAACCTTCAGAAGAGATTCGCATATTCCTATTCCACGTGTGCCCTTACTAACTGATTATGACATGCAACAGCGACATAATGTCCCGAGGTCTCGTCTGTTCAATCCATTTTGTAGTCTTTGATGGCGACCACACATCGCCGTCATCTGTTTTCGAGTTGTCCAAAAACATACATGTCGAACTTTCAGTAACACATCAACCATGTATGCACCGCGCGGCGCTTTAGCTGGCAGTTTCATCTTAGATATGTAAAACCGTTCCATTATATCAAAGTAAGTCAATTGAGATTCTTAAGGCAACAATTGTTACGTTATATATATATGTATGGAAGATCAGAAATGAATTCTTACTGGTCTCACCTACCCTACTTCTCCAATTTGTAATATTGGACATTCACGTTCACATCTTTGGCAACATTGTGTATTTACACAGTGCACACACCATTTGTGTAGTTGTACATTCACATCGCGTCCTCCTGATAGAATGTGACACCTTTATCGTCTCCCTAAACTTTAAAAGTGCACTGGAAGCAATCATCGTAAACTGTTATGCCCTTGAACACAAGGTAAAACATTCTGGTACAGTGCACTACTTTTAATATCTGTTTCCACTTTTTTGCACCAGTTTTATTAAATCGCTGTCATGTGTTAAGCCATATTTCATTTAAAATTGACTTTTCGAGGTGACCTTAAACAGAAAAAGACGGTGAGGATGACGACATGGCTACGGCAAACCTACGGCCGTGTTTTGTAAAAGCTCTGGTAGATCGATTTCTCGTACATACTTATACTATTTGTTGTACATCTGCGGCAACTGAGTAAACCTTTCATCAATTCGCTTCTGATGTGTCAGTGATGTCATTTCTGTATGTTGTGTCATCTCATGAATCTAAAAATAACACCGTACCGTATAAAAAGCTGATGATTGCATATATATATATATGACCAACATTGGACTTTGGTATATTTAGTTCCTGTTGCTATGTAAGCACGGTCACGTTTCCTTTCATGCATACATGTATTATACCATTGAATGAAAACAGAAGTAGCTA
Organism: Glandiceps talaboti; assembly: GCF_964340395.1. Classification (NCBI taxonomy): domain Eukaryota; kingdom Metazoa; phylum Hemichordata; class Enteropneusta; family Spengelidae; genus Glandiceps; species Glandiceps talaboti. The sequence goes on along the minus strand of NC_135560.1, from coordinate 14,865,567 downwards.
AACAAACACATCGGTTTGGAATGGGCGGTGAAAATCGATCCTTGCAATAAGGACACTCAGTTAGTCTGGAATGAATGAATTAATGTAAGTTTTCTGTACACTTTGTCGACTTTTATTCACCTTAAGATTGAAGGCTTGAAATTTATTTTCAAAGTTATCACTTTCACATTACCCATGAAAGTGGAAACTGGTGGTTTGAGGCCTGCAGATAAACAAACAAACAAACAAACAAACATACATACATAAATAAATACATAAATAAATAAATAAATAAATACATACATACATACATACATACATACATACATACATACATACATACATACATACATACATACATACATACATACATACATACATACATACATATTATTATTATTATTATTATTATTATTATGCATTGATGAACATTGTCGATTTCCGCGTTACAAAGAGCTTTCTTCAACCTTGAGTTGACAAGCAAATGACGCGTTCTAGTGTTTGTACTTTTCCTAGTCATATCCCAGTGGATATGATGTCTCATGTCGGCGTACACTAGATATACTCGCATATAGGGTCCTCTCTTGTAACCTAATAAGTAAATTCCGAGGTGTTCAAACAATCATCAAATAAACTCTATGGGCTCACTGAATGATGTAGTTACAAATTATACGTAACCATATATTATTGGGTGCTATAGTTGTACCGTACTTCGATTTTATTAGATTTAAGATATTAAATTAATAGTCTTTTAAGTTAGACATCTCCCACAGGCACCTTATTTTATCACCATATATTAAGAAAAACCATTCACATAGTGGCAACAGATTGCAAATTTGATCTGCAATGGCTACCTTTTCAATATAGAGTAAATACCTCGAGGCAGATGTTTGACAGTGAAGACTATACAATGTACATGCATACATCGTAAATGTCAAACTAACAAACAAAATATTTTTTTTCTAAACCATTGTATACTAGTAGCACCCAGTTTTACGCAGGACGTTCCGTCTACCAGAACAATATTCCATAGTAGTACTGGTTTAAAAAATACATCAATGCATACATTGTATATTATCAGATGTTCTAAGCGCATGCGCGAGCTTTTAGACCTTGCGAATAAACAATATACAAAAATTCCCACATTTGGAAGTATCATGTAATAGAATTTAATACTGTTTCTCTATTAAGGTCCATCCAAGGTTACGTGCAACCTGTTTCACGTCAAAAACACACAACTTAGGGTAATTACTTTTGAAACAGCGTCACAAGTATGTCTGACTGCCTTGTCAAGAGTGTTTTGATTAAATAACGTGACATGGTACAGACTCTCGTGTCATATTGTCTTAGTCATTCCTTACCACTCCAGGCACCAAACGTGATATTAACTGATTAAGAAAATCAACTTGCCAAGATGTAAATCTCACACACCTGTTCAACATTTCAACTTAGTACTGTAAAACATGGGCTAGGACTATATATACATCTATCACAAGTGATATCAATATATCACAAGAATACAAACAAATGCCACAAGACAGACGTTAAGCTATGTAAGAATACTTCGGATTCAAAAAATCAACAGTCTTAAAGAGCCATGATTCAGTCCCAAGGCTTTTTTGTGGATTAGACATGACATTTTTTGGCGGTGTGTTCTGAGCTAACGTTTTCTATATAATAGCTCTATCAGGGTGGTCTTACTGAATACTATGTTTCTCTATGCATCTATACATTTCTTCATGCTGGTGAAATTAAAAAAAAAATCGACGCCCTCCACGGCAGGGTTATAAAGAAAATTACAACATCTTTTATTGTCAGATGGCAAAGTTTCCTTTCCATTTTAATTGTCATTTCTGTGTCATTCAGACTGTATACTGAATTGAAAGTATCACCAACATGCACTCATACACTTTTATTTTTTACTTTTTTTTTCTAACCGATCGACCGACCCATGTGTTACAATAAGAAACATATAGAAAAAGTACGGGAGCCCTCAGACAACGCTTCCCCCAACAAATTTCAGTTATAATCTGACAAGGGGTTTTTAAAGACCCGTGTCCTGATGCGTTGGTACGAACGCATTTTACACGTTTCAATCAGCACTTCTGCCATATGTTATCATTTCCGAATTGCTATACACGTAAGTCGTGTTTTGGGGATCTATATACCGGACAGTCTGTCGTTCAGCGGTTTAGCAATCCATGACTCAGTTGAACATGTCCAATGAAACTTGAAACGAAGCAAGGTTTTGTTAGATTAATGTCGTGCAGATGTTTAGCATTTCTCGTGATTTTGGTTTTACGTAAAAGGAAATTTATAAGTCACATTATTAATTAAGTCTGTAAAATATGCATAATAGTTCGAAATTACAATAATTACAACGTCACCTGGAACAAAACTGATGACGTCACAATTCCCATAAAAAAATTACATTTCTGTCTCGCAAGGCGGTGATCTGTTTCATGACATAATTTATGTTTCTTTGCATCAGTAGCGTTCTAATCTTTGATTAAAATGAACCTTAAATACATAAATATTTCAATGATGAACTTAAGTCTGGGATGAAAACAAAACTCTACCTCAGCACTAGAGATGTTCCATTTCTTATCAGTTATAAACTCTCTTTACTGTTGCTAAGGGCAAGCTCCTTGTTGCTAGGAATTCTGTAGTGATCAAGTTCTGTTTAAAATGTACTTCCAGAGAGAATTTTGGTCCAAATAATGTTGGCCAGTTATGAGTCTATTGATCATAACGACTGTTTTTATAGTTTTATGTGTTCGAGGTTGAATGAAATATGAACTTTATTTCCGTAATGAAGGTGTGCCATCTGAAATTTATGTTTATTTTTAAGATCTCTGAAGATTAATGTGATTTAGCAAAATTCGAAACAAAATAGACAAGAAGGAGCTAACAGTATATCATCCACATATTCAGCTGTTGTGTACAAGGGCAACTGTAATACAACAATTCGTACAGTGTATTACCGTACAATAGTGTATTGTCAGCTGCTTGAAAACTCAAGTTCTCTCGGCCAACTTTGATAATTGATAACAGGTGCGAACATGAGTTTGAACTGACCACCAATTTCCCACGTGATACGTGATTGGATACAACACATGGAGCAAGAAATTCACAGTAGGCTTTCATTTATATTACAAGTTTAGGCGTATTCACGCAATCTACTAATATTCAGATTTCTTTTTTATGCAGAGTTCTGTTCAAAAGGAAATTACTATAATATTACACGTTTGCCTAAATTTCTAATTTATTTTTACATAGTTTAATCAACTATGCAAGTATTAATTTTCCAATGAGTATGTTTTGATGATTAATTCATATGCAAATAATATTCAGATTTGTAATTTTTTCGATACATTTTTGCCGACTGTAATGTTATGCACTTTAAACTGTACTGAGGTAATGTTTAATCAAGTAAGGGGGGGCAAGGCGTCTCATTAGCTCTGTCAGGGCTATATTTGTCATGTCCTTTACTATTGTAACTTTACTGTCTGTAAGTGTACGTTTATTAGTCATCATAGATTGGTGAAAATAAAACAATGCAATGGAATACGATTTAAAACATCTTGCGATCTATTTTCAAATAATTTTTTTGCAAGTAATCAACCCAGTGCTCAGCTCGTTGAATTGATATGTTGTTTACATTTATAACTTGACTGAACACCATGTACAGCCGACATTTGTAATAATTGCTGACATTTGTAATAATTTCTATGAACGACAAATGTAAAATAACACTCTAAAATAACAGTTTGTTTGGCGCTTTACTAGTATCATCAATGCTAAGAAATGTCTTAATCATAACAACCCACGATGATAACATGAAATGCAATCGATAAAACACGTCTCCTTTTCAAAAGTAGGTAATATCGTTCCTGGAGAGGGAAACAATTTCCATATAACAATCATAATTAAATACTAACACGATTTGAAATGACCAGCAAGCGACGTAGTTTCTTTCTCATCATATTATACATAGCTCTGTGATTCACAATACATCCTCTTGGGGAGGGGGGGGGGGGGGGCTTACAAAATGCTACTAATGTACGTGTACATGTGCGTATAGTGATCATGACAGAGCAACAATTTCAATATACTTAGCTTATATACTACGTCACCAAATAGAAATTTGGAAAGCGCGTTAAGTTCATGGGAAAAAATTAACTTTAATACCGTAATGTAACGTATTAATACGTATTAGGAAGGTAATTTGACCCAGGAAAAAACTAACATTTTATATATAACGAGTCCATCAAACCTAACAACCGTTAGTAACTGACGACGGAAACATACTCACATTAAATCGGTTTACTGTAAATTATAAATTACCTATTACGACCACACAAGATTAAAAGTTTGATGATGTCGCATTTTCATTTTTTTCATTGTGGCAAATTATGATGCGTGTTTGAAAATTCGTATGCCGTTATCACATTTAATGCTAAGACGATTTTCGTTATTATCATGGTAGAGCTAATCCAGTAGTAACATACATGTGTGTTTATATATATATATATATATATATATATATATATATATATATATATATATATATATATATATATATATATATATATATGTGTGTGTGTGTGTATATATATATATATATATATATATATATATATATATATATATATATATATATATATATATATATATATATATATATATATACTGTCCGACAAATAGAACAAGTATTCAAGTTACTTATTACAATCTGTAACAATATATACCGAAATATATTCACAAGTAAATGCTAATTTTAAGTTTCTTTTCATGCATGGTTATGCGATTCTGATGTCAGATTCGGAATCATATGGTTAAACCACACGTAATGAGTTGTAAAAGTCACGTGATGGCGCTTTATATATTTGTTCCCCATCTTGTGCTTAGTGTCAGAAAACCTACACAATGTTTTCTTTTTATTTATTCATCTTGGTGATATATACGAAATATTAAATTTGACACAAGTGCCGTGAGCAGCAGCCACAACTCAACTTTCAATTACAATGTAAACAGTTCTAAGATCAGAGGATGGACGTCCACTGACCCCCCCCCCCCCCCCGATATCGAAAGATCGATATATACTTTACTGAATTCACATATATTTTCTTTCTGTAGACTTTGCGTCGTGAACGGTTTCCTTTATTCCAAAAGAGAATTTCTTGACACACTCGTGTGCAGAATAAATGAAATATGTCATCATTGCAATGAATAATACATTAAGCTCGAAGGAACATGTTTTTCATAGGACTCCGCTTGCAACACAGAATGGATTAAATAATGATGTATCTAAACAAATCTGTCTAATGAAATTACTCCAAGGGCCATGTTATAGTTACATATTCTGGGATTTTTTTCTATTTAATGACTTTGTTTTTACCGACTAAGTTAAATTTAATATTTTGGAGTTCGAGGAGAGATCAGAACCTTGAATTTCTCAACCTTCATTCTAATAGAACTTTGATTAGTGGTCATAAAGTCTAGAGTAACAGAGCTTTAGTGATTATATTCATTTGATTATATCTAGGCATGACATGAACGGATGAATTTTTAGCTTATATTGCAGTCCATTAAAACCTTTCTAATTCCAACCCTTGAGGACCTATGACAATGTTTCCGTCTGTACGTCTGTCTGTGTGCGTGTCTGTCAGCATTTTGGCCGAATTTTATAGGAACTCAATTCAATTCAAGTGTCTACATCCACATTTCTTCAGGGTTATTTTTAATTTTTGACCATATTGGCTATAACTTCTTCAAAACCTTACATGATTACACCTTTAACTACTTACATGTACATGCATGCATGTATGCCTGTCACATGTTCTTCTTATCAATTTTGGCTAGCGGTCGTTCTATGGTACAGGTACGTCATTTGTACCAATCTCTTGAACTGTATAATATTCAGTGTACATGTTTATGTTATACACTAGTGCTATTTTGTAGCATGATCGAATTCAGTATTACGATTCGTATTGACCTAATTGACCGTTATGGTTCAATGATAAAAGCAAACTGTTCTTGCTATTTACATCAGAAGCTGCGCGTGTATATATATAACACACAGTGTAAAGTGGCTCATATCATGATACAAATAGTCAGAGGTAACATGATCACATGACTCCCGTGTGTTGTTTATTTTACCAAACTATCCCTTATATTATGACCATGAATGCTACAAATACTTGTTTTACTAGCTATGACAAAAAAAGTTAAAATTCACTCTAAGTCATAATGTGTACAATCGACCATTATAGCCGCCACCAAGTTCATTATCACGACCATCACCGTCAACAGTCACTATTGGGTCACCTGACTTATACTACCACTATCGCTGCTACTACCAACACAATCACCGCCGCTGCCGCTCCCCCAACATAACTGTCATCTCATGATCAATCATCATTTTTACCCAAACAAAGAAAACTAAGAACATGAGCAATACTAAAATATTGATTTCCAGACATAAAACACATAGCATCGCGTAAAAAATATATGTCCTATTCATTCGATTCGTGTTGGCCAATCAAACGCAAACACGTTCTCTGACCCCGTGTATTCAAACTAGATATATACAAAATCAATTCCAGAATATAAATATATATGTCCCTTCTTCTCATCGAGACAGCTTTCACCTGAGTTTAGGGATAGCCAATTTTGAAATTTGTTAGAGTAACTTCTATCTATAAATAAAATCGAACAACACAATGGCAACGAACCACTTGTTTGTGATAAAATACTATGCTAGTGATATTGATGTATGATAACAAATCATTTTCTAGAAACCATAGTCGACATATCACATCAGCTCGCATATTACTTAAATAGGGGTTGACTTAAAGCAAGGGATGCAATTTGATTGATGTAAACATCAAATGTCCATTCTAAGGGCAGAGGACTTTAATATGTATATGTTCTCATTCATTAGCTGACCTACATCAAACTTAATAACGCTTTGATCGAATTCAGACAGGTTTATTATTTTAGCTAAAAAATGCAATTACAGTGTAACACCGTTTAGAAATAATCTTGAAACACTTTTTGTCAACATTAATTCATGTAATGTATAGTTATACATGTCGCTTGAAATTATTGATAGTGAACGCAGGCCGAGTTATTTGACAGCATGACTAGCGAATAATTGTGGTTTAACTGTGTGCGACATATTCATTCTAAAGCCTAGAGAATGAAACATTGTTAGTTTTATCGACAATATTGGATATTTGGTGATGTTGGTTGTACACAGGTTTTTATATTGATCTTATAACGTTTCGGTTAATAATATATGAGAAGTGATGATCGAATATTACCTAGTTTTAAGGACTATTTAAATGTGCCGTTTTACAAGGAGTTGGAGAGGAGAGACACAAATGGGGAATGGAGAGAGCGAGAGAGAGAGAGACAGAGACAGAGAGATAGAGAGACAGAGAGAAAAAGAGACATAGAGACAGAGACAGAAAGACAGAGACAGACAGACAGACACACAGGCACACACACAGACAGACAGACAGACAGACAGACAGACAGACAGACAGACAGACAGACAACAGACAGACAGACAGACAGACAGACAGACAGACAGACAGACAGACAGAGAGGGAGAGAGAGAGACACACACACAGGGGGAGGGACAGACAAAGCCAGACAAACAGACGAAGAAGGAGAGACAAAGAGGCAGAGACAGAGCGAGACAGAGACAGCGAGACAGTGAGACTGAGGGATAGATACAAGACACTCATAGACATAACACAGAGACACACAGTGAGATAGTTAGGAAGTAACAATTCGTACTTACGATTTACGAAGTAGTTTCAATATGTTGGCATCCGTCTTAGGTATCCAAGGCTTGGCTCCTTTCTCAATAAATTATATGCTTTTATGTAATGTTTTACTGGGGCAGGTGTCATTCCCGAAAGGACACATTGACTGTTAGAATATCGACGAGTTTGACTAGCGCCCCCTAGGGTTTCATTCAGCAATTATATTTCATATAAAATCTTCGTAGTAATATCTGAACACAATTATTCTGTAAATCTCGAAGGATGTAGTTTGTAATAGTCAACAGGTAACTGTGTTTGTTTTTAAGTTTGACTGAATGTATTTGCCATTAACGTAATTATAGTGTGTGTTTTAGTTAGTGTCATGGGATTGAATTTAAGTCTTCAGTGCTTTAGGATAAGAATACGAAAACAGTGAATAAGCCTTCAAACCATCCACGCATACTGTTGATTGAAAAGAATTAAAATTAGTTTTTATTTTGCCTCGTGGTTCAAGTGTCGACATAATCTTAACCAAACAGAAGGCTCTAGGCGGCAATTACTACCTGAGCAGACGACGTACAGTTATTCCATGCTTTGGTTCTGGGATTTATAGGCTTCGGGCCAAGCAGTCTACGACCTTACCCTATATCTACTCCGTATAGTTCCCCTCATAGACAAGATGAGGGACAGGTTTTGTAGCTACAAACGACATACAATTCCCCCAAATCGTATGTAACAAGGATTGAATGAAAATTCGCAAATCGAAACCAACCACTACATGTATTCTGCTCTCTCTCTATCGCTGCTGGATTTGAACAGTGTCGCTTGTTTTACGCCACTAGTTTAGTATCACTCAAGACAAAGCAGACTTCGCACGAAGTGGGGTTTGATTTGTCAATATTTCATTTAATCTTTACAAACAGGGTATCTTAACAACATGTTTTGAGTTATTTGTGTTGTTGTTGTTGTTGTTGTTGTTGTTGTTGTTGCGGCTGCTGCTATTTCAACCACCGTTTGATTAAATCTCTATGCACACCCCTATTTAGTTTATGGGCGGAACCATTGTGGAGGGGACGATAAAATTTTAGACTTCATAGTATAAATCTAGTCCTCCTCACTAGACATAAATTTCTGCTATCACAAAAAGGAGGTGAACCACCCTTGCCTTACATTGTAAAAAGGACAGGCCGTTTATACGGTACATTGGTCTTTTAATGTCACGACAGTTTGATTGTGTACATATCGCCCTCACAAGTACACGTTCACTTGTTCGACTGTCTTATAAAACCGTTAACATCAACATCTTCACCGATAAGCGGCACCACAACACTTTTAAAAGCAGATTACCTACAGTTGTTTTTTTTCTTCAAAACGTTAAGATAGAGATTTAGATACTTAATTGAAAGAAATAGGTATGTTGACCTACTCTGTAACCTTAAAGAAGCGAGATGAAAAACTATATTAGAGTAGACTCTCTCTTGCTAATTATTCACAAGGCTTATTTTAAAAGCAAATCACAAATAATCACAGGCCTTGACACTCAAACTATCCGTCATATATCTCATTGCTTCGATGACATTGTGGAAGCGACTTCGAGTTTGCCAATTAAACAGCTTCAAGAATAATATCAAGCTGGGATATGCTATTAGGTCACAACTATAGTTCTCAACGCTATATATGATACACAGCTCCTGACAGCTCTGGGGATTGATTGGCGTGAACGTCAAGGTGGCCAAGGTCAGTAGATAGACTACAGTGATCACTTGGACAGTAATAAAAATGGGAACAGTTTATACGTGAGTGGTGCAGAAGAAAGCTACACAAAGCTACATAAAGCTGTGAATGAAGTTCTTTATCTTCTTAATTTTTGAACCTTTCGGTTTGAGGAAGTCAATGAATTCAAACATTTCCATACATCACTTTATCTTATTTTCGAATCTTAAATTATTTCACAGACGTGTTTCCATAGTAATATTTAATTTTTTATCAATAGCGCAGTTTTTTTTAATTTTCCTGCTTTTCAAACCCTCTGTGACTTTGTTGATGATTAAATACGAAACATTGTTAGTTTGTATACTGTCGGATTAGTATTGATAAATTAAATGTAGAACAGATCATTTATTATTCATCTAAATGGCGGAATATTTTACTTATTCTACACACGAATATTTCAAAACATTTTCATTTGGAATCAAGAATGCGTTTCGAGAAGCAAGTCTATGAAAAGATAAAGACAAGTGAACTCAGCAAAGTGTTGTTGATGGTTTTTTATATCGACGCTCATCCCCCAGAATGCAGCAAGTGAAACATTTGTTTGTTCTTATGTTCTATTCAATCTATGTTGTTGTCATTGACCAAACCTTACCAGCATACCACAAAGTTATTGATTTGCTGATTGACAAACGAGTGAATATAGCCCTGCTGATGTCTCTGGGCTTTGTTCACTTTTTATTTCAATAATAACACAATTAACACAATTATTTTCTTTTTGTGTAAAATAGTGAGTGAGTGATTGCGAACAGTAGAGTTAATACTAAGCCCTTGTGAGACTACTGATATTGACAAATTAAAATAAAAATTCAAAAATGTGGCCACATTTTCCATAAACAAATTTGAAGATTATGGGAGAGAGAGAACGAGAGAGAGAGAGAGAGAGAGAGAGAGAGAGAGAGAGAGAGAGAGAGAGAGAGAGAGAGAGAGAGAATAGAGAGAGAGGGGGGCGACAGAGATAGAGAAATCCCCCAAGGGACTGCTGCCAGTCTACCTGACCCTTTCCTATTTATGTGACTGCTATGTAGACCTCAATCAAAATAGGTCCACACCAGCACAGTTCCATCATCCATCAATGCCACTAGCAAATGTGTAAATCGGCTAATGAGAAAGACTGAACTATTTCATGTAAAAGTTTAATGTACTTTACAACGGGTTCACACCAAAGCTGTTATTCTCCTATACGAAGAGCTAACTACGTTGTGGTCAAATCATTGGACAAATCGTAGTTGTCGTGAAAAAATAATTCCTCAAAATATAGTGAAGGTGAGCAGGTGGGTCAGAATCGGGTAGGTCCAGATAATGGAGAACGAATCAGATAATGAAAGACATTAAAACTTTATTTCAAAGTCGGCAAAGGAAAATAGATTCAATTTTGCAAGATAAAAGATAAAAGATAAACCAAGATTTGAAGAATCACAGTGAAAAAAAGAGACACAAAAGAATCGACCCAAAACAAACATGTTAGCAACAAATTTGAAAATCAAATAAATTATTTTGTAAACAAAATCTTTGAAATACCGATGTAATAAATTACACACGCATGATAAAATACGTTTCGTTCAATAAAGATATAATACATTGTAAGACAATGTAAACTGAAATAAATATGTGTTAGAATTGTCATCCATATGCAAATCATATGCAAATAAGTAAATGACGTCATCATTGTTATGGCGGCATAAATTGACGACTAATTGTTATATTGCACATGCAGAGTGTTAGAAATTCATGTAAACACTACGACTTCAAAAAAACAACCTTTGTACGTCATTGTGAGAATCGACTTGTACAGTTTGAGTTAGAAAATAACGAAGTCATGAATTACATACACCAAACAAATATAAAATTAAAAATGAAATCATATGAAATTCAAAATTTCTGTGAAACTAATGAAAATTGATGAGTTACAGCGAACGTTAAGACTTCGGGTTACGTTTGGGTACAGTCACATTGTAGATTTAAGTGTGCGTTAGAACAGCGTCCCGTTGATCAATTGATACACTAATATCGTCCAGTTGACCTAATTGATCTAGAACTTTCTGAGATGAAGACAGGCGCCAGACGCCCTCATGTGGCGAAAGAGCGCGGCGAGACTCAACCAGTAACAGTGTTCTGCATCTAAATTCGACCATCCTCAACGCTGAGATACATGCAGCTCTACAAACTATACGAATATGCTTGCGTTTTTCAAGTTTTTTACTGCACAGATTCAAAAGAAAAGGTGCGAAGAAAAGAGTGCCCTTAATAAATAATAAAAAACTCAGACCACTAAATGTTCTATTGTGGTTCGTAAACTATTAAAAGAACACATACAAATACGGAATATCGCCTCAGTAGTTGATGGCGCAGTTTATAAAACAACGATGTTATAACACACCACGTATTTCAGTGAGAAACATCATCTTAGTATGATTGACAGTAACGCTCTTTGGAACGTTTTGTTAGTAATTATTTAAAATTCTGATCAGCCAGACCAGATGGTTGATATCATAACAAATAATAAGAAAACACATACATCGAAAGGTTTCTACTAACGATGACGTCATGGTTAATGCGCGTTCAAATCCACTTGATCAAAAATGCCATGTGACCAAAAGTGGAAATCGTTGTTGTCAAATATTTACATTTCAAAAAATTCACATTCTTGCACCCAAAGAATGATTACCACAGAGTTCGATAGTTCGAATGAGTCTTCATTTCGGTCTTTTACCCACCGTGTTGTTTCGAGTGAACCATCGAGTCCCCTCAACCATCGCTTATAGAGTCTTGTAAACATGATTGCGATTTTGATTCTGGTAGATACGGTTACGATTTCGAAACATCAGAGCGTGGTATACTTATCTGTGTAAACAAAAGTGGCCCTCTCATATCTGCGTGTTAGCAATATCCAGGCCAAGAAACAGATATCAAATTATGCGTGACACTTCTCACCAGGAGAGCATACTTGTCGCACTTTGCCTATGCAATTTCTGTCGGGGTGAACGGCTCCAATATTGCACACAACACGTCCGGTTTGTCCTCAGTCGAGCTCATAACCATTGAAGCGCATATGTAACATTTTCTTCTTCTAAAAAGAAAACACTGCACAGCGCTTTCTCATTTCTTGACCTAGGTGACTTCATAAAATGCATATTGCCCATTGATTGACAATGTTATTTGAGATGTTAACCTTGTGTGGTCAAAGCTGTATATTTATCGAATATCAGGGGCGCCGAGAGAATGATCCCTCCTGAGCCACAGATAACGGCTATCAAGAACACCCATAGAAAAATCCGATCGACCACCATAGCAACATATTTCCACTCTTCGTTCACCTGTAATGACAATTCAATGGACAATTAAAAATTTTTTGAAATTTATGAATGTTATCTATGTTTCTTTCGGTTTAATGTATTCATACATGTCCTTGACCCTGTAAACATGGTCGTGCCATACGTGTTATTGCCTCTATTTGTTTACAGGGTCTTCAAGACAGTGTGATTGACACTCTGATGTCACGAAGTTGACCCCCTTTTAAGGTCAAATAAAGTTATTGAAAATAGACATGGTGATAACTAATCAGCAGACGGTGTACGTTTCTATCATTGTATCTCCCCAATCAGTATATCATCAACTCATTGAAACCTACACATACATATACGCATATCAGTACGTAAGCACTTGAAGAGATTAATGATATAATTATGTTTCTTTTCTCTTTTACTGCTCTTTGCTCTTAGTTGTACACATTCACGTTTTATTATTAGAGAATGAACACAATTTCCGGCTGAGGAGGAGGTGGGGCAGAGGCAGGAAAGAAAATATTTTGACCAAACTTTCTGCTTTAATAGGTGAAAATCAATAGGTAATATATCATGCCCCCTTTAGATCATCATAAGTTTTCGTGCCCCCCCCCCCCCCCCTTTCTCATCAGGCTTGGCAATACATCAGTGATAGCGAGGTTTTTGAATTTCAAGAACAAGGTAACCATGGATATTGCAATCGTCGTTCTTAGGACGCCATTACAATTTATCAACCATGTTCTGATCATATAAATTCATTCATTAACATTTTATCACACAACTATAACAATTTCTTTTACCCGATTAAACTAATCACACACGTAACTCATGAACTCTGGACGTCGTGGAATGTGAAAATTATTACAAATAGTACAATTTATATATAACAAACATTGTACTCAATTTGAGATGCAGATTACTGATGACATTCTGTTAAGTTGTCATAAGTGATATCAGAAATATTGTAGGTCATGTGATTTCTGCATTACGACTACGTGATCGAACTTTTCACATGAATGGTGGGTCACGAGAAATATCTAGAAGAAGTACAAACTTTTAAAATATGTGTGTTTGTGCTTCATAATAGTGTTCTAGGTATTATAAATATGCAATTTATCATGTTTTGTAGAGCAATGTACATGAGTGTAAATTAGGGGTCTGTGTGTGCTCTCACGCAGGGCAAGTATGTGAATCCTATCAAGTTAACTCAAACTTTCATCATGGAATTTGGTGTTAAGTTCTCAAAATTAGGACCAGTTTGGAATTATCACGTTTTTCATCGGCGTTTGCTGACGCATGATAATTAGCATCGTCTCCGATGACTGACGCAAAGACAATAAATGTAATTAATGCCCTTACCGTTTTAAATTCGTCATCATTTCGTAAATGATTAGCTATAAACTTGACGCTGTCAATGGCTTCTCTCACATTCGGTGGTATTCTTTTCCTCTGTCTTGACTTATTACAGCGATTATGGTCCTTGTAAAGGCCTTCAGAAATAGTGTGCAGCGGCGATGAAGACGAACGCGAGTTTTTAATATTTTCATAGCAGCAGTCGTTAACTACGCAATTTGTATCCATGGTTGGTTTGTGGCGTGATGAGTGCATATCCTTCATTTCAATAACACTTGTTAGGTGGTCATCGTGTTCATGGATTCTTCTCGGGGGTCTATGACGTTTCATCCATAGATACGGGGGCAGGGTGTGAATGAATACTGTCCTCACCCAGTTTGGCATTGTGTGGGTACTTGGGGAACGATGATGGATGTTTAACACAACGACAGTAATGACGATTGAGGCTGTCACGAGTACCATAGTGAAAAGTAGATACCTCCCTATCAGTGGGATGAGGAGAGACGTTGGGGGAATTATTTCCGCTATCAGGAGAAGAAACACAGTAAGAGCCAGTAATACAGAGATACACAGTGTTATCTTCTCACCACAGTCTGACGGTAGATAAAACACCAAGACCGTCAAGAAAGAAATTAATACGCAGGGTATAACTAAATTTACGGTGTAAAACAGAGGCTTCCTCCTGATGTAAAAATGATACGTTATATCTGTGTATATTTCTAAACTGGATGGATATTGTATCGTGTGTTTTTCTCCTGGCATATTTGTTATATCCCATTCACCACTCTCCCAATAGTCTTCTAACTCAACGGACGTTATCACATTGCCTTCAGTATCTGCTAGAAAAATCAAGTCTAGTTGATCGGCATCGTAGGTCCATGAACCAAATTTCATCACGCAATCTTGCTGGTCGAACGGAAAGTATTCTACGTCGATTCTACAAGAACTTTGATAAATTGCCGGTGGTAGCCAGTAGATGCCTCCATTAGGGTATAATAGAGCTTTTGTCATCAGTGTTACTTCATAGTTGCCATCGGCGCTAGACAAAAACAACAGAAAACAGAGTAATTCCACTTTTTTACTTAATTCAGTTATTCATTTTTAGCGTTGGAACGGTGTAATGTTGCAACGGCAATGTACGTCAGCTGTTCTTTACGTAATAGAACTCTGATTGTTACCTTAGTGTTGAAACTTGAATGGTGTCTATATTTACAAATTGTTTGATTTTGTATCAGTGAGGAAATTGTCGGGGTTTTTTACCTTGAAGATGAAGGAGAGTTCAAGATCAAATGGCAGTGTCTGACTTGAACGCCTACCTCTATAGACATAGGTACAGACATGTGAATGGGAGTCTATATTTAAAACGTTTGAAACTGTTGAAATCGCTATTTGACTCTGAAGGAAGCGAGCAAGGTCAAAGCTCAAAGGTTAAAAAAACACCTTATTCTGATATGGTTGCGGACTCTAGATGGAGTCGCTATATATGCAACTTGTAGAGTCACATGGTCGAAAACATTCATTTTTATAACAATACTGGTCAAAGTCACGAAATTAAGTGACATACACAGACCTTTTAGTGTCTGACATTTGTGCCACGTTTAACTGAAATTGTGGATGTCAAAAATAGGATTATCCATGGACGGACGGCACAGATGGACATGGGCAAGATCCTTAAGTTGTGTGTCCGTTCGATGCTAATGGCTAAGTACACTAATTTACAGAATGCCAAGTCAATTTTTTCGAAGGAAGAAGTGAAAAGAAAAACTTCTTTCAGCAAATTAGAGACTTACTTATTGAAAAGTACAATATCGGGCAGCCATAACATATGTGATGGAACGCGAAGAATGTTTAAATTTTCGTACTCGGCTGGATTCCACGTCAACCGATAATCTGTCCACATCTATGAGGAATGTAGAAAAAAAGGAAAAAAATTACTATTGATATGCAAACGTTACCACCCTTAATACACTCCACTTTCTTACTCCTCACTAACACCGTACACCCTAACAAATACACAAATACCAAAACGTAACGTAGTTTGTTTTTGTTTTTTTGAAAGTCATATATGATAACTTTGACTTTCAACTTAAAGTTAGAAGAAGTGGATGATTTTATGACGACGGGACGAAGCGAGTGGAAACTTGAATACATGGGTTTGTACTGATTACAAGAGACATTAGATTCCGAATTTCCGAATTGTCTTTTGCTACTCACCTGTTTAAGCCACACGTTAGCCTTCATGATTTGGTTACGTTCATCCTGTAAGGCGGTAAGGAAAACAGTAAACATTATATTGAGAGAGAGAGAGAGAGAGAGAGAGAGAGAGAGAGAGAGAGAGAGAGAGAGAGAGAGAGAGAGAGAGAGAGAGAGAGAGAGAAATGGGTGGTTAGATAAATATATATATACTATAGGTAGGTAGGTAGTAGATAGGTTGAGATAGATAGATAGATAGATAGATAGAAGACGGCCCAGATCTAAAAATATTCATATACTCCGCGAGTTATATATTTCTGTACTACTCTGATATCTACGATCTTTGGGGGAAAATAGGGAAACAGACACACTATCTGTCATGTTTGAGCTTGAAATACTCAAATGCACATCATGTGTGTAAATGATAAATGAAAATATACCACTAGCTGATCACGTGAGTGAGTTTAAAACACGACTGCTGTTGGCAGCTTTCCCTTCACATCATTACCAATGTTAATGGCATCACTTTGTCAAATATGCTGTATTGATTGCACTTAAAATAATTGCACAACGTTTATAAGCAGTTCAAGACTAATATTTACCCTTCCAAATCATGGTATTCATATGTTGAGTGATGTACATTTCACTATGTACATTTCACAAACTGACCTTTAACAGTACAAGGGTCTGATAAACAACAGTTTCCCATTGTCAGAATATTAACTCATCCCCTGACTTAGTGAAAATATTACGTCGATTTTTTTTTCGTAAACTCAGCTGGTGCTATAGTTGTTCAAACCGTGCTGTGTATACATGTTTGGTATTTTCCCTATGTGTTACATTGGCAACAAGCCCCCGCCCCACCCCACCTCCATCCTCCATCGGTGTTGTAAAATCATTTTAGACCCAACTTGCATACATACATACATACATACATACATACATACATACATACATGCATACATACATACATGCATACATACATACATGCATACATGCATGCATGCATGCATGCATGCATGCATGCATACATACATACATACATACATATATACATACATACATACATACATACATACATACATACATACACGTCTGACAAATAAACGGCAATGGAGATAAAATAACAATACAAATGGGGCAGTACGTGAAGGTAGAATGAGAAATATTGGATAATGAATCTCTGATTTATGGATGGGCTGTACTGCTCAAAAACAAGGAAAAATGCAATTTCCGGGTTCGAGGCTTATCAAGTTGTAGAACAGCACGCGAATCCATAAAGGTGTTATATATTGACTGTCAAAACATCGGAGTGTAGCGGTTGACCTTCGACCCGACGTGAGCTTCTTGGTGCAGGTAATTACTCACTTTATCAATGAGATGAATCTACCCATCCATTAACTAGATTGGTGGGGTTTTTTAACGGTTGTATAAATGTCACTGTATCTAATGGCTAGATCTGCTAGATATATAGTTCTACGATACACTGAAACAAGTACACTGTAATTTGGGTTAGAAACTTCAAATTGGAGTCTATACGGTAGTGAATGCAAAATATAGAAAGACGGGTGCTGAATGCATTTTACATGTAGCATTTCACACACATAGTCGGTCAACAAATGTTAAATTTTCTAGATAAACCAATCTACAAATGACTTCAACGTAATGTGTGTGTGTGTGTGTGGGGGTATATGTATGTATGTATGTATGTATGTATGTATGTATGTATGTATGTATGTATGTATGTATGTATGTGTGTGTATGTATGTATGTATGCATGTATGTATGTATGTATGTATGTATGCATGCATGCGTATGTATATATGTATGTATGTATGTATGTATGTATGTATGTATGTATGTATGTATGTATGTATGTATGCATGTGTGTATGCATGTGTGTATGTACATGTGTGATGAGCGTGTCTCTCTGTGTGTATGCGCGCGTGTGTGTGTGTTTGGTGGGGTCTAAACACATTTTACCTATATTAGGATTATGAATCCTTTTAATATGCCAGGTACCCTGGTGAAACATAATTTGTCGGGCCAAACGATGTCAACTTATAAATATATGAATAACTAAAAACCCGAATGAATGATTGATATGCCCCTTAGTACATGGTAGTAATTAACCGTTGTAAAGTTTGGGTGATAAATTAAACTCCCTGTATGTGATAGTATACAATTAACACATTAACAATATTATTTTATCATTTTTACTTAATGAAATCAACTTTTCATATTTTTCGTGATGCGTTTGTTTTAATGTTAATGTGGCAGTAAAGAATTCACGATTCTTAAAAAATGGAATAGAATAACATTAAATTAATTAATGCCAAAATGTATTAAATCAGTATTCCACATGTTTCAAGTGACCCGTTATTTTTAAATTTCATACGTCTCATAAATAATTCAAAATTCCAATCAAATTTTCTCGCGTGGCCTTTGCCCTACTTCAAAACACACGGCCTTAACAAAACACCAAACTGTGTGTTTCCGGAGATTGGTATTTACCGACGAAGTCTTAGATCGGAAATGACATCATCTCCTGTTTTTGAGCATGAAATTACATCGACTTGAGGGATATTTAGTGACAACATACCTTGTACAGAATTGTATTTATTTTTAGATTGTGGAAATATCGCATTAAAGGGCCACGCTTAAATATATATATATATATATATATATATATATATATATATATATATATATATATATATATATATATATATATGTCGTGTGTTTCATATAATATATAGACTGTATGTGTGTATACATATGTATATCTTATACATATAATATCGTATACTAGTGCGTGGCAAATGGATGTCTATTGTACAGACTGGGAGAAAGTTAAAACTCTTAACACTAGACAGTAGCTTATATAGCTTAAAGCTATGCATATGACCATTATGGCATATTATTAAACATTTTTTTTACAGCGAAACAATTTGAAATACGACAGGAACTGCAATTGTGTGGTCCGAGGCTAAATTTGAAGGATTCTGACGTTTAGAGTTATTAAATTCTTGTCAGTGATGAAATTGATCATAAGTGGGTTTACAAATTGATATATCATACTTATTATACCACTTATTATTGCCTTCTTAAAAAAATTACAAAGTACATTTTGTACCCTCAAGGACACTTCTGAAATGATGAATAGTAAAATGTTGACATTAATAGATTATGCTTGCAATTAATTGAAAACAACTCAATGCCATCAACGCTATCCTTGTGAGTGCGTTATGACTTCCCTTCAGTTTGGGGTATAATTAATGGACCAATTAACTGACTAGAAACGGACATGACAGCTTCCGTATAATAAACTTAGTAGAGTTAATAGGTTTATATTTTATTTAGATAACTTCTGTCACAGTAGTTTGCACATACGTATATGTGTGGTTTGAAGTTTTACATTAATAGACTCTCATTATAGTAGTATCTCTGATAGTACTAATTAATACCCATACCATCTTTTAGATGTCTGTGTACTTCACCTTGACAACTTTGACATTATCTCGCTGTTAGGTAAATTCACATTGCTGTTATAATCACGGGTCATGATTTAAACCCTTGCTAGAACTCACGTCTGACCAGGGGCCAAGGACTTATATTACGCTGTGACTGTTCAATTGCGTAATTCGACTATTGACTTTGATGGTCTATATTTGTCTGTAACGCCATCCATCGCAACAACGATAGCAGCGTTATAACGCGCAAGTCTAACTTCACTTTGTCTGTCTGTCTGTCTGTCTGTCTGTATGTATGTCTGTCTGCCCGTCCATTCTGTGTCTGTCTGTCACTATGTCTGCCTGCCTGACTGTTTGCATGACGGTATGCTTGAACTGTCTGTCTTACATCTGTCTGCCTATCTATATATATGTCTATATATATATATATGTCTATCTATCCATCTATCTATCTATCTATCTATATATCCATCCATCTATCTATCTAACTATCTAGCTACCCATCCACCCATCCATCCACCCATTCATCCATCCATCTATCTATCTATCTATCTATCTATCTATCTATCTATCTATCTATCTATCTATCTATCTATCTATCTATCTATCTATCTATCTATCCATCTATCTATCTATCTATCCACCCATCTATCCACCCACCCATCCATCCACCCATTCTTCCATCCATCTACCTACCTACCTATCTATCTATCTATCTATCTATCTATCTATCTATCTATCTATCTATCTATCTATATATATATCTATCTATCTATCATCCATCCATCCATCCACCCACCCACCCACCCATCCATCCATCCATCCATCCCACGTAAACGTGGTTCCAATTTATGTTGGTATTTTTTATTGACCTAGGAGTCATCTCCGTTCTAAAACTATTTTTATTCAGTTGTGATGTTTACATGATGGTAATTATCAATAATGACATGATGTATTTAAAGGCATGGGTAGGAATTTTGTAGAAAAAAAAAAAACCAATAAACATGACGTCAGTAGTTTCAAGGAGTGTAAATTGTTTACGTTAAGAGTTGTATAAATGACCCCTAAAACTGTGTTGATCATTTCCGTCATCAATAACAAGTTTATGTGTTTGGGTCGATGAACTCCAAATGATTGTGCACTTGACGTTGAATAGCATATGTATTTGACCCTAGGTTTTCTCGTCAAGGTCAGACTGCAAACATAAATGTCCCTTCTATTATATGTCGAATTGTCAGTTATATCGATACATCTCAGATTACATCGAAGTGAAGCACAAGTCTTTGGCTTCAAAGTGGACAAAAATATTTAATAACTATCAATTTCACTTTTCACGCTTCCCTGTCTTATTGAAACTTCGTTCGTCAAAAATAGTTGAGAGTAGCTTACTAAAGATAAAATATGGAGAGAGAAAAAATCATGATTTGAAGGATTGTTAGAATATTACCAGTATAATGACAGCATATGGTAATATTGAGACGGTAGAGTGGTTTACTTTGGGATGGCAAGAACGCCTTTGATGGGATTAGTTTGATATATTGCATTACGTAAATCACTAATGGGCAATGAGAATTTGATAAATCCTGGAGATTATTCTGAAGACTGATTCTTACATGTATACGGTCGTGCATTAAGGTTTAGACAATATCCTAGTTTTCTTCGCTAGTTGTCTAGACAGTATTTTATCACAAGGACGTAAGGGGAGAAACTAAATTCTTTCAGTTAGGCCTCACACCCCCCCCCCACAACTAAATAGACCAAAATTGAAAATGTGTCAGACAGCACAATCAATTTCAAATCAGTATGTAGTAGTATGTAGTGCTTTGTATATAATGCTAGAATGTAGTGAGTAACAACTTTTGTTAACAATTTACTTTATTTTAATGCAGTACATTTACTAAAGCGAATTCTTCCATTTCTCAATTTTACATGTTTTAGAAATATTTGTATTGTTTAGTGGTACAAAACAGAGCCAACAAAATAAATCGTTTTTGTAGTATTAGAACTAAACTGGCTGAACCTCACCTACCCCACCCCACCCCCACCCCCACCTCACCCCAATAAAAGAATTTAGTTTTTCATCCTACACTGAACTATTGATCTCGTCCTTAAGGACTGGTTTAGATTGAAGATTGAATTCTATGAAGGTGCAACGTATCTTGGAACGACGATGGGAAAGCGATGAATCCTGTATATATACGAAAAGACGGTCGTCTATAACTCATGAATCAACGTGAAAGTGTTCCAATTATCGCGATTGTCTTTCTACACAAGTGCTGGTGTTTTAAGTTTAATGTAAAAGTGTCGAAACCGGAGATCGTGTTTTATGGGTAATCATAAAAGAAATTCATGAATTTAATTGTAAACTTGTAATGGACGTTGAACAAATGATGACTCCAGATGGTTCATACATCGGGATTAGTGATGATATTTTTTTGGGAGATTCTGCTACTTTTTTTTAAGAGACTGCATACGCAATAACCTTTGCGCCATCAAGATGACATGATACAATTATCGTTGCGGGTATTTTTTGCCTCTAAACTTACCACGTTGATTAACTGTGATATAGTCAAGCCAAGCCCAACGGTCAGTTTTTGTGTGGCATTCACTACTGGGCGGATGAGCCTGTTGTAGCCAGCAAATAATTTTTCGAAAAGTCGCTTCTCTACGTCTGCTCCAGATGAGACTAGAAAGAAAGAGTCAGAGAGAAGACAAATTAGAGAGAATAATCTTTCTCACATGATCATTTAAAAGTCGATAAATAATTCGATAATGAAATTTGCTGATTTTAATAGTGATATGCATATGACAAGTGATTCTAACAGCAAACGCACTATTTTCAATAATGTTAGTCTTGTTCAATAAGCTTGAAAAGAAATGAATCAGGCTTATTTCGGCATATAGTGCGCTAAGTCTTATATTGATTATTGCTATCAAAAAGTCCAGTCAGACTTATTTCAGCCTTTGAAATCTTTTATAGAAGCCCAACTGCTTGACATATGTTCAGTCCTGAAAGGGTTTATAAGAAAACATGTTGTGATGAAATCCTATCTACCACAACTTCTTTGGCTTGACAATTTTTATGATGTTATTTTATCACCCCCTGATCGCATCATGTAAGTCATCAATACAAGTTCAATAAAGGCATAAATACGCTTGACTAGATAGAGTAGACTAGAATAGAGTAGAACAGAACAGAACAGAACGGAACGGAACAGAACAGAACAGAATAGAATAGAACAGAATTAGACCAAAACAAACCATATCAACCTAAATCAAACCAAACTAGACCAAACCAAATCAACCTTAATCAAATCAAACCAAACCAAACTAAACTGAACTGATAAACTAAACTAAACATAATGCATAAGGTTAGCATCTCTTGGCAAGTCTTACTCAATAAACATTAACAAAGAGAAGAGATGCAAGTTTTACTCAATATACATTAACAAAGAGAATCAACCCGAACTTTCAATAGTAACTTATATTGTCAGGTGGTATATTCCTTGAATATGTGTTTGAATCGTGTCAATTCTGAAGTCACGAATCACGGTTGTGTAGGTGAAATGCCGTGGACAAAACTCATAAATACAAACTTTAGTCTTTACCAAACAGTTTCAGTACTTGTAAAATATCATTGAAGAAAGGTTTGGTATATGCCTCAACAAACAAAACATACTGTGACAAACTTCCAATTTTTTAATTAAAATATTTATGGTATGTATGTATATATAGGACATTACTTTAATGACTGTGATGAGGTGATCTAAGTTCATTCAACTTTTAGAAGTTATCACTACACTTAATATCAATTTCCTGAGAAAAGCTCTCCTGGATCATAAAATGTATATGATATATACGATGAAACTTATATGAAGACATCGATAAAGCCAGGGCGGTTGATACATTGAAATGATTGCCGCAGTTTAAGACCATTAGCTGGATTAAGATCGCCAAACACGGTCTATATGACGTAAACATTGTTCATCTAACACCACAGTTTGGGTGGTAAAGAAGTTGGTTGAAGGTCGGAAATAGGGATAAGAAGAAATATCTTTGTCTGAGAAGTAGGCCAACATAGTCTATAGTAGTTAACAAATAAAGCTGTAATATGATCGATGAGAGAGAGAGAGAGAGAGAGAGAGAGGGAGAGAGAGAGAGAGAGAGAGAGAGAGAGAGAGAGAGAGAGAGAGCGAGAGAGGGAGAGAGAGAGTCAGACATACATACATACAGACAGACAGACAGACAGACAGACCGACAGACAGACAGACAAACATAATAAATACATACATACATACATACATACATACATACATACATACATACATACGTACGTACGTACGTACGTACATACATACATACATACATACATACATACATACATACATACATACATACATACATACATACATACATACATACATACAAAAACAGACACAGACAGACAGACAGACAGACAGTCAGACACATTTCATACACGACACACAAAAACACTTTCCTCTGTGCCTAAATGCCTAAGACCGAGTCTTGCTACGATAATTACATGTACAGTGTACGATTATTATATGGATTGTTTAGTTATATAAGTTGAAGATTATTTAAGGACGTATATCACCCATCAAAACCAATTTACAAACGCCTTCATGTTAGAGCAAATTCAAATTAAATGTAAAATTGTGTATGTTTGACCATACACCCTACAAGGGTCTATGGTTTGACTACCTTTTTTTAAATCACTGAGTCCGATAACAGTGACCATGGTATAATATGCAACAACTCTTTCGCGTAGTTTCATATCGAAACGGTTTCGATTTCTGTTACTACTCACCTCAGTGAAGGACTCTTTCAGAAGCTCTGGTAGAAATGTCACTCAACTATATCAGTATAGTTTATTATAAATTACGAACATAATGAAATTTTGAAGGAATTTGTAATACGTTATCGTGTCGCAACATACGCTGTTTATGGTCGTACAAGCCTTATTTACGGGACAAATTATAAAATTGTACCAACATATGTCCAATACTTCATGAAGAGAATAAGTGTATTTAATGTTGTATGCGACTCCCAAATAAAAATCTTCACAATTTGCTGGCAATTTGTTCGAGACAACTCGAACTCATTCTATGTTCAAAGCAAGAAGAAGAAGAAAAGCCAGGGTCACCTTACAATTTTTTTTGAAAAAGGGGTCAAAATGATGTCAAAATTAAGCTATTTTTGAATTCAATATGGCCGTCGAATACTGTATTAACTTTTATAACGGGGAAAATAAAAGATCGTTGATTCCTTGAAAACAAGATAAGACAGCGAGTCCCTATTCTTTTTTTATTATTTTAAAAAGACCGAGAAGAAGCTTTCATGCGGCAAAAATTGGGGATTTTAAGATTTTGCTTTAACTGAGGAATATTGATCCCCAGGCGCATTCTACCAAAAATGTCACCTCATGAAGAAAGAAAGTAATCCAGTACCATTGTTCAAGTGTGTGTGTGTGTGTGTGATCATTTCAACTGCAATATATACATGTCATGGTAACAGTTATACAACGTCTCAACTTGTTTGTCAAGAATTAAGCAGGTGGAACGTATCGATTGAACCATACACGAAGACATAGACAACAAAACGCGTTTCAAAAACAACTTGCTACGAGTCTCAAGATATTTTTGTTTTCAGTAATTGGGATCGTGTGATGATGCTGGTAAATTTAACTAAAATTGACATGGCTGTAAAAGTTGTAGGAGATGGAAAGATGCAATATAGCCGAATTGATTGAATTGTATACTAATGGCACTTGAACGTCCTTTCTTCGCTTTGAATCTCATGCAAAGCGGTCATTGATTTTTGAAATAGAGACAATGTAACTGTACTTCAATTGTTACGGTGTAATCAACTAAGTTGAATGAACCTGCTGAGAAAGACCCAAACATTCATCGGTCCAATAAGCACAAAACGGGCGTATCTATAAAACAATCGAAGTTCCAGCCTTCGAAACAATCAAAGCTAATCTCCTGCTATGCAAAGACAAACGTTACACTTCGTTCATATCCACTGAGAGTGGCCGTTTTCGAAAACCAACGCGGAGAGAAAAGAACAATTATAAAAATATGCGGGGTATTGTGGTGGAACAAACGACTTGAAAACATTCTGAATACTGGAGGAAGGGAAATTATCGAACCTGGGTGGCATCTTAGAGTGGTGCAGTAAACATATCGCAACTATTCTGTAACCGAGGTATTCCCTCTCTTGACTCTATAAAGGTACTTTATGTACATCATCACGCGCCAGGACGATTTAAGCTGGCACTGTGTCAACTAGCTCAAAAACGATAAATAAAGAAACGCAAGGTAATCAGCGCAACAAAGTGAAGTCAAATAGAATTATTGTGTAACCTGTGACGAATTACTGGATCAGTACTCAAAGATGACATTTTAATCCGTTTATTGTCACCGACATCCCACCTAGTGGTCAGAGCAGACGTTAGATAGTCAGCCTTGCAATTAGGAAGAGTGAATAAGCATGTACCAAGAAGGATACATATTAATCTGCTAAAGTACAATATACTCCTGATGTAGTAGTTACACCATCTCATGGTAGATTGCTCGCTTGATAAGCGACATCAAAGATTCGAATAACCCTAACTTTTTTTCTGAGAGGTCATCACAGATAAAGCCCCTTGTCCGCTTCTAAGCATTAAACACTTTACTGCTATCTATCACTATAATTGGACGTGGCTTAATATCCGTCTCTGGATGGCATTTCCTTGTATTGTCAAAGTCCATTTTGATTTAACTTTGCAATACTCAATATGTTCAGTGTTAAGACAGAAATGAGGTTTCAATATTGTCACCTTGGCAGACCGTATTTGTTTTAACAGTACATAAACATTGTAATCATAGTTCACTTCAAAGCGTTCTGTATCAAATTTGTCGCCTTTTTTTGTTATTTCTGAGTGATATCAATGTGGCAAATCAAGTTTTGAACTGGTAGAGTTGGTGAGAAAAAGAGCTTAATTCATCGGGGGGGGGGGACATGGCTCCATATGCAATATTTCAAAACAGTGGTGAAACGTGAACTCAAATAAAAAACTATTTAAATCTTTTTGTTAATATCTTTTAATATTATTTATCATCACCCATTATAAGCTCAGTATCTTGGCCATTATTACATTATCATTTGCAAGTTTTTCTTGCAGTAAATTTGTGCATATTGTATAATTTTCTTTCCTTGTGTGAAACGCGATTGAGTAATTGGGTCAGACTCGATTAGTTGTTTTGTCAACTATTTTTTTATCCTTATTTCCACATCTGCTCAAATGTATTTTGTTCTTTACTCATATTTTAGTTTCAGTTGTAACAGTTTTAATTTTTTAATCTAGTGGAATTAAAGTATTATTAATTATGGTTCGAGAATATCACCGGTATTTGAGTTTCAATCAGGAGAATAATATGTATTATTCGAGAAATCCTTTTTTGCACGCAGGCTGGTATCTCATTTCCATTTGTCCCTTGGGCCCACCCCGTGAGAACCTAACAAAACTTGAACTTGGAGCTGACATTTATTGCATGGCTTAAAATAACGTATGTATTTTTAGAGCCCTGGTAGTCGCAAATGTAGCGGTTTTTTCCATGGTGGAATATATCAAAAGTGCCAAATCTTTTCGAGGTTTTGTAGTTGTGTGAATGAATTTACCTCCCCCTCGCCCCACCTTCTCCCGTCAAGAAAATAACATTACAATAGTGTTGTATATGCAAGTTGCAATTACTATTCAGACCGAGGTATTCAGAGCTAACTACAAGTGCAATTATTCTAGCATCAAATACACAAGGGCTCAATCCGATTAAAATCTCAGTTTGAAATACAACTAGGTCATTATATAATTCTGCTTCCTTTCTTCGTATAGTGTCGTTTGATTTTGTCATTTTGGGAGCGATCGCCTCGTCACGCTGTGACAGGGAATGACAAAATAAAAAAAACGACACTGTACGAAGGAAATAAAAAATAAATGAAAGAAACATATCAGCATTAACATAGTTATCTTTATTGTATAGTCAAGGGCCGTATATATAGCTCGATTTATTATTACATGCAAGTAGAGTCACTGAAAGAAGTTTTTAAGATAAACAAAAGTTGAAGGGTCATGAACTATCATATAGAATGCACAAGTATATAAGGAAGGCCTTGCATTCTCTTGCGTTTAATGGTCTAGTATATTAATTATAATGTATAATATAATGTGTACTCTAGAATTGTTAACTGCAATCACAATCAAATAACAATATAGCTTTATTACAGGATTAAAATAATTACCATTTGTAAATTTCAATATGTACAAAATGTATTATGCAAATAGTTCGATATCTCCTACACATCAAAAACAAAAGAAAAATAGTCGAATCGAAAAATCGACATCTTCATTATGCAGAATCACTGTCACCGTGCTAAGTCACAATATAAAAGCAAATACAACAAGACTGTGTATTTCGACAAGGGCTTCCTACAATAGAGAAGCAAATTGGGCCACCATAATAGATATTAATAGCGTTGGATTTCTTTCACCACAGAGAAAGGGTAGTATTGAACATTAATGGGAACGTGAATAAAAATCGAAACATCTATTGAGTGCAAATGGTTTACTAATGAAATTGGTATGGAATAATTGAATTTAGTGTTTGAAATGTGTAATCCTGAGATTATTGATTAGTAGTAGAATAATGGCAATGTTCAAAATTATACTTAAACATTAGTTCTATTGACAATCCCTGCCAGGAAATAGGTTTCCAAAGCTACATCACTAAAACAATTTGCATAACGTATTATCCATATCGAACACAATGCAAAGTAAACCATCTACTGATATTGAAACAATATCCCTGACAACAACGTTTTCTGATCAACAATTCCAGTATCCTTGACAACGTGGAGAAATACACACCTTTTAAAATTATAATTTGCATATATGTTGATCTAGGTGAATTGAGGTCGGTGAAATTAACATAGAAATATCAACCTTTACAAATTTGCGCATAAATAAACTTACACTGAAATGAACTGAGTGAAGTGGTAACTTAACACTCTGAGCACTCGTTCAGGGTCTGGTAGCAGACAGTGATATCATACTGATTTATTCTAAGCAGTTACTCACTCTTACACTTTGTTCGACTTACACATGTGACCGAAGTAGACATGTCTTTTACACGCAATGTACCTGGTGAGTTGAATACGGTTGTGGCAGCTTGGGCGTCAGAGTGCCAGAAATCAGACATACGTGTTCATTCAATTAAGTGTGGAAAGAACGCTTTATAGTCTGTCTTAAATACTTGAAATATCACTGCGTAAAGTCTTTTCGACGTTCGTGGACTTTTTTTCCGCGATCCCTTTAAATAAAGCTTCTTCGTTGTAAATCAGTTTAAAAGGTATACACAATTACATGCTGCGCCGCCGTATGCCACGGAATTCCCTTTGTTCGAGATTCAACCCACACTTCGTATCATTGAAAATAACTCGCCTCTCTCTCTCCTTTATTTGTTTTACCAATGCGTGGCTTTTTCTCTCTTCTCTCCAAAAAAATGCGTATACAGCTTGGCAAACATTTGAGTTAAGAATAAGTCAACATTGCAACGTATTCAACACAGGTTCGTCACTGGCTAACAATACATGTCTAGTTTCCACGCCATTATGGTAAGGAGATATGATTTATGGCAACAAAAAAATGATAATCGATATGGGCCATCTGATAGAATAGGTCAACAGCAAGGCCTTTTAACATAATGGCTTAAATCAAAATCTGACAATCATATTATTGCTGGAGTCTCCTTTAGTATATGGGTATTGGGTGAATTTTTTTTTTACAAGTTTGATATTCGCACGGATATTTTGTTCTAGAATATAGTTTGTGCAGCAGATAAAGTATCAATATACACGGAGATTGGACAGAAATATTCGGTAACCCAGACTGTAAAGAGACACTACAAGCTCGCACAATGATTACCTGGTGAAAACCTAATTACAAAGACCACTATTTGTCACAAGCTATCTATTGATTCTTTTAGTTCTTTGGTTCCGTCAATTTCGATTTCTGACCCTTAGCGCGTCACAAGTGGACACTCGGGGCATTAACGAGTTAAATGAAATTAACGTTATGCCAATCGTGATGTTAACAATAATACACCAGGCTGTAGAAAACTGCTGTGCAACTCACAACGTCTAATCTGAACGAGAACTAAAGGTATTAATAATATTTCACCCTATAAAGTACCATGTATTACCCTAGGCAATTTACGTTCAATATAGGATGAGAGACGCTGCACTAGATCGTAAAATTAATCAACGTTCACGGTTTGTTTATGCATTCAGATAAACTCGAGATGCTACTTTTAGATGTAAGTAATTCACATAGCTCGACAGCGTTTTCTTCAATTTACAGTGAGAGGCATACAGCCAGTAATGAATTACTCGTGTCAAAAGAGCGACAGCTAAATTGAAATAAGTCCACCCCCTACGTGCCCCATGCCAGTTGGTGTATATACTAGCCGTTGCATTTTGACATATATTGTAACGTTTATCACAGAGTCCAATTCATCATTTCAGAACAGGTAGCTAGTGCATTTCCCTATCCTCTCCCGACAAGATTCTCTGGTTTTTGTCAACACGAGTGTTTTGCGTTTTAGAAAATGTAATATCAAATTCATCAGTAAATCTGTTTTCACAGATTACGCGAGTATTTGCAGTTTTAATAGGGTTTATATTCGTCGAGGTACGTAAATAGTAACATACTTTGAAATGATCGGTGAAATTACCAAATGGATGAAAACCAACTTCCGTTACACAGGTAACATGGATCGTAATTGCGATGATAACCGCTATGATTTGATAGAGCTAATTGCTTTGAAAGCCAAGAATTGCTCTTATCACTAACAGGAAACGTTGCTGGGAAAATAAAGTAAAATGGCGCCTCTCATACCAGCAGATTCCACGTCTAGAAAATACAAAATGCATGGGTCCATGGAATCGATGATACTTGATACAGTACCACTTATTGATGGAATTTGTGAGGGATGACTCGAGTGGGTGGAAATACCACGAGTTACAGACAGCGACTTAAAATATCCCTGAAACCGTCAAAAGCAAATTAAAGTGTGTGAGTTAATGCAGTTGTATCACCAGGGCCAGCTCATTTGCTGGTAATTATCATCGCTTTATTTTACCTTTATTAAAGAGTTCGATTATCGCCAAGTGAAGAATTTGTATAAACAGTTGAGTAATAGAGAGCTAACCTGACCTACGTGAACCACGACATAAACAACACCGCGAAGAGTTGAATGACAGGTGTTCGGGCTTACCTTCGGAAAGTGCTGCAAAAAGTAAAACGGTCAAAAGAAGTCCCTTCCACGGTCGAGTTGTTGACATCATAGTGATTTAGGTGTTGAGATTAGGTGCGTTGATAGACAGCTGACAGGCTTCGTACATCCACCTTCAATAAAATTAGCGAATGTCAGGATTAGAGCGTTGTATTGCTGTCATGTAACGTGTGGTGTCCATTCACTTCTTCGCAGCGTCAGCCGGCATAGTAATATTGAATAATTACTCACACATGTTTACCCATGCAAATATCAGCATTCGAACACAATTTGCGTACGTAGTACTCTATTTGAATGGGGGGTTTCAGTCAATTAGTAGTCGCTATACGCACTGACTTCTGCTTATCTCTACCTTGGTTTCAGTAGCCGTAAGAAGATATGCGTGGTATATTTGACAACTACAGCTAGTAAGACACCAGCAAAGACAACAGAAGTACTGTATGAAAGTAAATCTTATGGTTATAATTTGTGATATTGAATTGCGATATTTATCGGAACTTTAGAGAGGATATTATAGACTATGTGAAGGTATTGTTTTCTTAAGTGGTCGAATGTCACTTTTACAAGGCTTAGTCGTAATGCTCAATCAAGTGCCTTGTTTTCCATCTCAGCGTGGTAGTACGATTTATGACTTCAAATTTGATTTCTAGAATTACCACCAGAGTAATCCATCATCCATGTATACCCACGTTTTGTCACTTCAACACATCTGATACTTTTAATGTCGACTCACAAAAGTACCACCTAAGAGCTCTACTTATGAAATATGCAAATCATTCGTTAAAAAAACGCACTGGTTTTTTTGTGCAGTCGTATTATCAATAATTGGAAAAAAGAAACATTTCCCTAAGCAAACACATAAATCATAACTTTTCAATGTGTCTGACATCTGTACGTCAAAATCGACTCGTAACCATATCGTCACAGGATCAGCTCATTTGGCGGGAAACTATTGAGTTATGGACGAGGCTGTGTGAATTTTTCTGATAGTTTGCGTAAACAAGCATATTCCTCATTACCTTAATTGGTGAAAAGTAAACTGAAATCATAATAACATTTTTGTGTCAAGGAACGTCATGATAATACGGCAATTTAATACTAAAGAATAATATCGGTTGTGGATTTTTCAAAGATTAAGGTGGATTAACTCGTTGAAAGGTGAACAAGGTCACTCAAGAATATTTTTTTTTCAAAAAAAATCTAAGTAATGACGGTTTTTAGAAATGTTATTGTGTGATGAATGGACATTTGTTTGGAATACGTCAAAATGTTGCGGTCAACAAAAACAGCAATTTGTATATATTACACTAAGCGTCCTTGCCACAACCACAGTATGATTGACTTGTGTTTCTTTTTCCAGAGCGACATGACAGCTAAGAAAATGAAACGTAAGCTCGTAATAGCTGTTACAATTGCACATTGTTAAGAAGTTTAAAAAAAAGAGCTCTAAATTATACTAAAGTATTAACAATAACAAAAGAGAAGGAAGTCTTACTTGGTTCATCGATTTCTGACTTGTGATATTTTTGTGACACAATCCACACAACGCAGTTGAGCAAGTGACGGCGAAATGTACAAGTATCTATTTCACGCCTCATGAGGTTGTAAGTTTCAATCGGATACATAAAGGCATAGTTCTACTCGTCAGTGAAATGTAGTTAAAATCTCTGAACGATATTTACCTGATATGACGTTCCTGTTGACCGGCAGCTGATACCAACAGTCTTGGCAATAGCAAAAGAAACGTCCGACTGTAACTCTATTGATATGTTTACTATACTGGCACTTGGACTGCTCTTCTTCTGCCAATCTATCCGACAGCGACGGGATGAGATTGTTACTATAAAACCTGCTTAACGCTGTGTTATTTGTAGCTGCACCAGGCTTCAGTTATCTATGGTATTCCAACTCTACAGCCACGTACGCGAAATTTTGATCCGGTAGTCACAAGAATTATTCAGGTATCTAATATCTTCCGGGAAGGTAGCCCTCCCCCGCGTGATAACGACCCTCCGAGCAAAACAATATCTCATTAATATAGAATAATGACGAAGAGTACAAGAATCTACTTCGGTCTCATCCACGTTGGATCTCGCGAAGGAAGTCTCCTTCAGTTGTTAGTCATTTTCTGCTTCAGAATAGTGATCGTGCTTATGATATCGTATAATATGAAACGATACTTGATATTCATACAATGTATATTACTCTATCGATGTGGAGTAGTATCCTTTTGCTGTCTTACATGGATATCACACAGTCAACTGGTTGAGTTCAATTTGGTATAGATACACTCCACTCTCCTAGTGTGTGAACGGTTGAGTCGCACGCCAATGCCGTTAGCGGAATTATTAATGCACCATCGGACTCGTTTACATATCCGTATCAGTTTTCACAGACAGTTGGACATTCATAAGTCTCCACTTTGCCTCACCTAAGAAAGGTCGTTAATCTTACCATTGGCGTGTGTCATCAACTGGTACGTCTTTCTCGGACCACTGCGGGGCTCCTTGTCTTCTCGCGGCAGTCACTTCCTCTCTTATCTCTTCGAGTCTGTGAGATTCACGTCGAGATAAAAAGGCAGGTAATACGCGCACGGTTGATGTGTCATTAGGCTTATGGAATCAATGCTGGTGTCTCTAACCAGTTATCTCATCCACAAAGCGACAACAGCCGTGGAAAAATACTCTTTTACTGTAAAAGGTTCTGTCCACATTTTCTCACAGACCTCAATATCTAACCGAATACGTCATCATTTAGCCTAACTGTAATTAAATCAACATAGGTCGAGGCTGCCGAAGATATAAAATCACATTAGATGACTTCGATTAGATGTTGTCTCCAAGACTCTGACACTCTGCGGTCATTAACAAAAGCAATCACTTAACAAAAGCAATTACTTACACTTTCCTTTACAGATGCGAAAGTTTGCGGTCAAAATCCTTTTTTGGCCACGACAGGAAGATTAAAAAGCGTACTATTGAACAGTTTGATTACAAATGTTCTCACGTATACGTAGTTTGTTGATGGTAAAAAAAAAGAAAGAAAGAATATCAATTGCAGCTCATAAGTGCATTCTCATCAGGTACACACAGTCAGCGTAGCAGTGAGACAATAAAGGAAAAATATAGCATGTGAAAAAGCAAGGCAAAACTATAGGGTAAGGCAAGAGAACATGTAAATTTACATATTAGGGAAATCTATTTGTTTTAAGTCGGAAGAAAGCGAAACTCAGAAATGGGAAGTGATATAAAAAGACAAAACAACACGAGAAAAAAAGGGGGAAATGGAGAAACCCCAGGGAATTAGAAGTTTTTAATTATACTAATATTTTCAAACAATGAAGCTGTAGGGGAGTCATGTTAGGTCAAGCAGTGTCACAGTGCTACGATTGCCTACCTTTCAAATATAGGTTGGGTCAAAGTTGAAATCTTGTTCGTAATACTTTTTGCGTTTATTTAAATCTATGACCTTCTTACCCATTTTCGAGATATTTTCTGAAATTAATTTTAAAATGATAGTATTTACAGGGGGGGGATGGATAGCGACGGGTAATCAGAATTATAGTATTTTGTATTTTGTGTTCTCACGATGTTTGGGGAAAATATAAAATTCATATTCAGAATTGCCACCAAAAGCATAGGTTTCTTGCTTTTTCTCAAATGTCCTCCAGATTGATTGTCCTTGAATGAACCCAAAAGTTTGAATCCCAATGGTCGTGGATTATCTTATCTGTTGAGCCATGACGATTTAGTGGAACTATACTTTTATTCAGGAACAACGTTCTCTTTAGACCTGTCATTCAACTGTTATTCACACCATACTCTTAATCCTAATCCACTACGTTATTCTTAAACGACAAAGGATGACCACTCCAACTTAACTGTCTTAGACAAAAATGTACTAATAATGTAATTCATACTTCCTGTCTTCAGGAAATCATAGAGGTGATTGTGTTGTTCTGACTTCCTGTTGTCAACGAATGACAGCATTAAGAAAATATGGAACGAAAATATGGTGCAACATTTGGTATACATAAACACTTGACATAATAGACGTCATGTCACCCTAATTTGTGTATGCATTGGATTATCATATCAATACGAAAGTCATTCTTATCAACGGTTGAAGTCTGTAGGCAATAGTGATTGTAGATAGACAGATAGATAGATAGATAGATAGATAGATAGATAGATAGATAGATAGATAGACAGATATATAGACAGACATATAGACCTGTGGATACATACATACATACATACATACATACATACATACATACATACATACATACATACATACATACATACATACATAGTATATATTCATTCATTCATTCATTCATTCAGTCAGTCAGTCAGTCAGTCAGTCAGTCAGTCAGTCAGTCAGTCAGTCAGATCAGTCAGTCAGTCAGTCAGTCAGTCAGTAAGTCAATCAGTCAGTCAGTCAGTCAGTCAGCCAGTCATGCAGCCAATGGTAACATCAACTGGTGAGAGTGAAATTCACATTGCTGACACTTTTGAGTTACTGTATCCATCAATCACATATGGTGATGATATCCCAGGTCTGGCAGGTCAATGTAAATCATAAGCTCAACTCATAGACGAAGTAAACAACCAGTTCTGATTATGTGGATGGCTGCTACAACAGTGTTGAATTTCAAAAACAAATTCAGAAACGGAGTGCAATTCCAACAATGTTATACCGTTTAACCATGTGGACAATGAATAGTTTGATGTAGTAATGCTTGTTTTCTTTGTAAATAGTTTCACCTAGATATTATCTAGAATTATCTGTGATGCATATAATATCAGTCTTCATAACTCATAGGTTTTGGGGGTTTTTTTGCATTTTGTTTATTCACTTCTACACAACCTTAGAAGATAAAGCTGTATTGAGATCCAAGGGTGATACTTGATACCTCTCCAAGGTAATTGCTTTGTAGACGATAACACAAATGAACTTCAGTGTGAATGAAAACTATTCAACTGGCCGATCTAAGGGATGGGTCAGGATTTTTATCTGGGGTGGGGGCTAGGTACGATGTTAAAGGGGCTGGGAAAAATAGTTGGTTGATTGTTACTATCGAAGCACTTCTTTTTTATAACCAAAGTTGTCATAAACTTTTTCTCGTGCCTTCATATCGTTTTCCCAATAATATTTTGAACTTGATCAAACATAAAACAGAAAGTATGTGCTATCACAACAAGAGTGTGGATTATTTTTTTTAATATAGGTATCGAGTCAAAAAATTCTGTCATCAATTCACTTTCCTCACTAAATGACATACATTGTTAAAGCTGTCAATATCGAAATCTGTCTTGTGAATATATACCGCGATTTAGATACAAGTCAGTGAATAAACAAATGTGTAGATTTTGTGATATAACAAACGCTGTTGAAGACAAATGCCATTTTATGGTTGGATGCAACCTATAGCACGGTTTTAGAAATAGAATTTTAAGTTCGATTTTAAAAGATATATCATACAATACGTGCCTTTCACCCCTATGAATCAACCCAATATTATTGTATAGTCTTAAAGTAAATAAGTTTGAACTAAATATTTTTGGATGATGACCACATGTGCCATTTCTATACATACATACATACATACATACATACATGCATGCATGCATGCATGCATGCATGCATACATGCATGCATGCATGCATGCATGCATGCATACATACATACATACATACATACATACATACATACATACATACATACATACATACATACATACATACATACATACATACATACATGCATGCATGCATGCATGCATGCATGCATACATACATATACATGCATGCATGCATAGACATACATACATACATACATACATACATACATACATACATACAGACAGACAGACAGACAGACAGACAGACACACACACACACACACACACACATACACACATACATACATACATACATACATACATACATACATACATACATACATACATACATACATACGTACATACATACATACATACATACATACTCGTCCACCCTGTGAATGGCAGTGATCACGCCCTTGTCTTTAGATTGGCCGCCGACCACCAGCTGCTTGTCTAAATCTTATCATCTCATCGAAGAAGTATGTATCAATAAAGATACTATGGTTCAAACCACGGTTAGGGTCACTCGGGTCACGGACTTAGCCAGATTCATTCATTCACAAATTTATTACTCTATTGACTGTTGTACTTTAGTTAATGGATCTCAAGAAAAATTGTCTTTTCAAATAAATTGTCATAACTGTTACAGAACATCAATCCAACAAGGTTAAACAGGAGAACAAGACGTCATTACTGGTTAGATAATTAGCATACATAGTTTCAATATTGTGACTTCTAATCTATAGCACAGCCAACTTCATCCCTGTCTGTGTCTATAGCGAGTTTGTATACCGATTAGGAAGAATTTGATGCATTGAAACTCTATCAAATTTGTTTATAGTTGTAAGAGTTAGGTACACGAAAACGCCACGTCTGGGTGTCCTGAAAAAAAGGAAGTCAAGACTTTTTTTATTAATGTAAAGTGTAATAGTACCAGTTATGGCGAGTAATTAATGAAACCCCGTATATAAAGAGAGCTGTATACTAAAAAGCTATGTGTTCGATGTTAAGAACTGTAAAAAATGTCCAACGAGAGACAGAAGAATGAGTTAAATCGACATCCAATTGCATTGAGTAATTTAGTTGGATTTACTCACTTCTGTTTGTAATTTCATTTAGGGTGAAACACAGCATCTTGCTAACAACTACAGTTACATTTTACAGCACAGCTACAAAGTTCTACCGACAAACAGAAAAGCTTAATGCATCAAGTGTGGCAGGTCTTTGAAGTTATAGCCTTAGTAATAAAAAAAAGTCGTGTATTGGGGTACAGCGAACTTCGTCTGCAAACGTTCATTCCCGTATCAAATGGTGACAAGGTTTCCAATTATCGGTAAAGAGCCCTGGCCCTAGTCAAGGATAACAGAACGCCGTGTGGGTGTTATGGAAGGTGATACTACTCCGGCGAAAAGTTAGACGAATATAGATTCTGCCAAGTATCGTTAGGTTTAACTGTGTATTTTGATATCCTCTTTAATATTTTATAATCCGTAATCATAATCAAGAAGAGAACAACATTTTATAGAAAAATGATATCATTTCAGGTCACCCTTCCTTTTGATTTATAGTCT
Source organism: Glandiceps talaboti (assembly GCF_964340395.1). Lineage (NCBI taxonomy): Eukaryota > Metazoa > Hemichordata > Enteropneusta > Spengelidae > Glandiceps > Glandiceps talaboti. The sequence goes on along the minus strand of NC_135560.1, from coordinate 14,827,183 downwards.
GCCTCTAATTAGCTACGAGAATTTAATCTTATGTTACACTTTTACATAATATTTTAATCTAACAGCAATTATCATCACAATATGTGTGATGATGATGATGATGATGATGATGATGATGATGATGATGATGGTGATGGCATCGACAGACTGTTTGTGATTGGTTTATGTTGATCACGTGTCGTACTTTAATTCGGAAGCTTCCACATTGTTGTGTTTAGCAAAAGTCCAAATTTGCTCGTAAAGTGCAAGTGATCACCTAGAGTAATCAGTGGTACAGAATTGAGTATTCTACTAGTGGAAGTACTTTCAAACTCTGTATCTATGCATACAAGGCTAAATGAGATTGGATCTTGTAAAGAAATTTACGATTAGAAAGGTAGAAAATATGAGTGTCATAAATTCTGCTATTGAAACGGTTGGAGACATGTGGTGCAGCATGTATTTATCACTTCTAACAGTGGCAAACTAATTTCCTTTAATTCACGCGACAAACATGCGTTTTCCTACCTCCCAATTAACATCAAAAGTGAACACTACATGTAGTTTGACCGACATGGTCATTACAACCAAACTCGGGTTTGTATGGCAAGTGTAGTCTACACAACAATGTTATAATTGAACCAATTGTCATTTTTCCCTTCGAGTATACCACTTAGGGAAACCATCATTGAAAATAGTTTTCACATGTATCAATAATTGTGAGACAAGTGTTACAGTGTATCACTCTCATCATGCATTCACTAATAAGTCACCCAACCTCCAGAAGGTTTTTTAGGGTAAACAAATCAGAAGTGGAGGTATGATATCAAAATTTGTTTTGACTAAAGTATAAACGGTTATCACCTATAGTAATACAATGTTGCAATGACAGTCTCAGATAACTACAGATTCAAAAGTCGGCAAAAACTGGCTGCGTTTTGAAAGGAAAAGACTAAGGGTTGTTTCAATTATAATGATGTTGGGTTGACTACACTTTTCATACAACCCTGATCTTGGTTGTATTTTCAGCACAAAGTACAATTTTGGTATGTTTAGAGTTGTTGTATAGCTACGTGCTCCCTTGTTTGTTTCTGACATAAAATAAATGACTACATGCTTTACTGAAATTACTTCATTGAAATAAGAATCCTTCCCTGCGGGTGACTTTTGGTTGTAATTACAGAATTGTCGGATATATCGCCTCAAGCTATGCGATTTGTCATGTTGTAGGAAACAGTATATGTGGTCAATCTATGCTGACAATGTGTTATTGGGTCTCGGGTTGACTAAACAAATTGGGATGCTCTCCAGTAGAAAAAATAGTTTCAATCTTCATTCTGAAACATATGAATGACTTTGATATTTAGGAGTTGTGTTCATAAAATCAATTTTGTCGAGGTTTCAGACACTATAAAAATGGAATTTGTCAGTGGGTTTATCGTATGTGTGTTTAAGGAGGTATTTTGAATAAGATTACTAGAATAACAGCACATTTCGTTTTAATTGCTAAACCATTGACTAATTCATTAACTGTCAAACGTGATGTTGAAAAGAAATGAAAGACACTAAACGTGTTGCCCTTGGGATCTCTTCTGCCCCCCCTTTAAAGTCCATTTTAACTTCTAAGCGATTTTAACAAAACCTTGTCAATATTTGACTCGATAAACGTTAATTTTTCGCATCTTGTGTAGTTCCGATCCCATTCATAGTGGTTCTATTACCATGCGGGTCTACTTGATGAGTCTGTCTTTAATAGTCAAAGTGTTGTTGAAAATACCCCCCATGTCTTGCCAATTGCTCCTTAGTGGATTACACTCTTAACATAACAATCTCAACTATATCTATTTGCCAAGTCACTTGAGGTTCAAAGACGTTGCCTCCCACGGCGCTTTCTTCTGAGTGATTACACCCAAATGACTTGGATAGGTGTGAGAGAACACAACAATACGATTCATTCCAGAGGTACTCTTGATCCTGTTAATTAGGTAATCGTTCAGTAATGGGGTTATCTGGAGAGGGGGTGGTACGAAATACTAAATAACAAAAATGTCATTCACATAAATAGATAAATAGCGTAGCTTTATTTTATACGTGGCAAAATATCGAAGTATTTCATCATTCTTCAACGGAATGTCGAAACAAAAGAAACTGTTTTCGGTTAAAAGACTTTCTCAGTCAACTGTTACGATTCACCACTTATTAGACTCGAGTCACGCAATTTTGATAGAATCCAGACTACCTTGAAGTTTCCTCTTTCAATTATTTTTCAATGTTAATCTAATTTAGTGTAAAACGTAAACAATCTTAGCGTTTTACGCTAATGAAGACACATAGAGTGGTGCCCTGTTTTACAGCTAAAACGTGACGTATTTCAAACTTTTAATTCAATAAGACAGCAATTGACTGTTCAAATGGTTCTCTCAACTGAGAATATTTTACGACCGTTCAACCATGTTATTAGATAATATTTCAAAAGGGACAAAACTACAATGGTTCAATCACCTCGTGGGACTACATGTCGATTGAATGTTATTATAATGAAGCACATGTAAAGCGAATGTCTCCCACAAGGGTAAGAAAGCATTCTGTTGTTCATTGTGCCTGAGCTCATGGAATGTAAAGGAAATTGCCAGAGCAATGAAGCGTGACGGCGTTTTTATACAGCGCCATTTGAAACAATCTCTCACATTGCTATGATTAAAGATCTAACGAGTGTCGAAAGCTATGTGTAATGTTAGCCAATTCATCTGTACATACAGAAATTCTCACCATCTTTGTATGTGCCAATACATGAAATTTTATAAATGAATTATGAACGAATTTGTACACAACGGTCTGGATTCTCTTATTAGAGGTAACACTTATGGAGTGTGTGTGTGTGTGTGTGTGTATATATATATATATATATATATATATATATATATATTACATACATACATACATACATACATACATACATACATACATACATACACACATGTACATACATACAAAAATGTACATTAGCTAAAAGGAAGACACATTCATCGAATAACAAGTATGTATCATGATGACATCACTGAGCAAGATACAATTATGAGTAACAATTGATAATATATTGCACAAATGATAAATATAATTTATGAAAGTCAGTAATGTAATATGCAAATATTCATTATGACATAATTATATTGGAAGGTTGGCGAAATCTGAGCAACCAGCATTGGTGGTATGTTTCAGCAATAAATCCCCGCTGATGATGTATTGTATATATAGCCCGAGGTTTTGATCAGTTGCCGGTATCCTTGAAATGTACGATGAGTGGAGTGGAAATAAAGTATATGTATATATCGGCTCCAGCATCTGAATATAAGTTGAAATCATTTATTATATTGTCTTTCCTCCCAATACAGAACATCTCATACTATGAAGTGAGGGACAACGTTACTAAACTTACCTTTAAACCACTAATTGTTTGCTTCAGTGCAGTGCAGAGAATGTATATGTAGTTTTGTTTATTTTGAGCAGTGATAAATTTATTTGTGAATTGTCTGACGCTGGACTCTTTTTGTAGCAGATCTTCGTACATGATCTGCCTCACTGTTTCTGCATTTTTTGTGAGGGACAAGAACGGCGCACTTGTTTATCCAGAGCCGCTCGTAAAATCACCTGCCAATATATTGGGCTTTGGAAATCTCATTAATTTTCCAGTTAGGGAGGATATATCAGCGTTCGGCAAGGACGACTTTGTATTCTTCGGAAAATTGTCGGTACGGACAAGGCGGCCATGGTGGATGCAGGCGGCATTAATCGCCCGCCGAATATCAGCAGATTACTTTCATTCAAAACCACGTACTTGGTGGCATACCAACTCAACTGTGCTGTCACTATTTTAGCACAGTTATTTTAACGTATAGACCAATCAGATCTCTAGATTTGAATGTGAATTTACTGGTATAATATAATATATAATTGATATGATTAATCTTGCTGATCGGTTATGTAATATGCAAATCACGTAATTATACATGTATGTGGACCTGTGTTTAATTTAGTCGCAATGTTTTTGTTTGTCAAAATGAAATGGTTATGATAGAATGTGTGTATTTGTTGACACCGTTAATATAGCAGTCAAATATCAGTGTGAGAATGCAAAGTCATCAAGCCGTTTATGTTGTGCTTATAAGGGGTTAAGAATTTGCAGCAGCTGAATTTTCAAAATCTAGCACACATTGTAGGAATATGACACATTGTTACAGACAGACATCACATATTGGAATAATTGAAACAAATCAATAATCACAGTGTTTTCCATATAGTCTAACAGTAACAATTTTTCAAGTCCTAAGGATGTCGCTAATATAATTTGCTCCCTTTAGTAAGAAATAAAAAACAGTGTTTTGAAAAGTGTAGAAAACACAGTCTTGTTTGATTAGTATGTTCCAGTAGGGTTAACATTTGACACTTAATGGGAATTTATTCTAAATAATGACTTGACGTGATACACTGTACCCTGTAGCATAATTATGCTATTATGGTAATATATTCTTAATAATGAGTTGACGTGTTACTCTTTACCTTGTAGCATAGTTATGTTATTATGGTAATTTATGCTAAATAATGACAACGTGTTAATCCTAGTGTTTATCTTATGTTATTATGGTAATTTGCATGAATGATTTAATAAATTAATTAGCTCTTTACAAAGTTATAGAAGCTGGTCCTGTGCAAAGGGATCATCCTATGCAGTCCTTATCACGCTGCTGAGGCTATCTACTTTGCATAAGATCTCAGGCTATAGAGCCTCGTTATGGCGCCACTGACAAGGTAACACTAATGCGAGAGCTAGGGTTTGAAACCCCTGCCCTTAATAGCTGCAGCGGCTTTAATCTGTAAATACGGTGATATAAAACAGTCTTATATGTAGACAAGCTGTTGTCAGCGAACATAAATAAGTCATTCTGTATGTACGTGTGTGGGTTGAAACGTGCATGGGGAAACAACACTACAGACTGTTGAGGGTTAGAAGTCTACCAATCATTTACGAAAGACTGGATAGTCATGATGTGGATATAGATGATATGAATAAGTGGATGACGACTTTTGTTTACTTGTTGTACATTCATACGATTGTTCAAATTTCAAGTTCCAATGCACTATATATGTTATTCATTTGGCTCGTGGTAACATCATCATATAAAATCAAACCTGCAAGTTCTCAGTGACCAATAAAAAAAATTATCACACCACGCTAGTGAAGATGATGCAACCATTGCACATCTTTCAAGATATAGAATTTATACATTTATATAGTCCCTTAAACTACATCGACGGTTACTACTAAACCAGTGAGTGACTATAGAGTCTCAATTAGGCCGCACAGTGTTTTTTTTTACATCTTACACAATGTTACTAATTACACAAACAAAATGTAGGTGTGATAGCGCGTGCATACATATGAATTCTTATATTCTATCTCAGTGTGAGCACAAATAAACAGTTCTGTGCTTGAAACTTTCTTGTTTCATTAATTGGGCGGTGTTGTGGATTTGTGTTGTCATGGTGAGATAAAAAAAATGTAACATTGTATATATGCCTGTGCGCTATCAGTGCCTTTATTGTGTTTTAAACTAAATTGCAATACAAACTTTGTGTGAGACGCACCGTGAAACTCTATAGTCACTCTGGTTTGGTAGTAGCTCTTAGAGAAAATAAAAGTGACTGAATATTGTATTTTATTTTTATTCGTTTGGAACTACCCAATCAAACAATTCCTGAAGAATTTATCGTCCCTTTTACGGAATTTGGGTTTAAATCACGCCGAGAAAACGTTTGTTAATTCGTGTCAGAAGGCTTTACATAAAAATGACGCACAAAGTGATTCGGGATGTATACATCTTATAAACATTAAACATTAGCTGTATGCCAAATGAACAATTGTTTCAACCTGTATCCCTGAGTTCACAACTAATTCTTATATTGAAATACCGCTATGGAGATCACCAAAACAATCCTTTTATGATAGTGTTGAGATTTTGTTCTCTGTTCAAAATGTACCCGTTCTTCGACTTATGATAGGGTTTGTTTGTTCGTTTGTTTACATGAATGTGTATGTATGTATGTATATGTATGTATGTATGTATGTATGTATGTATGTATGTGTTTATGTATGTATGTATGTATGTGTGTGTGTGTGTGCGTGCGTGCGTGTATGTATGTATGTATGTATGTATGTATGTATGTATGTATGTATGTATGTATGTATGTATGTATGTACGAACAACATATTCCAAAGAATTTATTGTTGACTAAAGGAACAACAGCTGCTGTTGTTTAGCAAAACAAATCAAACTTACAAAAACGTTGAAAACAAATTGCAGGAAATCGCTTGCTACAGTAAAACCTGATCCAGCCGCAAGAAATATATTGCGAGATATCTTGGTTTGAAATTTGAACTAGAGCGAATGTCACAGAATCGCACAGTAGCAGTTTTGACTAGCCAGCATGCACGTCGAGGAAACAGCTTTCGCTCCCGATAAGTAATTTATTTCTGGTCAAGCGGAAAAAGTAATCTCCTCCGTTCCAGGCACGATACGTTACAAATGGTGTAATTTGGTCATGTACATAACGTCGCAAATTAATTTTACTCCGCTAAGGGCGTGATTTGTCAACTACTAGGGATATATGATCCACAGGGTGGTATACATACACGTTGCTCGACATACTGAAAGTCATTATAATACTCCAAGAAGAGAAATCGACAAACTGAAGTGATGTGAATATTCCGACGAGGTTATATATTATTGCCTTGATATTGGGTTAGATGCCTGAAGGCAAGTATCAATCAGCTATTGTAAGCTTATCCTTACTCCGAAGGCTACCAAATATCAAGGTTATAATAGTTTTTATTATATTTCTCCACGGATATTATTTTCATGCAATATATTTTATGTCAGGAATTTTGTCTGGATTGTCTTACTTAATTTGACATTCGGTGGTATAAAGAAAAGGACGGATTACTACATTTAGATGTGCTGCTACTTAATTTGTATAATTTTGGAGAGAAATTGAGACTCTATAGTCACTCTGGTTTGGTAGTGACAGTCGATGTAGTTTATAGGATTCTAGAAATGTATAAATTCTATATCCGAAAGATATGACAGATGTTCAATGGTTGCATCATCTTTACTAGCGTGGTGTGATAAATTTATTTATTGGTCACTGAGAACTTGCAGGTTTGATTAGATATGATGATGTTACCACGAGCCAAATGAATAACATATATAGTGCATTGGAACTTGAAATTTGAATAATCGTATGAATGTACAACAAGTAAACAAAAGTCGTCATCCACTTACTCATGTGTCAATCATGGCACATTCGACATCGTGCAGTTACCCTGTAGAGTGTTGAATAACGTGGGTGGGCCATTTTATTTTTTCGTAAATTTTAAAACGTTGCAATAAAAACCTTAAAATCGCAATTTAGTGTTCGGCGTGACTGTAAATAGCACCACTTTTTCGTACACGTAAAAGAAAAATACATAAAACTTATCGTTTTTGTATGACGTTTGAAGAATTCAATATACGTAAACAGCACTATAAACCGCGATCGTCCGAAATGCTAGTATAACTATACTAGAGGAACTGTCAATTACTGTTGTGCGTCACTGTTGTGCATTGCCAGTCTAAGTTTCGCCGTATGTTTTACTACAAAGAAGGGTGGATGTGCTTATACGGTCGTAGTTCACTAGTTGCTTCAAAGATGGTAAACTGTAATTTGGTATTTAAATTTTCAGGGATTGTAAGTTAATGTATTAATGTTGTACAGCTCGACATATGGTTTTAATGGGAAATCGTCTAATACAGAATTGTGCGTCATCGTTATTGTATCACCAGAACGCATTCTTTGTGTCTCAAAATCTCAACAAGTTTCAACTTAGGGAGGGGGGGGGGGCATCCCTCTCACCGGCGGATTCACCCCCAACTCGGTAACCCCACTCCCTCGTCGCAGTAGTAGTAGTTCATGCTTAGTTATATTATTTCACATGCTGCTTTTAGAATTGGGTATATCCCCCCCCAAAAAAAAAATAAATTAAAAGACAACCACTCATATCATTTTATCAATAACATACATACTACTCATCTCATCATCTACACAAAATATATTTTTAACATGAATATAAAAAATCATGGTAGATGCAATCATATCAGTAAACTCCTACACTGATGCATTTATAATGCCCCCCCCCCCCCGCCTACATCAACTTTCCAGTAATATAATTTTAAAATGTAAACTCCAATTCATTTTCTTTGTAAATTCGTAAATTGTGGGGGTTTTCATCGTAATAATAATTAAAATTCTATCTTCGTAATTTGGAATTCAGCACTAAGAAGGCTTATTTTTCGGTAAATTGTACTGGAGAACCCTCTCGCCCACCTCGATAACCTTCGAGTGCAGAGTTCATCATGTTCCATATCCGGCATGTTAAAAATACATGTATGAGTGGTTCACACCATCAGAGGTGATAGTTATGCAGCATGCAAAATCAGCTGTTCGCCGTGGGAGCGGTTAGTTTGAAAAGGTATCTGCTTGTTCAAAAGCGCGCAAGCTACACCAGCATAACTCCATTACAAAGTGTTCGTTTTCAGATGTCCGTGTGTAACTGATAGTACTTGATAACTCTGTGAATACGAACACAGCTTGACAACAACAACTACAGTAGAAAATAATAGCTAGACACGGTCAGACTTTGATCTTTAACCGTGACCAGTAAAAGTCCAAAAGAACAAAAGCGACGTATTTTAAAAAATTGTCTTCAGATTCGTAAACAATATCGGCGTCACGTCACCGTGAAAAGAGATCTAATTTCAATGTCATTTATGGCATTCAATCAAAGTGACAGTTGTTCATGCAATGAACAAAAAAAATGTAAATTCAATCCTACAAGAAATGACATCCCAGCCAAAGAGATACGTTCATCGGAATGATGACCTGCTGGAAACATTGGAAACAAACCAACCGTTACTAAGTAAAGGGAGGAAAAGCTGACTGCATGAGTAACTCGTGCGAGATTGAGACGTTCTCTCGTATTGACAGAGCGATGGGTTTGACCCCACCGTTATTGGAGAAGATTCCGCTCACCAGATATAAACATCTGTCAACATATTTGCTGAAAAGTGAAACTCCAGTGGTCGGAGGTCGGATGAATAGTTACATCCGATGATAGATTATGATAGCAGAACGAGTCGACTTGAATTTCATGAATATTCTTGATTTCAAAAGACTTGTTCACACTTCGTTTCCGAAGAAAATTAACTGGATGTAGTAAACAAATGAAAAGAAGCGGTTTATTAGATCACGTCAGAGTTGACTGCCAGTTGTATTTTGCGATAGAATTAAGATTAACATTGTATAATTATGGTGCAAAGAGTATATAGCTTGGGTTTTTTCAACGCTAATTGTGGAATGATCATATTAGGTATATTTATACATGACTACTACCATTCTGAGGCGAGATTTGATGACGTAACCTCATGCTAGTGTGCGTATATGTACATGTGTGTGTCTGTGTCTGTGTCTGTGTCTGTGTCTGTGTCTGTGTGTCTGTGTGTGTTCGTCAAGACTTGAGTTGCCATGTTTTAGTCACATTTGTTTTGCTACACTAGTATTTACGGATACCTTGCTAGTGAGGGATCTAGGTCGAAATAATAGTCACGGTGGCATTAATATATTTTACAGAATTTTTATTTGACTGACTGACTAGAGTATCCGATACGCAAGGTCGAAACCATCGGTGCTGGGATTAGGGAATAAATCAAAGTCAAGGTCAAACGCAGAAAAACAATCTAGTTTTCTATTTCTACTTCCACTACATCAAGTTGTATGACACATACACCAGAGGTAACTGAAGAACGGGCAGGAATTGGACGCACGTAACGTTTAAGCTTCGAAGACGACTTTTTTACAACCATTAGATTGTTTTTATAGAGAAGTCACATTCACCCCAATACTGGTAATAGCCACCTTCGGTATATCAGCTGTCAATATGTATCATTCCCAACAGAAAGACAAGGTTTTTTATCCCGAGAAAACAGATGCATGTAACAAATACTGTGCAATATGATGTGATGTCAAGCTATTTCATCAACTTACTCCGTAACGTAGGTGAAGATCACTTGCATTTGCACCATATATATTCCCGCCACTAAACATTATTTATCAAGACAACATTAAACTTTAAAAGTGCATATAAACTTTTATTGAAGTGTCTCTTGTGTTCATCCAAAGGCTTGTTGCCTGGTTACCAAATATTTTAACTTCTAAAACTGTCCCAAAATGAGGTTAACTTCCCCATATTACTCATTAGAATCCTTGTACACACACTCAGGAATTTTAATCACATTCAGACGGAATGACACAAAGTTAATGAAATCATTTCTTTTTTATTTCACTCGAATCATAGAAAGTTATGAGTCATTTCAAATTAAACAATGCCATAAATTTCGTCTGTTAAATGATATAAGTTAGCCATATTTTTTTTTGTTCAAAATTATGTCAAACATCTTAAGAAATTAGCCAAAATCAAACTAGCTATATATAAAATATGGAGAGTGAATACATTGCAATCAACGTACGTGAACTTCGCAAAACCTCTGCATCAAGCCTCGCCATGCACGTTCTGAATTTTGGTACACTTTTGCCTTGTAGATTAAATTTGCCCGGAGTTCAGGGTTTGATGTTTTTTTAAATGGTCGACTTCTCCGACTGTACACCGTTTAGTCGTAAACTTAAATGCAGAGAATAATTCAGACACTAAACTCCAGAGATGTTGGCACAAGTATATATGTGATTGATATTGCAATACATCAAAACAACTCCAAATAAAAGTAATTTAAAATAAAAAGAATGAACCTAGAATTATGATCTGTTTTAACACCACGTCTACTGTCACGCTTTGATAAATTTCAAATATTAATATCGTGAAAACTTTGATTCTTAAAAAGTCAAGTTACCAATTAACTGTACACTTCCTTCGTTTGATAATTTCTATCACCAGAGTTCACAGAGCCTGTAGAGAATAGTTCATACTGTACATCAAAATTCATATTATAAAGATGACATACATTGACCTCAGTGGGAATGTCAATTTTATCATGATTGTGGAGTCGTGCATGTAATGATGAGCTGCGTTTGGCTATCTGATCGAATATGAACTTCGACAGCACATGCTGTCTGTCGTTTTTTTTTTTCTTTCGATGTCCAGACTGACGGAAAAGTCTGAATATTGATACATTTCACACACCCTGTTTTAATTGATATGCCATTTCACCTCTCAAAGTTTCGCAGAACATTCCAAATGGCACTTAAACGATGCGTTTACACTTAACAAATACCAAATGAGTTAATTTGAAAAGAAATTGTAATGTCTTAGGATTCCAAAGTCAGTATTTTAGCAACTTGAATTGAGTACATCTTCTTCGAAGGTAATTTGTTGGATCTCTTTGCCGATTATCTGATTTGACAGACATTCAGTGCGAGAGGTCAGTGTGTATGTCTTCTTTATTCCTTCTACTCTAAACCTAAATGTTTGCTTTTTCAGTTGACAATTTAAACATGTCTGAATAACCCAATTTGTAAACCGTAATATCAGTATACGTCACTTAACCTTTGACACGGAGACGAATGCATCGTTCCTTTGTCAATATTAGTCTACAATTACTGTTTCAATATTTACTTTTCGCAAACGATAAACGTTTTCGTCATTTCTTTCGATGTCGAAATAAATCCTGTGAACACGAACGAGATTTACCTCATCACTTTCTATTCATCTCAGCACATCCATTTGAAACTTCGAACTATAGTGATAATAATACCCTTTCTAAATATAAAAGTTTCCCCTGGTGATATCAATGTTCAACACATGCATATTATTGGAAAAAAAAGTATACAAAAAGTCCTGATGTAGCCTCTTCAATCCTACATGACCTAGTAAATGTCTATTTACTATAAAATGTATCTTTTGAACACATGATACAACTTTTAAATCTATTCATCTTTTGTTTAGTTTATCGACAATTAATGAGTCGTGACGTCCTGCGTCTGTGTAAGTGGAATTTGAGAATGTCATATTAAACTAATAGAAATTTATTGTAAAAGGTAACATTTGTCCAATAGATAGAAGCAAACAGACGGCCATCACAAGTGGTGCTGTGTGAAGTATTGTCTGTACTGATTAATACTTTCATTTTTGTGCGTTGTGGTTAACGATCTCCGGTAACGACCACGTAGTGTTATATATGCCTATAGAGACATCGGAAGCTTGAACTTTGGTTAAACATTATGATTATTTTAATAGTGCCACGCGCATATTTAGGTTTCGTCTGGTTCCATTTTCCGTTTGTCCATGATAAGCTAACAACCTGATGTCCTGTCTCTCTGATACTGTTCTACAATTTGATCGAAAAAAAACATCTTTAAACGCTGACTTTCACCCGCTTTCCTCACGAACATCACAGATCGTTGTACAATAAACTGAACCTACCTATTTCCTCTAAAACATAGTATGTGCTGGAAAAGCAACAAAAGTCATACATATGCGTTAGTACATGTAAAAGTGTTACACTGTCTTCGACAGTCTCAAAGCTATTAGTAATTCGTTTTTAGACATGGAATACATTTGTGCTATATAAAAAATCAAACTTTGTCTGTTCAACAGTTCAAACTCTACCTATCTTAATCTGTACATATTACTTGTTCAAAGTTAGTTGACCGAGTTCGTCAGTGGTTCGTATTGACCTTATCATAACATATTTAGGATACAAAATTCCATCGTTCGTAATACAGATGCAACTCCTTGTCATATTTACCTAGATAATATGTAGTCTTAAGAGAACTGGAGCTATTCAGTAGCATATCTTATCAACATACAAGGAGCTCCCTTGTGTCGCGTACTCTCACGTTTATTATTTTAAGTTAATGGAGCGTAATATTATACCAAGATTATGAGTTGCAGGTCTGTATCGTACGGTTTTATTTCATGAATTTCAACTCAGCTGGAAGACAAAACGACGTATGGTGACCGCTCGAAATAAATTGTGCAAGTTAAAGACAAGTTTTTTCAACGATACCATGTAAAACGGCATTGTCGATGTTGCCATGATGTTGCCTTGCCTTAGACGCCGTGACATAGCAGAGGAAGTTTGTCTGCTGTGGACATTGTTAACGTATCTGTTTACATATAACGATTCTACAGTATGAACATCTTTGAAACTTGTGGAATTCGTGTCATCTGCACCACTCACTTGTCAACAATTAGTCACAATATTGCCTAGAGGAGTAAAATCACCATTGACACTACATTTCAGGCGTAGCAATACTACTGAGTAATACCGATATCTGTACATGCATACAAAACTATCGACACCACCGCCTATAGTCAATCTTTCCTTTGTTCAACTATAAACTTACTAATTAAACAATTGAATTGTAAACTACCCCCTTTATAAACATAAATAATCACACACAAAACGAAATGCTACAAACAATAACTCGTGGCTAAAATTAGCACATGCGAATGCTCTCGTGTTATGATCATAATCTAATTCGTATTCTCGTCATTTCCTGTTCAAAACTGTTTAATTTAGGATATGAGTTTCAATTTATTTATCAAAATATCTTAAATCGTTTGGTAATTTCACATCGAGCTCTAGCATAGGGTAATTGCCCGTATGTTAGGTAAGCAAAGACAAAGTCTTAGAATACCATATCGAGTTTAGCGACGAACAAAAGTTAATTTGCAAAACTTGAAAGGTACTGTACCTAAAATATGACTGACTGATTAAAACGTAGAACATGTTATAGTGTTCCAGTCTAGATTATTGCTACAAAGTGACAATGTTTCATTTTTTACATAAAATGTTCGTATACATATAAATCTTATGTATTAATTCGATGAAAAAAAATTAATTTTCAAGTTCACCACTTGTCTCCATATTGAAGTAAAGGGATGATAATATTCAATTGAACAGACCCTATCAAAATAAGTTCATCCCGAACTCTATCAATCAAGCAACCAATCAATACAAAGGTTATAAATTCAGAAAAATATTGAGTATACTTTTTAAAAATATTTCCACAAGATTTGAAAGTCAGAAATGCAAAATGAGAATTGCTATGCCGATAAAATGTAATGGTTATATGAAAATGGTAGTAATAAGAACTTGAGAAGTGGATAACGATAATGGAGATGATGACGACGACGATGATGATGATGATGATGACGACGACGACGATGATGATGATGATGATGATGATGATGATGATGGTGGTGGTGGTGGTGGTGGTGGTGGTGGTGGTGACGATGACGACGACGACTACGATGGCTGTGGCGGTGTTGCGGTTGTAGTGATGATGGCAATGATGATTGTTATCATAAACATACAATCAAACAAAACGTAGATTGCCGGACAAACTTTGACCACTATGATCAATGTTTGACTTTATAATTACGTTTGGATTATAGCATAAAACATATCTGCATAGTAAAAGAGGGACTATCTGGAATCTGTCAGATATCTTTCGTAGATCAGTCTAAAATATTCAATAATCCTATTGCTCAACATCAGAGTTTCATTTGGGTTCAAAAGGGCAACCCTTCTATTGTTAGTCAATAAAGAAAAGGAGACTGCTTTTAGGTAACTAAGCACGGTCTCGTTTTTAAGGCACATGTTGTTTGCATGGGTGACAGTGCGCATGACACACACTTTGAATTAATCGTTCCAGGTGTTTCAGTCAGAGTTGACTGTCCTTCACATAAAATACCATCATGCCTGTCACAGATTAATGGCATTCATTTCAACACGATTGGCATTCTTTCCCACCGTTGGTGAACATGTTGGGCATCAAATCAATGATCTTTCGAGAATGTCAAATTCCAGTCTTCCGTGTCACTTTAAATGTTGTCTGTCTGTCTGTCTGTCTGTCTGTCTGTCTGTCGGTCTGACTGTCTGTTTTAACGTCACACTTGACGACCAGATATGACAAAATTCATTGTCTGTCTCTCTCTAGAGTTCCAGATCTCTACTTTCGAGAAACTGCAACAGAAATTCTCTCCGTAAAAGTACAGAAGATCACGCCCGTGTTTTCATTCAGATGTTGTCGAAGATGATGATTCAAGTCTACTATGACATTGATCACAATCAATTGTTCTTGTATATCGTTGGAGGAGACAGTAAGATTCCACATGTCCCGCTGATTACAACGATCAGGAACACCCACAGAAAGATACGATCTATTACCATGGCAACGTACTTCCAGTCTTCGCGTATCTATAGAAACGTAGAATAACAATTAGATGATATACTTTAATTTAATTAGTAATGAAATTTCTACTCAGAGTCAACAAATTATTGGATTCGCTTCAAGATGTTTTTTTTTACTCTATGAGTAGGAATTTCATTACAAAGTATGGACCCAGAGTCCATGAACATTCATTTTCGTACAAGCTGATGTGTAACTATTACAATCGACCTTACTTATGTGTGTGAGTATGTATGTATGTATGTATGTATGTATGTATGTATGTATGTATGTATGTATGTATGTAATACATGTATGTATGTATGTATGTATGTATGTATGTATGTATGTATGTATGTATGTATGTATGTATGTATGTATGTAATACATGTATGTATGTATGTATGTATGTATGTATGTATGTATGTATGCATGCATGCATGCATGCATGTATGTATGTATGTATGTATGTATGTATGTATGTATGTATGTGTATATATATATATATATATATATATATATATATATATATATATATATATATATATATATATGAAACGGTTGTGTGGGGGTGGGGATGTAAACAGGTTGTATAAAGTAATATGATGGTTTGGCTTGGTGAGGGAAAGATTAATGGTAAAACATTTATTTCAACAAAATATAACTATGGACGAATCCTTAAAATATTTGCAATCGGGTGAGAGTGAGAAATGTGCGTACGAAGATTTTCAGATCAAGCAAGAGAATACCCTTTAAACTACTCATGACCTCTGACCTTATTTTAATTGTCAAAGAGATTCAGCTTCCGTTGTAAAGATCGTCTACGACGCTGACTCTGTTGAAATGCAAAGTTTGAATCCAACATCTTCGACTGTTGGGGGCGCTAGTAACTGCCTGAGACACATTTGTCGAATACTAGTAATTTCAAATTTCTGCAGAAGCCTTTATGCTTAACATAACATTGCCCTAGTTTCATGTTGGGTGTAATTATAGAAGAAGAGAAAAACGTTATCATAAATTATGTAAATGAGTTTAGTTGGTAGTTTAGTTGGCGCAAGACCCGTAGTGATCATCATGAGGCGGGTTGAAGAAATCACAATTTTGCTCATTTGGTGAATTTAAAGCAGATGGACAGATATTTTGTTTTCTTTTGATGACCATTCAACAACATCGACTGACTGACTGGGTGATCTGGACATTCTTTGAATCGAAACCATGGTAACAGGTAAATAAACGAGTGTTTCTGAAGCTAATATGAAAACAGCAAAATAATCTATTTTGAAACTATATAATCTACGTCAATTTTAAATTTCAAATAGTAAACTAGATAAGAATATGAGATAAGAAGTGTGTACGATTCACTTCGTAATTAAGGAGTAAACATTTTTTTTTCATTTAATAGACAATAAAAACAATGGAAATTTTTGTCCATGACACTGTCGATAGAGGAATAGTGACTGGTAACGTAAATGCTTCTTTCTGTTTGCTTGTGTTATCAAAATACTAGAGATATTTCGAAACGAAACGGTCCGAGGCTCTCAACTTTCCATAGTCACAGTACAAACGGTTTGACACCGTATTGCATGTAATTGTAGGCTTAATCGACTATTTGTTCATTTTTCTCCTTCCCCTGTAATCTTTAACTCTTGGTTCAGCGTTCCATTGAAGCTTTTCATACATACATACATACATACATACATACATACATACATACATACATACATACATACATACATACATACATACATACATACATACATATTCTGTGATTTTATCTAATAGTTATAAATGTCTACTTTGAAAGTTGTGACAACAAATTAACTATTTACGGAGCATTACGAGATACTATGTAGAGCACATTTAATTACCATGTCACGTGATCATGCAAGGGTAAACAAAACCAACTTACAGTTTGATATTCGTCTTCGTTCCTCAAATGTTGAGCAATGTACGTCACTCCATGTATTGCATCTTTTAATTTAGGATCTATACCTTTCCGTTTCTTCGGTCGCAATGACTCCGCCCTCGGCCATCCCTGGTCATTTTTGCCAAGTTCTTCAGATATTGAATACAACCTTTGTCGAGCTTCGCAATGTGCTCCCCCACAACGATAGTTTGAATTGCCACGCACGAGATCAGACAGTTCAATACCTCCGTTTGGCAGTCCTGGATTACTGGGGTGCATTTCCATGTAACAGTCTTTCTCCGATATGTGCCTTTTCATCATAAGTAAGGGTGGCAGTATTTCGAGAAATAGTCTACGCACCCATTTAGGCATAGTGTGAGTACTGGGAGCGCGATGGTGAATATTTAATACTATCACAGTGACTACTATAGAAACGGTCACCAACACCATAGTAAACAAAAGATAACGTCCAATCAACGGAATAACAAGAGATGTTGGAGGAATGATGTCTGATACCAGCAACAGAAACACAGTAAGAGCCAGTAATACAGAGATACACAGTGTTATCTTCTCACCACAGTCTGACGGTAGATAAAAGACCAATACCGTCAAGAAAGAAATTAATACGCATGGTATTATTAAGTTGACGGTGTAAAACAAGGGTTTTCGCTTAATGTGAATCGTGAAAGTTATATCAACATTGATTGTGTTACAACATGAATACATTACAACGTTTCTCTTCCCCGGTGTATTCACGATATCCCATTCACCACTCTCCCAGTAGTCTTCCAAGTCCACTTGTGCAGTTCCAGTTTCATCAGGCTCGCTCAGACCTAAGTCTACCAGTGCCTTGTCGTAGGTCCAAGAACCATATTTCATGACACATTGTTGCTCGTCAAACGGAAAATACTTGACATCAATATTACACGAACTTTTGTAAATTGCAGGTGGCAACCAGTACACCAATCCGTCATTATACACTAACGCTTTAGTCATTAGTGTAACTTCATAATTACCATCAGCACTACAAGAGAGAGAGAGAGAGAGAGAGAGAGAGAGAGAGAGAGAGAGAGAGAGAGAGAGAGAGAGAGAGAGAGAGAGAGAGAGAGAGAGAGAGAGAGAGAATTAGTTGAGAGCGCCCTCATATACAACATGACTTGTTCTTAGTTCGAATTGCGTTTTACCACTCACACACCACACACAGCTTTAAACACTAAGCTGAAGGTATCTGCAAAATTGGCACGTTGTTTTTATATATATATATATATATATATATATATATATATATATATATATATATATATATATATATATATATAACACGTAAATTCTTAAATTCGCTCCTAGGTCTGTATTCAGCAGAGTTCGCTAGATCAACTTCACACAAACAGTCAACATGAATATTTTGTGAAATTTCACAGACACGTCACAAGTAAATTGTGGAAAGAAAAAAAATAGAACAGTTTTAATTAGGGTGTGCAATGTTTATAAATGGCATTTTAGGCTTACTTATTGAAAAGAACGATGTCTGGTAACCACAACATCTGTGAAGGCACTCTTAGAAGAGTCAAATTGGCGTACTCCGCTGGATCCCATCTCAGTCTGTAGTCGTACCAAGCCTAAATAATTATGAACATTGATACGAAAAACACAGGTATTTAGATATTAATAGAGATAATGTACATGTGGTCATAATTATCAACAATAATGACGTCAATATCATCATCATCATCATCATCATCATCATCATCATCATCATCATCATCATCATCATCATCATCATCATCATCATCATCAACAACAACTTGAGCTTCTGTTTTACTTACGAACCTTGCTAATGGTCTTATCATAGTACAAAATACATATAGCTAAACATTGCCTCACAATACATCTCAAATAATTTCGAGTCGTTTCACGATTGAAGCTGGGTTTATATACTTTTTAGGTCATTTTGGCTGCATGTCAAAGGGTACCTGTAGCAGTTTATTTACTAAATCAATGATATAATCAACAAATCAATCAGTTAATCATCATATTTATCAATTGATTACTGACCCAATCAATAAAAACAATCATATGGTAAAAATCTCACCTGTTTGAGCCATACATTGGCCGTCATTATTTGATCCTTTTCGTTCTGAAAGTACAGAAAAAAATATTTTAAAAAAACTACATATATTAATTTACTAAAAGCAACGGTGGTGCAATTAACGTGACTGCAAGTGAATTTTGCTGTACCATAGTAGCTAATCTAGAATATGCTGTTCAATGAAACTGGAAATAATTACTATTACAACGGAAAACAAGCTATCGGCAAACTTAGCCAGACACAAACTAATAGTATTGTTGTTGTTGTTGCATTTGGTAGCTTACACACACATGAGTGAACAGGGTGCTCTGTTGGTTATGTGGATATCATTCTATTGTGATCAAGATAGTGTTAACAATGAATGGAGTTCAATAGACATGGCCACTTGGGGATAACTGGGCTATCAGAGACGCCATCCTAATATGGGTAATTGCAATTTATAGCTGATGTCAACGTACTACAATTGTAAGTTTTGATTTGAGTCTGTGGGGTATTTTGCCGATAGTTCATTTTCCATCGTCGTAATTCGAATAGTCATTTGTATGAACATGAACTTGTAATTGCAGGCATGTATTTGTTAACTGGTAATGACATTCACTATCTTTGGTCATTTTGAAAATGATCAATATGACCAAAAGGCACACGCACACATACGCATCGACACACATACAGTGTGAGTATTAAAATATTATGGCAATAATATAGTTGAATAAAATGCGATCATAACGTTCAGTTATGCACTATTATTTATCAGACGCCTGGGTAAACTTTGAACGCGACTAAAACTATTTTTGGGATAATAATCAATACCTGCTTCATTTTTTAGAGTGACTGCAAGTACTGTAAATGACTAATGACTGGCAAACTTTCTTATTTTCATTAATATAAATTTGTTAAATTCTTGATACGAAAGGAATGACTGCTGGCATTTAGTTGTGGATAGTGCAACCATTTGTACAATGTCGATGTTAATGGTTTCATATGAGTATAATATTTTACTGCTTGATGCATATAAATTTTCTTGAAAGTCATTAATTGTAGTATGTTCCTGTCATTACTTAGTACACACTGGATGACTTATAAGGGATGTTAAATGTCACACTTGTGCGACTACTCGAATTTAGCAGATTTTACGAGTCGATGCAAAACTGTAAATTATTGAACGTAAGTGATATATTGATGGTATGACTACGAATGCTTTCATTACTTCTGACCTTTGTATATTTTTAAGTCTAGCAACCCAGCTACTACCAAACCAGAGTGACTATAGAGTTTCAATTAGCCAGCACGATGTTTTTGCATCTGACACAAAGTGTTTTGTTACAAATTACATAACACAAAATACAGATCTAGACACTGATAGCGCGCCAGCACATATAACGTGATACACCTTAAACTCACTGTGAACACAAATCACCATCAGTATTAGATGACTCAACAAGGAAGATTCAAACACAACACTGTTAATTTGTGTTTTCAGTGAGATAAAATGTAACCTTTCGAGTGCGTTCGCTTTATCAGTGCCCGTTTTTTGTTTGTGTAATTCCTAAGAAGTAAAACGTTCTGTGAGGTGTAAACAACGCCGTGCCGTCTAATTGCAAATCTATAGTCTTTCTGTTGGGTAGTGTTTTGGGGGCCAGTTGTCGACGGAAAATCGCTAGAAGGTTGCATATCTGAAACTGGACCGTCTAACATTTTACTGAATAATGTAAACGAACCTTGTAAATATTATACGTGTTATCAATTATAGAATATAGTAGGGGACAGGTACATCGTAATTAAAATAGGTACAGTAAATAGTTACATGAATATGGATAAATGTGTAGGTAGGTAATATTGTTGGAAGGGGGGGGGGTAAACATCAAAGCAAAATTATTACATTGATTGGTATTAACCATGTATGCATTCTGACACTTTAGGGGATTGACATGTTTTAATAGTCTGACGTATATAGTGTCTAAACTCAAGGGAATCTGAAAGTTAAGTATCTAAGCATACACGATCAAGGTACGAGATGTAATCTGATCGCCCTTCACCCTAAATCAATCTCCAACTGTTAACATAACTATAATCTGACGTCTACGGCTGTAACTGCTAATAGGTGCCATTTTGCAAAGGCAATTTATTTCAAATGTCTGGAAAAGTTATTTTTAAAGACATTTTGAAGGAATACTACTGTGTAGTGTGTGAGGTTGTTATATTTTCCCCGTAAACTTTGTATTTGCTATTCTTTTAGTCATGCAGTTTCACGTAATTGTTATCGTCATTGCAGCCTTGTTTACTTTGTGATATTTACTATTTTAGCCACGTGAATTGTTACTGTCATTTTATCTTTATATTTTTTAGCACTGTTAATTAGACCAATGGAAATATTTGTAATTGAACTTGTTATGAATAACACCCTCAAATGACACGTCAAGTACTAATTTATTCTGATTTATCTTTTTTTTCACAATCACTTGTGTTTATTTAAAGGATAATCAATCACTTACAGGTCCACTTAGAAAAACAACGACAACAACAACAACAACAACAACAACAACAACGGGAGCAGCAGCAACAACAACAACAACGCATGATAAATTTACAAACATGGAACAGAACGCTATATTCAAAATAGAGATACCATATACAAATTATACAATTTAAATTTTGAAATTAAAAAAAAGCACAACACTAAGATAATACTTATAATAAAAAGAATGATATAATACCGAAAGAAATATTATCATTCATATTTTGTCTTCAATATCGAACTCTGAAATCAGTTATCGAAGAGGTGACGTTTTCACCTATATATCATTCGATTAAGTTCATTTGCATATAGTGTTAAGGTTTTCAAAATCACCTCGGCAGCTATAAGGTCAGAATTTAGGTAATTAAACTGTCTATTTCAACTACCGATACCGATCTTCCAAGTGAATTCCCTTGATGACATCCTGATAAAGTCAGTCAACTGCCCTCTCTGTATCTTACTCATTATTTTAGTAATGGACGTCGTCTACCATAATGAAATATATAGCGTCAGTATAGTTAGAAATAGAAAATGCACGGCCACAGTATAATATCTGAACGGGCTGGTAAGAATGTAAGGAGAAATGTGATAAGAAAAGGATGTAATGAAACATTTATTTTTAACAGCTGGCGCCGAGCAATTGTGATTGGAAATATTCCCACGCAATTATATATTTCAATCAATGTGGTCTAGGTATGAAAAATTGTTGTGTTCAAAAGAGGAAATTAATTTATAGGTTGTGACTAAAGTAGACTTTGGGGGGGGGGGTGTTGTCATTCATCAAACTTGAAATTTGTCCTATTTATTTGAAGGACAAAGTCGTATAATTCAAAGATTTATAAGTATACTTCGAAAGCAACACAGGCAGGACAAGGAGAAAGAACACATTAATATACTAATATAACACAAATACAAAAACAGGAACTTAAACCATAGACACTATATATAGAAATTAGCCCTTCCATTGGCAATGATTAATGATACACATACATACATGTATACATACACACAGACAGACCGACAGACATACATACATATATACATACATACATACATACATACATACATACATACATACATACATACATACATACATACATACATACATACATAAATACATACATACATACATACATACATAAATACATACATACATACATACATACAAATACATACACACACTCATACACGCTATCTATACCGCCCACCCACCCACCCAGCCATGCACTCACTCACTCATTCACTTACTTACTTACTTACTCACTCACTCACTCACTCACTCACTCACTCACTCACTCACTCACTCACTCACTCACTTACTTACTTACTTACTTACTTACTTACTTACAAAGATACAAATAAACATGGAAAGGAATATTATAAACACGGAAAAAGAATGACAAAACTCATAATTTTCATCAACGATTGAATAAACTATTTAGCACAAAATAAAATCAAAAGTCACCACATAATTTTCAATACTACATTGTATTGGACATCGCTGAATATAGAAGAATTGAATTCTTGGCAAATAATGACAGCGATGCATTACATGCATGTGAAGGTATTACTAGTAGGATAGTGTTTGGATTGTATGTGCTTTTAACTGACAGCGAGTATGTGTGCGTGTATTTGCATATAGATTACGACAATTAAAACTACTCAGAAAAATACTTTTATTTGATGAACATCTTCATTATTCCAGAGGTTTATAAAAAAAATTATAATTATAATACCTTAGTTCTCTTGTTAATATTACACAACGTGGGAATTCCGAAACAAACAAAGACCAGAAGAGAATGAATAAGATGACCCGCGACGTCCAAATATTCGCTTCGAATTTAGCATTGCAAAGCATAGATAATATTTGTGGACAACAAATATCGATTTAAATGTCAGAATAAACAGTGTAGTTTTCGAAACAGCTGACATCACAGTGGTGGTCACGTGACTGTGGTATATTTACTCTTTTGTAGTCGGCTTTAGAATCTTTCAACATTAGAGTAGGTTACATAAAATGTTACATTAATGGATGTGTCGTTTGAAGATCTACCTTGTGCATAAACATTGGTATTACATCAAATTGAACGAACTTCAAAACGAATGAACAATGTATTAATCATTGAGCCATAATTGTATTTCTTTCATCCTATTCAGGAAATGCAACATTTATCAGGGAATTGAGAGTCAATTCGAGATATGTTTGATATTTTTCATGGCGTAGGTGAAGCTAGCTTGCTGCACTGCGACCGCCTAATGGAAAGACCAAATGCTACAATAATCTGTAAAGTATTTCGACACAGCAGTAACACAGCGGTACGACAGTGGGATAACCTTGATGTATTCTATTTATTGATTCAGGAATACATATAGATAGATAGATAGATAGATAGATAGATAGATAGATAGATAGATAGATAGATAGATAGATAGATAGATAAATAGATAGATAGATAGATAGATAGAGAGAGAGATATAGATAGATAGATAGATAGATAGATAGATAGATAGATAGATAGATAGATAGATAGATAGATAGATAGATAGATAGATAGATAGATAGATAAATAGATAAATAGATAGATAGATAATGAAGGCATCTTTCAGGAGAGAACAGTGAGTTATGGCTTAAGTCCTAAGTTCTGGTATTAGGTATATATATATATATATATATATATATATATATATATATATATATATATATATATATATATATATATATGTATATGTATATAAATATGTATATGTATATATATATATATATATATATATATATATTGTAACCTAAGGTATAGTATTAGTCAAGTAAAGCCTGGTATATTATAATGACTAACATCGGTTAAGTGTTAACTCTAGTAAAACCTATTTGATTTTACTGTTATTGAGTAGTTGTTCAGTATCTCGCCCTTGGTGATCAAACCAATATGAAACATCTATTTCACTTAGTGTGTAGGTTGTCACACCATGGCACTGTCTAGAAGAGTTAAATTCACAGTGTTGCCATACCTAACGCGGGATGTATTGTAACGGTATAAAAAAAGCAAGGGCAAGACCTAACTGTTACAGATTTCGAAAACTAATTTAGAGATGAGTATACGTGACGACACCGTGTCGCCAATCTTCCATTCTCTATGTCAATCATCCCCCTGTGGCTGATGACATACACGTGTGTAAGAGCATGATGTAATCGTTAATAGAGGTCGTCTAGTCTGAAGATACGTCTGTACTATTTGCAAAATACAATGTATGAAGGGACATTCATTTACATAATTCAGTGTATTAGCATCAGGTTTATTGAAACGATGACATCTTACTTTGCTATAATCTCTCGTTGTGATGAAATACTTCAAGGGGGGGGGAGGGAGAAAAACAATTTCACCCCATACAGTGGAGAACTTCGGTGATGGCAAAAGAATAATTCCGAACGTCGTACTCCTTTGCTTTTTAATTTCAATTATTTTTTTTTAAAGTTTCTTCAATTCTACGAGTAACACATCTTTGAATTAAAGCTTCCCTACAAAATTATCTGGTGGTCGTTTTTTTAATTTAATCCAATTGTTAATGTTTCTGTCACGATTGTTATTATATTGATCATCATCAACAAATTAATTACCAGTTAATTAAAATACTTGACTTGGGTGTGAAATTGCCTGCGGGGGAGCCTTGTGAATCAATCAGGGAACAGATTGCGAAGCTTGAATGCTATGTTTTCCTTTGCGTTTATTATTACGCAAAGAAACATTCCTACAAATTTCTACATTATAGCTATTGTATACACATGTGCTTATAAACCGTTGGATGTGTGAGCTGTCATCATAATGACGTTGCGTATAATAAGGTTTAATATATGGATTACTTGCTTCGCTGTTACCATCGTCACCTGACAGAAAGGCACATGTTTTCTTGCTATCGTGAGTGTATCTAGTATCTAATACCAAATCCGCAGTGTTAGGATGAACAATGTGTACAGTGTGTACATTGTCACAAAACCTCTTACAGGAGAAATGAAGTTACCTTGGTGTTTCACTCAAGAGGCATGATGGTTTTTTTTTATACACAGAGAGATGACTTCAAAAGCAGAAGAAACAATTATTGTAGAGGTGTCGCTCACAGTGGAGATGTTGAAGTAGACAAGTCACCATGGTGATTATCAGTAGGAAAGTAAACGATAATGAAGCCATGATGAACATCAAGTACATGTGTATTTTGTTTTGTCAACAGAAGCTTGTTTCTATTGTATTGTCAACAAATAACAATGCTTATCATTTTTCAATGTCACTGGGTAATTATAAAGGATTCTGCTGTGTGTGTTGTGTCCCTCTTAATGTTAGTCCAGGGTTGAACTGTGCTGTGTAAAAATCGCCATGTCCCATGAGTGAAACACCAATACAGGCCATTTCATTTTTCCTGTAAAGTACTGTCCGAGAAGTACCGTGTTACAGTAAAAAAAGCGCCTTGTCTAACAGTTTTGTCACAATAAAACAAATGTAAAGCAATACCCCATCCTCCCTCCTCAGAGACTAGACACACCCGTGTAGTGCTTCAGTAGGCTCTTGCCCTTCAGAGATCTAAATTTATCCAGGAATTCACTGCTATTTAATTTAATGAAATATGAAACAGTGGCAGTCGACCTGGTTTAATGACTGCTTCTCTACATCATAAAGTCTGCTCTCAGCTTCCTTTAGGAATTTTAAATTTTTTATTGAGAAACATAACAGGTGTAGTGACTAGCGTAGACTAGTGTAGCGATGGTGAATATAAAAATATGACTTCTCTTTACGACCTGTATATCCGCTGTGTGTACCAAAACAAGGCTTTTTATCGTACACACATGCGTAAGTACAAATTCAATGCTAATATAATTCATTTTCGGTCATTCTAGTGAGTTAAGTCTATTGACTACTTAATCCAGTGAGTTAAAACTAACTCATACACGAATTTTTTAGAGCCCTCGAAATTTGCTGCGAAATGCTTTTTGTGATAATTACGTATTCCAATTTATCGTATGTGTGTGTATGTATGTGTGTGTCTGTGTGTGTGTGTGTGTGTGTGTGTGTGAGTTTGAACAATTATGCAAAAACAACGACATTAGATTAGAAGGAATTATTAGTAGAAATCAGGTTTTGAATATTGCTAATAATTATAAACACACCAAACTGTGTCGGATTTAATTTATTATTTTAAGATTTGCTGCCAATGACGTACTGCATAGATAATAACTGTAAAATGACAGTCACACTTATATGAATGTACATGTCAAGTCAAACAAGGGTATCAATGTATATATAAAGCAACGCGTTTTATCGGAGTATATTAATAAATGTTGAAATGACAAGACATGACGTAATACGGTACGTATGTCATGGCTCAGGTCACCCAGCCTTGATCCTTACCTAGGTCCTATCTAAGGAGTACCAGGGGAGAACACAACAGACCTATCAAATATCAAAATTGTTTGCTTAATACTTTATTTTGCCCAATTTACACAGCTATGATGCTAACATTTTGATCAGAACCATTTCTTAACTGACACCCATAAAGTTTACAACCTACACATTGGGTCTATGGATCCTCATTAAATAGACTATAGTAAAGATATTGCTTGTTATTTGTTCACATAACACACACACACACATACACACACACACACACATACATACATACATACATACATACATACATACATACGTACGTACGTACGTACGTACATACATACATACGTACGTACGTACGTACGTACGTACGTACGTACATACATACATACATACATACATACATACATACATACATACATACATACATACATACATACATACATTGTTACTTTTTCTTGTCAAAGAAAGTGCGAGAGGTATACAGTAAGGAGAAAAAACACGGCCTTATGTCTTCTCCTCTACGGCTATGTGATATCGTTACTGCAGAAAATTATTGCAATTCATACAACGTAGAAAATATACATTGAGAACATTCAATTGAGATAAATAAGACAGTGAGTATAAAACGAAAATGTAACACGAAAAAAAACACTTACCACGTCTATAAGTTGTGACATAGTGAGGGCAAAGTTCACAAACAGACTGTCAGACACATTTACGACAGGTCTGATCAATCTGTTGTAATTTCCGAAAAGTCTTGCGAATAGTTGCTGTTCCGGTTCAGCTCCCCCATGCACTGAAAAGATACAACGTAAACTATGCATTAAAGATACATATCTCTAATATCCAAAGTTACCATAGGGGGTCCTGTAGTAGTCCGTGTAAGAAGGGAGATCGAGTGATCCAAATCGTGTAACATAATTTCAGTGATTGACACAGCCTTGTGGTTCATTGACGTAAAGCCAACGGGGATTCTTCGACACTTTAATTGTCATTGCACCCGGTTGGTAATCTTCGAATCAAATTTGATGCTATTTAAAATATCAGGTTTTTGTTAATAACATTCTACAGCAGCTATGGTAATGTATTCGCCGCAGCTGTGCGGCTGTCATTCCCGATAAATTGTGCCGTCGGTCAGTTTAGACTTGATAGTTGAACTTACATGAGATGATGAAATAAAAGATAGCCACTCCACGCCCAATTAGACAGACAGACATACACAGATAGATAGATAGATAGATAGATAGATAGATAGATAGATAGATAGATAGATAGATAGATAGATAGATAGATAGATAGATAGATAGATAGATAGATAGATAGATAGATAGATAGATAGATAGATAGATAGATAATAGATAGATGGGTGGGTGGGTGGATGGATGGATAGATGGATGGATGTATGGGTGGATGGATGGATGGATGGATGGATGGATGGATTGATGGATGGATGGGTGGGTGGATGGATGGATGGATGGATGGATGGATGGATGGATGGGTGGGTGGATGGATGGATGGATGGATTGGGTGGATGGTCGGTGCAAATAATGTAATTTAAAATATTAATTATTCATTGTCTGTAAGAATGAAGTGTATGATTCTTCAAATTTTCACTGAAAGCAATTAGAAATCCTGCACGATATGCAATGATTAATATTCTAACCAATTACATACTTCAATGACTTACATCATGAGTAGTCCAATTTATCCTTATTAGTAAACGACGTGTATTTCTATAACGTTAGTTTCAAAAGGTTATATTGCGTGTTATCCATTATATTATAGTGTGTGTGTGTGTGTGTTTGTGTATGTGTGTGTGTGTGTGTGTATGTACAATGTATGTATGTGAGTGGGGGGGCTGTTTCTAAAGGGTGTAGAAGGTGTAGCAAAACAAGTCCACAGGCCACGGAAGGTCATACACGGTCACTTGTTCTAAATATGCCACGACGATCCAGAACTCAACAGAGCAGAACATTCAATGGAGGGTAAACGAAGTGTTGTCAGATTGTGACGTCATTGCGTAGATTAAAGCCACTGCCTGTTTACATGTGGTCACAGAAAAGGCGGTTTTAAAAAACCAATCGTTTAAAATTGAATTCAGAAAATCACACTGCCTTTAATACTTATTTGCGAACATATATCTTACGGACCTTTCATCGGTCACGTATCAGTAAGTGCCAATTAAAATATGAGTCTATTTCGGGTTTCTGTAAGGCCAATGGAAAAAATGAGTGTTTCAGGTAACCTGACTGACCCTAGTTTAAGCCGCTCATCCTAAGCATTTATTTCACGTTCAAAATGCAAAATGATGAGCACTTATTTGTCTAACTGCTAGCCCTTCATTTAAAGTTGTGTCCTTTATGCTTTCTCAAAAGGATTCCTATACACATCTAATTACTGCTGTATCAGTATTGCCAATACACCACTCGCTAAATCGCTAAAATGAGAAAGAAAATGGCTTTTGACGAGAATGTTTTTGGGGATACTCATTATACAAATTCCTAATGAGGAATGAGGACTTCAAAATGCATTTTATATGAAAAAAAAAGTCAAGCAATATACGACAAATCAATGTATCATGGAGTGAAAAGAAGGTCTAGAGTAAAGTGCTAATTTGAGCACTAATCACAAGTACAAAGTTGCGTGTAAGTTATGTACTGGTGTAGTGTGTGGTATGTTCACATGATGAAAAGATAACTCACCAAAATCATATTTCTAATTTTTTTCCTTGGAATTTCACGTCAGTTTGATTTTGATATCTGAGTCGTATATACCTAGTGGTTAGATTTTGTATTTGTTTATGGAAATGCGATATCTGCCATTTTTCTAGTTTTGGTGAATTTGTTGTGTATATTTTGTCCAAAAAGACATTATTATTTTCGTATTGCTAACTTAACTCCTCATCACTTGCCTTTTGCATTTGGTGTGTAAATTCCTATTATATAGAGACGAGTTCATGTATATTTCTTCACGGGATAAAGTTATTTTGTTGTTGATTTTTGTCAAAAATGTTAATGTAATATATATATATATATATATATATATATATATATATATATATATATATATATATATATATATATATAGTTTTACTATTACGCTCTGCCACTGCGGTATAGAGCACTGTCTTAGCAGTTTGATACTCACCGAGTTATATATATATATATATATATATATATATATATATATATATATATATATATATATATATATATATATATATATATATATATATATATATATATATGTATATAACACGAACTAATTTTATGTTACCCTCCCAAATAATCAGGGCGTTCACTAACATAGACTTCGAATAGAGTTTGCATAATACAATCTGAATGTTGTCTTCACATACAATCATCCTTTTCATTTCTCAACAGCTTGCAACTTAGCTTAGGGCTAGCAGCAATGCAAGACTTGCCGTACAGTAATAGTTGATTTCATTTAAGAAAATGGCCTGGAGATAGGATCGCATATGCAGCACACGTAAGGCCGTTTACCAGAATAATGCTTAAGTGTTTAATCTGTGCCTTGTAGAAAAAAAATAGCAAGTAATCGAAAGTTTACAAATACACCACATGTAGTATTAGGCATGTTGAAGGTTATAATTACTTTAATAGGAATTCGGCCATTCCTGCAAAATCCGCTGCAACAAGAATCGTTCTCAGTGCAACACCCGCTGCAACACGGTGAACAAATCTGCGATAGAACTCGTTGCTCAAACATAAGAAATTCTCACATAACCATAACAACTCGTAACCAGCCATTGCAATTAAGTTATACCATGTCGGTCAGCTGTGAGTCTGGTGTCAAAATAATGTCATAAATTATGGTAGAATTTAAAGATTGAAAACATCATGCTAATTATCACCAATATGCTAATTTATCTATTAGAGTGATGAAGGACGCTCGTCACGTATCTTTCCAAATACTTGACAGGTCTGTTTTCTGCTTTCAACTCTGATATCATGACTGATTATCTGAAAGACTTCCCGGCCCCTCCTTGACCGCAATTACAGTCTTTAAGAAACATTTCAAACAGATTTAGAATGTAAATCCATGGTCGAGAGAGATTTAATTTACACAATACGTGGAAGCAGACGAACCTATTTTCAGTCATTGCATATTTAATTTGAATAACAAGATTAACTTCACTTGTATAACTTGAAAGTCTGATTAAAATTGGCATCGACATAGGCAAGGTTATCTGAAATTACCTATGCCATTCAAAGAAAAACATGACTTGTGTTTCCACGCGACATGCTGATAAAATTGGTATTTGATCAGCAAATCCAAGGTGTAAGTCATATTGTATTGTATTGCATTGCATTGCATTGCATTGTATTGTATTGTATTGTATTGTATTGTATTGTATTGTATTGTATTGTATTGTATTGTATTCCAATATTTTTCTTCATGCAGTCGGAAAATGCTGAAAGTTTTGTCACCACTCGTTTAGCACCTTGGCGTGACAGGGTCACTTATAATTTTCTTGGCTTAATGAAGAAAATCACTTGGGGGAATAATGTCTAAATGCTCCTTACCAGATAATAAATTTATACAAAATGGAAGCTAGGCTGTAACAAAATATGAAAGATATACATACATTTACTGGTAAAATTACACAAACCTAAGGACTATGTTTACAGTTGTCAACACAAAGTATTAAAGAAGCTGAGAAAGATGTCTTTTCCAGAGAATAACAGTTAAACATCTCAAGACAACTTTGTAACTCAAGAAAGCTGTACGATGGTATATATGTTGTATATGGCCTTGGATTGTCTACAAGAAATTGATCAGACTGGCCAGGCAATAAATAATCATTCTGGTCACGCCATTAAGTTAAACACCTGTCAACATACATCATCAACTCTGTCTGTTCTTAGTGTCTGTCTGTCCGCCATTTGGATTGTCAATGCTAAACCTGTCATGTTTTTTGCTTAAAAATCCGTTTGTAGTCTGTTCCGGGCTGTCTCTAATCTTTGCCCTTTGTCATGTATCTATGTCTGTCGATGTGTCTGTTTGTATGTCTGACTGACTGTTCATCCGACCGCCCCTCCCCCCGGCCTCTCCATCTATCTATCCATTTATCCATCCATGCACCCATCCATCCATACATCCAATGGATTCAGCTATCTATCTATCTATCTATCTATCTATCTATCTATCTATCTATCTATCTATCTATCTATCTATCTATCTATCTATCTATCTATCTATCTATCGATATATATATGCACAATGTATATATACATATGTATGTATGTATGTGCGTGTGTGTGTATGTATGTGTATATATGTATGTATATATGTATGTATGTATGTATGTATGTATGTATGTATGTGTCCTCCTGATTACATCATCTCATCTCATCTGTAATAAGTGTTATCATTTCTATCGTATATATATACATATATATATATAATGTGGTTAGACTGATGTGTCTCACTGGGTGGGTGAGGCAGTGCTAAATTTAGTCGTCAGATCACGAAGATCGCTCAAAGCGTGAAACTCTTAAGTTGTGGCTTATGACCTGCTAATTTCTCTGATTAAGTCTAAGTATATACATATAGTACGACCTATCAACATAGTCTGTCCTAGACTACCTGCATGTGTTATATGGAGGTGAACGAGCGCGCGCCAAATCGACCAACCCATTTAGATACCATTATTAGTATTTTCCACACAGCTATAGATGAAAACTAACATTGATATATATGACAGTAACTGTGGGTAAAATGTCAAAATCAGTATGCCAGTATGTATTATCCAAACTGACGGCGACTAAATATTTGGTAAGTAGAAAACAGGCATATATAATAATGGCAATATACCATTACCAAGTTAATCTTGAGAGTTTTATTATTCTGGATGAGTTGGTTCTCATTTTTCGCATGGTATCAAAAAGCAAGGAATTTCTCCAACATTTAATAAATTTGTCATGCAAGAGTAATGACACCGGGTCAACTATTTAGCTGCTTTTTAACAAGGCTGTCGAGTGCGAGGAAAATTTATAGTTGATGGCTTTTCCAATCTTACGAAAGGCACACTTCGTGTTGAACTATAGCACGGCAATGTAATATTTCAATAGCGAAATGATCGGAAATGGCATTTTGCTAGCACTGGAATGAAGGCCGTGGTACGTATTGTGATTTGGAAAATTACAATTTGAAAACTACATATGTATATTGTATATTAAAGCAGCGACACTTGTTAATTTCATATATTGGTAATATGGAATTTGTTAAAGTGAAAACATTCAATTTTAATCCAATAGTTATTACTATCCATAAAACTGTCTGGACTTTTCGGAATGATGAATTAAGAAGTCCACATGTCATCAAAGTTTTATCTGGTCTGCTGGTTTCACTACAGTATAATTCGTCATGGTGATGAAATGGAATTAGTATCAGACGCCTTTACAAAAGAGTTTCGTCCCGTCGCATTTTCTTTCTGTCTTCAATCAACTTGTTATAACAGTTAATACATCATATTGAAGTAATGTCATGTTTGTATCCGTATTTTTTTGTCCATTTGCCATGTATCTGTTCTACTTACAGTAATAGTAATTTAGCCACAGCGTATGATACATAACTTACGTGCAATAAACAATATTTGTATGGCTATAATACAGACAACCGTCTCGCCTCGTGCGAGTGTATGCACATCATTAAATTCTAAACAGTTCCCTTGTTCCCAGACTGTTTCCGTACTTGTTCTAGACTACATTTTTTATCTCGGAAAGTAAAAAGATCAAACATTTAAAAAAAAAAATACTTATAAGTTATAGCATTTATTTGAGGTCAAAGGTTACTCGGCAGCAGCTGATTCATTAATAGTACATTGACACTAATATAAATTGAAGGCAACGACACTGTTCATAGTACATACTGATTTGTGACTCCAAACTATATGGAACTGTAGAGAATTTAAACTTTAAATGGGTTCAATATCATAGAGAGAGAGAGAGAGAGAGAGAGAGAGAGAGAGAGAGAGAGAGAGAGAGAGAGAGAGAGAGAGCGAGAGAGAGAGAGAGAGAGAGAGAGAGAGCGCGCGCAAAGTTGGAAAAGGAATGCCGGACCTACTGTATAATTTCTTAATTTCACTTACAGTCGCACACACCGAAAAACAGACATCAAAAGTAAAAGTGTACACACAAGAATATGTGCGGTTATATACATATATGTGCGTGCGTGTGTGCGTGTGTGTGTGTGTAAACGCACATTGCCATATATATATACAAAATGTGTATATATATATATATATATATATATATATATATATATATATATATATATATATATATATATATATATATATATATATGCATACGTGTGTAATGAAGAAGTGTAATCATTAATGTTCAAAAAATAACTCGAAATGGATAAAGTACATTGCCCACCTGCCACCTAAATTGAAAATTAAATAACTAACTTTAAACGGAAATTTAAAGACCCTGCTATATTTACATCCAAATTAAAATCCTTTATAGAAAGTGTGCGCACATTTCTACGCATTACGACTAAATGATTTATTAATGGAAACCGGAAACATTACGACGTTAAGTTAGAACGAGAATCCATAAAATTGTACTAAATAACTACTTTTAAAGATTCATATACTGGTATTTTTCTCCGCCAAGTGCTGGGGGGGGATTCTGATTTGTTATTAAGATCAATACTTTTATGTACTCATTCATGTAAATTTAGTTTTTGGTATCTGTAAAAGAATCATGTCCGCAATGTATTGATTGATAAGAAGTTGAACTCGCTCAATTTTCAAAAGACTTAAAAAGTTAAATCGTGAATTTAAAAAAAATAAGATAACATTTTTTTAAAGTGCTTAAGTTTGCATTTCTGCATGCTTAATTTATACACACTGTGTACTTTTATGTATGAAGTATTAAACTCTCAAATCCGTCGTTCATAAATATTTATTCGTGGCTGACCGCAAGTCGCCAAACTTTCTAGCCGCGGGAACCGAAATTTCATTTTCGGCGGCGTCGGTTCTCTTACTTCAGTGTGTACTTGTATGGGTTGATGTTAAACCCATGGTGGCTAGTTGTAGTCAGCGTTTGTTGATGTCCAAGCCGTGGTGACTAACACTCAGATCTCGTTTATAACAAGCAAGCCGAAGAGCAAAGAATGTGTGTAAATGGTTTTATCAATCAATATACACAGGTGGGATGGTGACATTATGTTGACATTTTCACAAACTTTCCCCTAATAACGTTAACCCTTTGTTAAACAAACGATCTCCAGATTTTAACTTTAAGTAGGCCGCCTCCGTAGAGATTGCATTATCGGTGGTTATGATTCACTCAACGTGTTAGTTTTCTTTCAAGAAATCACGCCACTAACATCGCAGCACAGATTCTATGATTGCTATGCTAGCTATTGTGCTCTGTTGTTTGTTTTCAAAAGTCGCTTTAGAACACGGAGTAATGATTATTCTCAAGCATTATCTGAGAAAGAGAGTACTTTAAACAATTAAAGAAACGGTGTTTTATTGAATCACAGTCAAAACACAATGATGTTAAATCTGGAATGCGCTGCTTAAAAACAAAACACGAAGTGTTTCCATTGCCTTCTTAATGACAAACTCAAATTGAAATGTCAGTTTTAGACTTAGGTCAATTGGGTCTTTGCAATTTCTTTAGAAAAACTTTGTGTACCTTCCCGTTTTGTTGAGAGATACTAAACAAACAACAGATTCAATTTGTCCTGTGCTAGCACTTTTTTTTGAAGCATTCTACGTGTCTCGATGTATTCAGTTTAAGATGTTTTCAAGACAAGGCGTCTTTTCACCATAGTACGAGTATAGTCCTCAACCCAAGACCATAGTGTATGTTTGTGTTTCGTGTTTCAATGTACAATATAGGGTTTGTGTCTTCTTTGTGTAAATTGTTTGTCGCGAAGAACTCAGCATTATTAAGATAGACGTGCCCCGGTAGCGCATTATTTCGATAGGGTGGATATATTCCCACGAGGTTGAAATTTTGGCATTCTCGTCTAAGATCTACCACTGAAAAAAAATGATTTAAATTATATTCCTAAACTTTAATCTTTTTTCTTATAACTGACATGTTATCAACTTGAACTTGACCGCTGTACAATACTGGTAAAATATTTTTGTTTAGTTTTATTTTCAAAGGTGCCACAATCAAACATTAGAAATGAACACATTGTGCAAGTTAGCCATTGATAATTGTATGTGTGACGATATAGCTGGCAATTAATCAGTGTATTTAAATATAGATAGTGCTGCTTATATAACGATAGCCTCAAATAATTTCCCCGGGGCTAAAAATGGTTGGTCGAATGTCGACTTTCATGTGATAAGCTTTACACACAAAATGAAAACTAGAGTAGAACAGATATTTCCTTTCAACCCATTTCCCACTCAAGAAGATGCTACGGAAATTAACTTTGACGTGGCTAGAGTTGAATCAGTGTTTAGTTGATAACTGATAGCAGTAATAACAAGTAGCTAGAAGTACTAATGTTCATCTGGCAACTGTAGTAGTTGAAATGTCATGTGGCAGAAACCTACACTATGTGGCAAAAACCCTATGCTGGCTAAAGGCTTCAGGAAATGAAACAGTGATGTGATTCCTCACATAAATTTTCGATTTCACTGTCGTGTCGAAATTTGATCAGGACACGGGGTAGTTTCTACGACATTACAGACATATCGGGGACTGGTGCAAATAACAGCTGGTGAGCGTTCCGGTCATCAGAATGAACATACCAAAGGACATTAAAACGTTTCTCAATTCGTTGGCCTCGATGGAGTGGAAACGTTATTAAAGATAAACAGTACGATTGTACGCACATTCAGTCTACCCGATACCATTTGTTATAATTTGTTATTCTTGTGTGATTTGTAAATTGGTGATTAAAATCACGATAGAATTTTCTACGTATATAAATATATATCTGTGTGTGTGTGTTGACACTTACCTTGATGTATGGGAGTCGTTCCCGAGAAGACAACGACCAGAAGGGCCACTTTAAATACATCCATGGCGGTGTGACCATAATCAGTATACACTACAACGTCATACCCTGTTGTCTATTTCCAAACGAAATGGATAGATCCTGGGTGTCAATTTACACGATTCGACAAAACGACGGTTGAAGTCAACAGCTACACGCAGTACGTGCTGGTGTTTACACAGACTGACGATCGACTTGTATTGCTGGGCGTGTTCTCCCCGCTCAAGACGTTAATCAATTACGCCTGCGAAAGATCTCCGATCCCACGAATAAATGCGTCGCCCGCATCAATTTGAAAATTGGTGGCGCGCTCATCGAGTACACGACCACAATGTGTCCAATAAAAGCATCAAAAACACGACACATGTGTCGCGCTATGACAAGAGAGAATGAATTTCACATCAGCCCATATTTCAGTCGATTTTTAAAACAAATATGTGAACTGTGCGAATTTCGTTCGGATCGATTCCGGTTGGAATTCGCTTTAAAGAGGTCATTGAATGATCAGTGTTATGCCATCAACCGTACGTTTTTAACTGTAACTTATGTGGTTCAAATTCACCCGCAGTGACCGCACACTTCGTGTGTTGCTCTCAATTTTCCAGCCATTAGATATTGTTCATTTTACACTCTCGTGGTGTCACTTTCGTTGCAGTCTGCAGTATGACGGCTACTGTGCTACGCGTGTCTGTGTATTTTATTGGCAACCTTATAGAGAAACATTTGTCACGTGTGGTTCGAACTAATATATATTCTTTACTCCACCAAGCAATGCATCACACGACAAACAAGATGTGCTTTCACACACAAAATGATCATAACGGAACATTTAGAATGTCAATGACGACGCCGTCGAAGGCTCCGTATTGCATGCGTGCGTTCACTGGCATGTGTGTGAGTCGATTGCGCGCGCCTATCTGCAGTTGTTGAATTTCATAAGCCATTGAAATATGGTCGAAGTTTGTAAATTTATCTTAGTATTTTACATGTATGTATCAAGATTGTGTAATGCAATTATGTTGTTGTGTTGCTGTTTTAGATACTTTTAGTTCTTTTTCCCTTCACATAAAAATATTTCAATGAACATCAAAACACTTTTAGTGTGTTTGTATCCCAATAAATTTCTGCGCATGTGCGTGAAAGAACTAACACATTTGTCAATGTAGATGTTATTTGTACAATGTATATCCCTAAACAAAGTAGCTCCTGGTATGAAAGGATTTTGTTGTATGGCTTATTTGGATTCCCCCTACTTTATTTAAGTGGCACAGTCTGTGATTGGGGCCCCTTTTCAGCTACAGTTACATGTACGTGTATGAAATACACGTAAATACACACTGGAACTTCGGAACACAACGGCATCGACGCAGCACGATATGGGCGATTAGGATTGATTATCAAGACTGGTCTTGTCCAATATTTTTATAAGCAAGAAATTATGTCACAATTCCATTGTTTGTCACTATCTAAGTACCAATTGAGGGCGCTACAAATTACTTGACACGATGTAATATTATGTTTTAGTACTTGGAATGACATAAGGTTATTTCAATATAGAATACAAGTAATTAACAAAGAGCATAAAATTACAGCGTCTGACTTTGTCCCTTTAACAGTTGTAAAATCAAGTTTCTTGATTCTGGTAAAGGGCAGTTTTGGATTCATCGTATGTAAGGAATTTCAGACTAGGCAAACTGAGAAAATACATTGATTGGCAATATCAGTGTCGATATAAACAGTGGTGTCATCGAACAGAAATATACCAACGCCGCTTTTGAGACCAGACATGAAAATTATTAGATGAGGCACGCCTACTACACGATATCAAGTTCGGCAAAATCCCATAGTTTTTTGTAGAATGCAAACTCGAGTTGTATAAATATCTCACTGTTAACTGTCAGATTAATAATGTAGTACGGTTGTAAACTTGTATGTTAAATTTAATTGTACCAAATTGTCAGACACACGTGCACTATATTTACTGGGTCTTGTGAATTTTCATGTTTGTACATTTCAATTTAGCAGCAAGTTGGCATCACTGGGGAAAAAATCCCAATACACGGATGAAATACTAGTACTTAGATATGCAATCGACATGCATTATGATCGTAATTTTAGCACTGAATTGTAGTTGGGTGAAAACATTACGAACTTAGTTCAAGATTCTTAGTTTTGACTTTTTGTGGTTTAGCTAGAGATGTAGCGTCTTATGATATTTCGGTTCATCACCCCTTCCCTAAAGATGAAACGGGCCGTCAAAAGACAAACTGTGGGCAATGTAAAAATCATACTAATAGTCTGTACCTACTATATAAACGCATGTGATCATTATGATGCAGTTTGACCATAAATCATATCCCATGACGTAGTGGAATGAATATACTATGAAACACTTTGCACACGACTTGGAAAGTGTTATTCAATAATTTAATCTGTATAAGTGATGACTAATATCTACAAACCATACTTTAATAACCACCCGGCCGTATATTCAGCAATTTCATTTCTCAGAAAACTTGTTGGTTGGTCAGCCATGAAAATACAATTTTTTATGCTCGGCTTCGTGGTTGCGAGTTTGTAACATGCATGATTACAGCTAAGTATCCATTTGATTGTCAGTGGTGTAACTACTTACATGACACTGTGCATTTCTACCAATCTATCTACCTATTTGCCGATTAAATTAACTATATATCTACCTGTCCACTTACAGCTCTCAACCATACATACATACATACACACACACACATACACATACATACATACATACATACATACATACATACATACATACATACATACATACATACATACATACATGCATGCATGCATGCATGCATGCATGCATGCATGCATACATACATACATACATACATACATACATACATACATACATACATACATACATACATACATACATACATACATACATACATACATACATACATACATACATACATACATACATACATACATACATACATACATACATACATTCAGACAGACAGACAGGCGCACGCACGCACACACACATACACACATACATACATACATACATACATACATACATACATGTATACATACATACATACATACATACATACATACATACATGCATGCATACATACATACATACATACATACATACATACATACATACATACATACATACATACATACATACATACATACATACATACATACATACATACACACACACACATTTCTCTTTCACTCTTTCACATACCACTAATCTACTCACACACCCAATAACATATTGACTTACTTATTTACTGTGCAAGAAAAGTATCAAGCTGTAAATCTTTCGAAAGAATAAGAACAGTAGCTGTAAAATATTGTATGGAAATACAATTAGAAGATGAAACACTTTTTCCAGATGTTGGGAATGGTTATTTGAAAATGATATGTAGTATGTCGTTGGAAACAGAAACCAACGAAGAACCAATGGTATGTAGATTTGTTGTGTGTGTGTGTGTGTGTGTGTGTGTGTGTGTGTGTGTGTGTGTGTGTGTGTGTGTGTTACATGCATCAAACTGAATACCTTGTTCATTTAACTTGATTTATTTTTAGTCAAATATGTACCGTGACCTTGTGGTGACCCATGTTGTCCATCAGCCTGAGACGACGCATGCGTTACGCATTGTGGCGTACGAACTCATCACAGCAGAACGTTTAAGTGATATTGTAAATCATACCATGTACAAACCAGCAAGATACATGTAAGTTGTCTTTGAACAGAAAATGTGGATTTTATACCCTGGTCGTTCTACATCACAACAACCCGTGTCTACGTATAATGTCACTGTACGACGGTGCTCGAAATATGAACTAAAATGTTCCAAATCGCCACCATCTTTACCGATGTTTCATGAATTATGCTTGAAGAGGTATATTATTCTCCATTATTTTTCTTCATTCAACCGGAAAATACTTGTGACCTTAGGGTTGTTACAACTCGTCTAGCAACTCGTAGTGACAAGGCCCCTTAGTTCACTCGTATTTCTTTGGCTGAACGACCAAAAAACATTGGGAAATGATATCATTCTAATTATTCCGATATACGTATTGCATCTCATTGCAAACCACCATATTATCTAAATTTGAATATTCACCCTCGGGCAAAATTAGTATATCAACCGCCGAAGCTGATGCTACGGCTAATACAATATCAATCAGCCAAATTGATGCCGCGATCTTGAAAGTATACCTGCTTTTACACGAGGGGTGGGTCATGTGATGGTAGGGTGGTTAACCTTGTGGTGTGATTCATTTCAATATCCATCAACCAGATTGAGTTTCAAATGCACTGACGTACCTTATGAAATATGTGAAGGTGATTAAATTGTTGAAAGTGGCAAATCTGGTCTACAATGATTTTTTGAAATGTATCTCATGAGTCAGTTCAAATAAACTTATGCATTGAAAAACGTTGTCGTGATCAAGAAATTATGTTGAACAAGAAGTACGTATAAATTATGGTCTTTCTCAGCATTACAACCTGAATATATGTTTTAGCTAAAGAACGTATTGATCAAACATCGGATTTTTTCCAACAGTACTACGACATTTTTTTTTGGATTTAATTTCGTTTTTATTGAGCTTATTACAAAAATACAGTTCTTGTCATGAATGGAAACCTTTTACATTTTGTATTTGAAAACTTTTCTTAAGTTAACAATTTCCAAAACTGTCCCCATTTATTAATATTTGCATTTAATTTTTTTTCTATCCGCAATATGAAACTCTACACTCTGAATATTTTGAACTTTTTGTATGCCGTATTTCAGACTGGTTTTTGTTTTCTAAACTTTGAAATATAAATATAACGCTTAGCAACAAGGATAACAAAATTCAATAATAATGACAGCTGTTCATCACCTATTAGGATGATTTGTCTTGCATTTGGAATATTAATATGTCTTGCTTTCCTTTCCATAACAATACAAGCCATCCCAAAACTCCATAACAAATTTATAATCATAAAATAAATGAATTAAAGTTTCTTCCTTTTGCTAAATGGAACAACTATTAACGTTATAAGTTTACCAAATGTCTTGAGAAAGATCTCCTTAGATAAACTTCAATCTTGAATTGTTCAAGACATGTTGAAATAGTGATGGCATCTTCGACCGTAATATCAAGCAATAGCACGTGCTATAAATGCACGGCCGAGTCGTCATGGGAATCCATAAGTTTAAGAGTGCATACATGTTAATGATCTTTTCTGTGTTAAATTGGACCGGATGATAACATTACAAACATGCAATCTGGTTCAGATCAAATCACAGCCGTTTTTACAACTTAGGAAATAACTCATTCACGGTATTCGCTGATAGATCATCACTCATTCTATTTCTCCCATAAACTTGAGAGTTCAGATCAACTGATCGTTAATAATATTTCGACAGCGTGGCATTGGCGGTCGAGTAACAACACGAACACATTTTTCACAAGTCGTCACATTCTTACAACTCGAGTGTGAATCTTACAATCGGAATGTCTCAATCATAAAGAATTCCTTAATTATAAATGAATCACGAGAATTTGTCACGTGACTCTGAACATTTATCACATTACAGCTACAGAGTAACCAAACGCTGCAGGTTTAACAGCACGTTCTTACAGTGGCACAAGCTACGTTTATAAACTGTTTTACTCAAGTGACTATTGAAGTGACACAAACTATATTTTACTCATCAAGTGAAAATACTTAAAACTTCAATTAAACTTATTTCTAGTGTAATGTTATAGACGCTACATGCCTTGTATCATGTATGACATTACAGCTGTCTTCTGGTCTTTCTAGAACAGTTGATTACATATCAGGGACTTCCTCAACATTTTCTATACGTATAAAATATTCCGCCATAAGATTGTTTTTCAGTGCTATTTTAAGACCTGGTTTAAGTTCAGCAAATTCCAAGTGATGGTTAAAGGGGTACAAGCTGTATAGGATTTTAGGCGCAATTATTGTTACACATGTACATTCAAACGGTAAATTAAATTGTAGTATTCTACTTACTGAAGCATATCTAACCTTCACTAGCAACTAACTGAACTCAAACCTGGTATTTAGATATAATTCATAAACGACCCGATGACGTAATTTATTGTACGTATAGAAAATGTAGAGGACGTCCCTGCTATACGATCACCTGTTCTAACAATAGCAGAATACAATGTCATAGAAGGCATACATTGACATTAACATTATACTACTAAGAATAAGTTTTAAGTAAGACTAGTTATTTTCAGTATTATTAACTCAGCTTGCGACACTTTAAGTGACTGTGCTTCAGTTAGTGTAAAACTGCATCAAAATGTATTTATTAGAAATTCATTCATAATCACTATTGTGTTATATTTTTCTCAAAATATTTCAGATGGCGTGATGAAGGGGTTACTTTACGACTTAACAATTTGTCAATGTTTAAAGATTTGACACGATTACTTTATCGAGACCCACACCTGTAGTCTATGGACGATGTTTTGATTAAACCGTAACTGTCACATGATATTGTGTTTGATTAATGCCTGTATCGAATTGTAAATGTTAAGGGTAACGAACGTACAAGCTGAATGATTGTATACGTAATTGCATCGTCGTAAACCACACCCTCTTTTACGGCACCGGCCAAGACGTACGCAGTGTCGCGGAAGAAATAACAGCTCTG
Source organism: Glandiceps talaboti (assembly GCF_964340395.1). NCBI lineage: Eukaryota > Metazoa > Hemichordata > Enteropneusta > Spengelidae > Glandiceps > Glandiceps talaboti. The sequence continues at coordinate 14,783,343 of NC_135560.1, read as the reverse complement.
GTTTGTGAGAATGACGTAGTAGTAATTTATGTTTAGCCTACATTTTCAAAACATACTCGCAAAGATAAAATGCCCAGGGAAAACATCACTGTTGCGAACTAAGCCCCCATTAAGGTTAATGAAATACATTATACATCACTGAGCAATCTCTTATTAAGGGTAAACGTACTTACAACGTAACAGTGCACAAATGTAGGTGACTTTAGATTAATTTGTTCACCTCTGCACGAGAGAAATCGAACCGTACTGTCGAATACAGTAAGTTGAAAGTTTCGCTTTGCTTTTGACTTCATCTGGCAGCGTGAACTTTTTCTTTTGAAAAGAAATTTTAATTCTGCATTGTTATTGTTATTGAACTTGAAGCAGTGGGAATTGACAGATGTTGGGAGATTTAACATGAATGATTGGGGGGGGTCATGTGTAGAATCAGAAGACTTAAGAATCTAGCGTTGTAATGATCGATGTACGTGCTAACTATTTTGGATAGTTATTCAAATGGGTGTGTGATCGATATCATCTGAAAATTTTTTTTAGTTAACCTAGATATAGAAATAGCGGATGGAATCATTTACCGCTATCAATCAAATGATCTACATGTTATTTTGGCACGCCGACTAATCAGTAAAATTAGAATGTCCAAATTCTAATGTAAAGTATGCAAATATTCATGGAATCTGTCCAAGAATACAGATGATGAAATGTTTACATTTATATTATTTTGGAAATAAAGACACAACTTATACCCCCTGCAATTATAAGTTATAATTGCTCATCTAAACAAAGCGTGTGATATACTTAAAGTATCAAATGATGTGTGCAAGAATTTACATTTGTGTATGATATATGGTGATATCTGGTCCATAATTTGATAGAATGATTTTTTTTTTATAGATTTACGTCAAAAACTGGTGTCACCGAGCCAAAAGGTTAGGAGAACTTTATTTAAACAGTTTTGGCGCGAAAGTGTTGGATATTAAAGATACAATAGTCTTTGGTGTAGGTACGTGAGGAACAATAAGTCCCATGATATAATTATATAGTGTTCGAATCGATCACACAGTAATTACGTGAGCTGAAATGTGTTCATACGTCATCACAGAGTTATCTCCAAGTCTAGAAATTTCTCCACGTCGGCGATTTGATCGTTATTTCTCACAACGGTATTTATAATGTGGATGGACTGGCGTACCGTGACATGACTCTATTTACTTACTTTCGAACTTGGTTATATCCCAGACAACTAAAGAATTATGTGAAGCTGTATGATTTTAAAAACTTAAAAGCGTGCTTCCTCAATTCAATGTGATTGTCGCCTTCACTCACGCACGCTAATGGACTCATTTGATAATTAGTCCTAAGGGTGAACGACCTTTAAAAGCAATTTATCAAGTGTGGTTCGCTGTTTTTAACTCGGTCAAGTAAAGTATTTGTAATTACCAATATGATTAAATGATTAAAATGTCAGGAATGGAGTCTGAAATAACTAATCTGCATGCCCCCATTTGAAGGACATAGCCCAATAGGTTAAGTTGACGCCTGTACGTGATGTTTCTTATTTCGACGGTTTGGCCATCGTGATGCATTCACTCATGGAAAACACTTCCAGTCGTAGCGCCTGAGGGGTTGTATGCACTGGTATTTGAGGTTGTTAAGACATGATTGCATTACACATAATGTAATGACGTGATAAAGACAACAAGATAGTATTCCTAAACCACGCTATGGTGAACCTGAATGAAACAGGTGAATTCGGATTACGGCACCAAGGGACCCCTGCCGAGATGACTCAATGGGTCAATTGAGTGGGTAGAGCAATCCATTTAATAGTTGGTTCGTTAAACATGAGTGGGTCTTGAAACTAGAATCTTCGATCCGGAAAGATGATCCGGAAAGAAGAATAATACAATATACATTGGTTTTCTGGAACGTGATATCGTCGTGAAAGTTAAAGTTTCAGGCCAGGGTATCAGTGCATTGTAATTGTTGAATGATGATCATTCAAGCCTTGTTTTGATATTCTAAACATTATATGAATACCCCCCTCCCGACTAGCCTCCCTTTTCACTGACCGCGGTAGATGTTTGACCCTACCAAATGAGGTGAACGGACGGAGAGGACATCGACAACTTTTGACACAAGACTGAGAATCCGCGATCCGAATTGTGAAAGAGAACAAGAAACTTAAGATAACCAGACTCTAGTATTATGTTGAACTTGACTTTTTTACGACCTCATCCTCACTCCAGTCACCGGTAGACTGCTAATGATTGGCGTGAACGGGTGGGGCATTGACGGTGTTTGACACGAGTCTGAAAACCCGTAGTAAGAATGGGCTAAGAAGATACGGGACTCCAATATTGATAGTTGAACCTAGCTCCTTTCCCTCCACCTCCAACCATCCGGGACGGTGTTTGGCTTTAGCAGTTGAGAGGGCTTTATCAACGTTTCAGATGAATCCATTTTCAGAATGGTCAAAATAACCCTCATGTACAAGGTACAAGACTCCATGAATCCAATATTTATTGAAATTCGTAGTTCATTTGCTAGACAATATTACAATACAGATGGACAAGCCATGTCATGTTATACGCCACTGATCAAAGTAATTGATTAAATTTGTGTATGAAACATTTCAAAGAAACGTAGCAGTTATCGACTTAAAGGTGCAAATAAAATAAATAAATGACTTATAGGTCAATAAAGTATTGAATTCAATAACCTGCAACAATGGCAAGTCACAGTGTGGCTGCTGGAAGTCTTCAATGACTTTAGGAGACACCATTGTTGTCATCGTTATTGGGTGATATTTATATATGGCGATCCCCAGAGGGCGGTCACTTACTGACTTAATTAATGAATGAATGTCACCCTGAAAACATTATGTATATTCTTTGACACAAGTGTTGTTGCTATTGCGGATCTAGAATTGAAACCATTTGACACTCTGTGCATTGACGTTTGACTGTCGGAGATACCTTTGAGGGCTTTTTTCGTAATTTCCTACTGTTACGAATTTGAGAAAGAGACAGCCTCCATAATTGCATATATGGTCTGAGGTAAGTGCCATATTGAAAAATACCCATACCTATTCCAACCCCTCCCCCAAAAAAAAACCCCACCAAAAACAAAAATCAACAACAACAACAACAACAACAACAACAACAACAACAACAACAATTTGAACTATATCGAGGAACTTGTAGTGCGCGATCGAGAATTTTTGTATACATCACGTGTGTACTCAAAGTAGCTTCGTAATAAATCATATCTGTACATATTGTGTAATAAATTTGTGAACATGATTTTGTTCACTAGATTTTTAAGTCTGCAATTATAGGTCATATTTTTGGAAGGAATGACCCGTTTTATTTCAAAGTGCAAAATACGTTGGGAGAATCTCTCCGACGTCTATGGTTTTGTCTTTTAATAAACAGACAAGATGTAAAGACAAATAGTTAAATTTAATTGTAGGGCTTTCATTACCAGGGTTTTATTACGACAATCTCACTCTAGTCAGGCCTATGCTTACAGTATATATACTCCTAGACAGTGGACATGCACCGTGACTCTCCACTGCCTATGGTATAACATGTGGAAATGTGTCCAAAATATGCCAACAAGAACTCGATTAATATACATGTAATTCCTAACATCTTTAAAAAATCTCGTTATATAGTCCTGTGAAGAAAAAGAACGAGATAAAAAAAACTACGCAGTAAGTGTGGTATAACCTTTATTCAAATCATAAAGGAGATAAATACACCGCTATCCAAACATTACAGAAGCAACAGACAAAGAAGAATTCTGTGTCAAAGGTCAACTACTTCCCAGCAGATATTATTTTTTAAACACAGCGTTTCATCTAAGCACATCCATCCAGAACATTCTATTTGTCCAATAATCTATGCAGGTCAAACTAAGTATAATCGAGTCAACTACCTAAGTTTTCATCTTATCTGAAGTTTTGCTACTCATCGACTTCTAGGTCATAGGTCATCACCATGGTAACACCCCAATGAATAATAGTACCATCGCCATTCAAATGTTCCAAACAGTCAGATATCTTCTCTTTTTCATAGTGTGAAACCTGTCCCTTTAGGATATTTTCATTGGCAATAAACGTTCAACGTTTGAATTAAGTAACTCTTTTGGTGTACAAATTGTATATAGCTTTTTTTTCATCAGTTCGTTTGTTGGTCGATTCAACCTTTTAAATCATCTACAATGAATACAAAGTAACGCGTGTATGTGACCCATGATGTTTCACGAAGGAAAACTGAATTAAGATGAAATAAACTACTATTACCATGACAACGTAACGTTAAATAATTTGACTGTCTTTTTGTCGGAAAACCAGGATTTTTCGCCTTTCATGAATATGGATGGTAACATTTTCAACTTCATAACAATAATTTTGTTAGGTTAAATCTTTTCATTTTTTTTTCAGTTATACTGACTGCTAAGTTTTATAATCTCTCCAAGGCGAGGATTGACAATGCGTCCCAATTTCATTAAATCCTGAGTGATTATAACCGACTCCTAAATTTTGTTTTAGAAATTCATGACACAGAAACACATTCATGGTGTCACTTTTTGGTCACTAGACGGTTTGACTACATAGACAGTCTTTATCGGGTTGTGCTCATCCGTCAACACAACGAAATATGTACTACACTGGAACTCGTGACGTCCACCGCAGTGATGCGAGTACACCGTAACTTGTGACGAAGACTGCAACCTTTACGTTGATATTCATTTGCATTATTTCAACCCACCATCTCCATCTTCGCTCGTACCGATTTCGATGCCACTGTTTCCATGAGTTTTCGATCCTCGATCGGTTAATACGCCGACATTATGTTTGTATTTCATAGCTACTAAATATATTTGGGGCAGAGAGGATAATAATTCCAGATCCGCAAATAACTGCTATGAGAAAAACTATCAAGAAGATTCTGTCCAAAACCATGGCAACGAATTTCCATTCCTCGCTTTTCTGTAATGAAAAACACAAAACAAAGACACAATTGAAAGACTTACAACATTATATGGAAAGGGGATAAATGGCGCCCTCACTCGTAGACATCATATCTTGTTGTCTGAGATGTTCAGGAATGATTACACGTCTATGACTTGATGTTCGAATGGAATTTACCAATGTTTCAATTTCAATCATCGTCATCATCATCATCATCATCATCATCATCATCATCATCATCATCATCATCATCATCATCATCATCATCATCATCATCATCCTCACCATCATCCTCACCATCATCATCATCATCATCATCATCATCATCATCATCATCATCATCATCATCACCATCATCATCACAGCTAGTCTGTTTGTTTGAAACAGATACCAGCAATCACATACGAATTTCTATATATTCGATAATACTAACGAATAATTCAAACAGTATTTACGTTCTACCTGTTTTCACTCTAATCCGTTCAAACGTTTTTCTTTCTTTTTTAAACCATAAATATGTATCTAATATAAGACGTCTGGCTAAAACTTTAAAAAATTTTACAGAAATATCCTCTCACTAGTGTAGTTTACTCCGAGTCTCTAAACGGTGCTAGTGAAAAATTTCATTTAAAAACGTTAAACCGATTACACTTGATAATTAACATCAACCAGTATCCATTGTAGGCGTTCACTACTAGTAAATAGCAATTCTCACAAGGATAGTCATTAACTTAAATCTCGCTGACCAAAAAAAACTCAAAACGAAATATACCAAGACTGGGAGCTAGGGATTAACTTCATCGAAAGCTTTTTAGCTAACCTCACGGGAAACTAATTGTGGAAAGATACCCAAGGCATTGAGTGTATTGCAAGTACGAAAATTGTTCCTGTTTAAAAAAAATTGTTACACAAAACACGTAACATTGAGTGTAAAATAGGTAGTTGCTACATAATTTAGTGTTCATACTGAATTAAGTCAGATAACTAGGTATACAATATGTTATGACATCGAATATATATATATATATATATATATATATATATATATATATATATATATATATATATATATATATATATATATATATAACTCGGTGAGTATCAATCTGCTAAGACAGTGCTCTATACCGCAGTGGCAGAGCGTAATAGTTTATATATATATATATATATATTTATATATATATATATATATAGTTTTGGTAGTTTTGGAACTCTTTCTTGGTTGAAACCAAGAAAGAGTTCCAGAACTATCAAAACTATTGCGCTCTGCCACTGCGGTATAGAGCACTGTCTTAGCAGATTGATACTCACCGAGTTATATATATATATATATATATATATATATATATATATATATATATATATATATATATATATATATATATATATATATATATATATATATATATATATATATATGTGTGTGTGTGTGTGTGTGTGTGTGTGTGTGTACATACATACATACATACATACATACATACATACATACATACATACATACATACATACATGTACATACATACATACATGCATATAACATATAACGATAGATGTGTTTCGGTTTATGGCATCCTAATTTCTTGGAATATGTATATAGCTAGTTCGGTCTTAGGATAACAAAACACGCATGGCCTAATACTTTACTATCTACACTTAGCCTGTGTGGTGCTAGGAATATTAAAGTTGATTAGACAATATACTTAGTGACATGTTAGAACAAATTTTTAAAAAAATTAAATTTGTACACATCGTCAAAAAACGGAGCCCTATTGCTCAGTTTGACAGTTCTTAAGTAGGAGTCGTCATCCAGATAATTTATGTGCCTGCGTACTTGAGTCATTGCCAAGTTTATTTTCAGTTCAAAGTTTAACGAGGCAGGGTGAAATATGTGTCTGGTACAGTCACACTGTAGTTTAAGGGTACCATTATAAAGAGTTAAGAATTGGGTAAGTTATTGCAAGGACTTGATAGCGGTAACTAGCTGTGAGTCAGAATAAAATGACAGTATGTACTAAAATCTACTTCGAAGTTCGGGCTTACAAAGTAATCCATCCGACAAAGAGAAACTGAAACTCAAGAGGATTCGATATTCAATCAGCCATCTTGGCTCTACCATCCTTGAATACTAAAGGCTATAAGTCGGGAGGATGAAGTTATGTCCGTCAATGAAATTTTACCCACCGTGTTGAATTCGTCCTCGTTTCGCAGATGGTCTGCTATATACTGAACATTTTTCATTGCTTCTCCAACTTCAGCAGGAACTTGTCCTGTTCCACAGCAGAGAGATCTTAAACACATGGAATCCCTTTCTCTTCCATGAAAAACATCTTGAGAAATAGTTCTGACCTTTGATCCGGCTGAAAAACATTCATTAGGTCTGATGTTGTCATCAAAGCTCTGTCTTTGAGGTATGTAGTCGAATTCCTTGAGTTCGATATTAGCGTCAACTTTAACAATCTCCTCTTGAGCTGATCTGTACTGATTGTATTTCCTCATTCCTATCCACGGTGGTATCGCTTCAAGAAAAACCCTCCGCACCCAACGAGGCATGCAGTGCGTACTCGGAGAACGATGGTGCACGTTGAGTACAATGACGGTGATCACGATGGAGCAAGTCACTAAAACCATGGTGAACAGGAGATAGCGTCCAATCAGTGGAATCAACACTGAAGTAGGAGGAATAATCTCCGAAATAAGAAGCAAAAACACCGTAAGAGCCAGCAACACAGATATACACAGAGATATTTTCTCCCCGCAATCAGAAGGGAGATAAAATACCAACACAGACAGAAACGAAATTAGTACACACGGAATGATAAGATTAACTGTGTAAAAAAGTGGTTTTCGTCGAATTATAAAAGTGAACGTAATATCTGTGTAGATTTCTTCACAGCAGGGATATTTGGCGGTATGTTTAGTCCCCGGCGAACCTAGGATATCCCACTCTCCACTTTCCCAGTAATCCTCTAAATCGACGTCTTCATCCATCATTACTAGATCCAAAACTCGACCGTCATACGTCCACGAACCAAACTTCATCGTACAATGTTGTTCGTCGAAGGGAAAGTACTGTACGTCTATTCTGCATGAACTTTTGTATATTGCTGGTGGTAGCCAATATATCGTCCCCGTGTTGTAAACAAGTGCCTTCGTCATCAACGTCGGTTCATAGTTACCATCAGCACTGGAATAAATCATACGATTCAATGTTTAGTGTCGTACATAATTGTGATAAATACATAACAGAAATTATATCCATTGCACATAAACTGATCATGACAGGCAGTCTGATTGAACGGCCAACAGATAAACATACGAACAAAATATACAACAAAATGAAATAAAAAAGACATACACATAGAATCACCCAATAATAGTTATATCTTTATTGTTCTCGAGGGGAATGACCTGGTAATCACTTCATGTTAATATTAATTTGCCTGCTATTCCCCTTTGACATTTACAGGAACTCAAAGTAGTGATAGGTGGATATACATCATACTTGGAGCAAACTAAATACACCGTATGTGGACTACCGCAAGAGGTCCCGAATCATGGTTGCAGGGTAAACTTGATAATGCTTTACTGGGGGTCTTGTTTTTTAATGTCTATGTCATAGCTATCTAAAGTGGTCACTATGGTGACGGACAGTAGTCGAGATCTTAGTGAGCTGAAATAGACACTAGCTAATTTATTAAAAAATGGTTTTCAATGGTATTTCAATTTTTGATGATGATGATGATGATGATGATGATGATGATGATGATGATGATGATGATGATGATGATGATGGTGATGGTGATGGTGGTGGTGGTGGTGGTGGTGGTGGTGGTGGTGGTGATGATGATGATGATGATGATGATGATGATGATGATGATGATGATGATGATGATGATGATGATTGTTTGTTATTGGAAGTATTTACCAAAATATTGTCAGTAAATCTGATACTCAATTGATAGAAAAATAATATATTATATGTGAATGTAAATTATCGATTGAATCACAAAAACACAAAACATACAAACCTATAGTGGTAGGTTCTAATACAGTTGAAAACTATCACGTAATTTTAAATATCAAGTGTACTAAATAATCAAGATTGTACCAAAAAGAAACCTTTCCGAATTGAGCAAGTTGCCGTTCAAGACACAAGTCCAGTGAAATACATGTACTTGGGACTGTGTCATATAACCTAGAAGTAAATACGGTATATATAGTGCCCAGCACAAATATTCTATACTTCAAGTTCACATTACGTCAGTAAACTGACATTGGCCTCGGAAGTCAAGTTCAAGGGCATTATATCATAAAGAGTGAGTCTATGATGTACCTTGGTATTTGAAATATGGTTTCCATGACGACATGTTGGAAATGAGTCAATACCACTTAATTGCAAAGATTAAAAGTAGGGGCGTGGCTAGATTCTGACATTTAACCTTTGTAAGTAAAGGTGACAAGTTAATACTGTCAACCTAAGAGTGTGTCACTCATTGGCTTGAGTTGAAACAAACCATCCACACGCTAATGTTACACTGAGAGGTTGTAAATTGTCAAGAGGGTGCGATGTGCGGATTAAAGAAGCTAAGGATCAAAGGTCAGAGGTCAAATAATCTGATGTCAACTGATGATGCTTTTGTCTAGACATTTAAATCGAGTCTTAAAGGTATTAATATGTGTATGAGATATTTGACAATCATAGTGTTGGTGTTTATGTCAAATGTTCCTCTATTGTAGCAAAGTTGACATAAGAGCTGCATACCCTTCAAGTTTTAGAAAAACATACATCTCTGATAATTAAATGTATATGTACTACAAAACTAGAGTTTCAATTACTATTATTTTGAATATCTCAAACAACATTTTTTTGCATTTTTTATTATGAAATACACAAATAATATTACAGACACCAATTGTACACACGCACATACAAATGTTACATTTTATCTCACTGTATGTGAATACAAATAAACAGTTCTGTGTTTGAATCTTCCTTGTTTCATTGAGATAAAGTGTATCATTCTGTGCTTGCGTGCGACCAGTCCCTGCATTTTGTTTTATCATGTAATGTGTAACAAAAAAAACTTCTTGTGTGAGACGTAAAACATTGTGTCGCCGAATTGACAGTACATACAACGTAGTATCTCTGGTTTTGTAGTAAGAAAATCGTGATTTTGAATTAAAGCTCTCAAGTGCTCAATGTCAGGTGCAACAAATCCCATTCAGTCGATTTTGAAAACATTTCTGAAGTTTTTGTGGACCTCTCTAGTATCTGACCGTAGAGTCACGTTTAAATGAAGTTTATCGATACAAGATCCAACACGCGCGCGCGCGCGGAAAAAAATAGTCAATATTTGTATTCATGAATGGATAGATGAAAAGAGCCTGTTCTCACGATCTCGTACATCCCATGACCCGCCAAAATCTTAAATAATTACCGACGAGATCTGTCGAGACACGGCGGTTATGACCTGTAACTAGTACTGTCGTAATAAACACGACGTAACAGTCAAATGACAAAAAAGGGTATTTTTGCCGTCTATGTAGTTCAACATACCTGTAAGTTTGAACTATTTAACTACATTCATATTTTACTAATCTAATGAATATTGCATTGAACTACGTGTAAGTACTAAAATGGTGCCTTTGTAAGGCTATTATTTTTCCTTATGCGATCCCACCGAAGCAAAAATTGCAAATTTAAAAATGAAATTTCACCTAAAAAATACTGGACAAGGTATTAAATACACTCTTAATAACAGACAACA